>NW_026267133.1:2026845-2034326 GCF_000697945.3 Frankliniella occidentalis | reverse complement strand
CCCGCGGCCCCCTCCCCCAGGCCGGTGGTCCTGCGGCCTGCCGGCGAGCCTGCCGGCCTCCCCTCCCCCGACCAATCACACGCGGTCCAACAAGGCCTCTAGAGGGGCAGTTTAAAAGCCAGGGCCGGCATTCAGGTGGTACACTAGCTCAACGTCCCTCGAAGGTGACAGAACTCAGCCCAGTGCGTCCGGGTGTCTGAGTGCGAAACGTGTGTGGAACTAAAGGATACCTCAAGCAGCGCCGCAGACGCCGCTTCACCACCAAGATGACCACCCTCAAGGTCTTGGGCGCGTTCGCCTTGTGTTTAGTGGTGGCCTCCGCCGCCTCCGTCAACGTGGACACCAACACGATACAAGACAGTGAAGGATACGGTTTCGAGGAGTGCCTCCGCAAGGACTCCATCTCGTGCGTGCAGCATCAGGTGTACCGCCACCTGAGGTCCTTCTTCGACCAGAAGTCCGTCGAGTTGCCCGGCGGCTTCTCCCTCGTCAAGGAAGGCGAGGTGGCCCGCGATGGCCGCTCCGCCGAGGAAGTCCTGCCCCAGGGCGCCGTCGAGGACCGCGAAGAGGCCCTCGAGACCTTCGCCGTCCAGAAGGCCACCGAGTTCTTCTCCGAGAGAAGCCTGCGATGGAACGTTGCCCCCATCGTCAGTGATGTGAGCGCCTCCGCCCGCGCCCTCATGGACTACGTGCCCGCTGAGCTCAAGGCCAAGGTCACCAACTTCATGACTGAGGGTGAGTACGCTGGGGTGGGGCTCAAACTGTGCTGAGTGGCGATGAACGTTGATTTGGACGCCATTGTCACCGCGCTGCACTAGTTGCAGCACGCAACGCGCTGGGGCTGAGAGCAAAAAACAAAAGTATAAGTGTAAAAAATGGAGAAAGGGCAGGGATGGGATGAAATGGAGAGGGGAGAGGGGGGAGGGCTTCGCATGTCAACGACGTCGCCCGAGTGTGCCACATTCCCGCGAATATGCGCCAGAGGCGGAAAGAGGGTCGAGAGTAAAAGATAACAGAAAATAATTAACACCGCGCTCTAGTGGCTCGCGCCGGAGATAAAAGTGGAAAAGCGGCGCGGGGCTTCGAGCTGCACGCCCGCCCCGGCGGGGCCCCCACCTCCGCCCACCTTTCTGTCCCGGCCACAACAAAGGCGTGCGTGGCTCATACGGCGCGGCGGGGCGGGGCGGGGCGGGGCGCGGCTGGGGGGAAGGGGGGAGGGGGGAGCTCATCTCCACTCATCACGCCCGCCTGTCGCGCGGCGCGGAGGCCGAGGCCCCGGCGGCTTTACGACCAGGCACCGTTAGCACCTCTGGCCTTGCACTCAACCTTGGCTCCACTGGCCTCCATCGGGCGGGGCCGTAGTGTGGCCGCCGACCTTGCCCGTGACCTTGCCCCTGACGCCCCTCTCACCATGACACTTTTGTCGCCTTGCAGGTCGTGGCAAGAAGAAGAAGATCATCCGTGCCCTCATCCCCGTCCTGCTCGCCGCCAAGATGAAGATCGTCGGTTTCCTGGGTCTCGCCTACGTCATCATCGCCCTCATCGCCAAGAAGGCCATCCTCGCCTCCCTCGTCTCCCTCGCCATCTCCGGCTTCATCGCCCTGAGGAAGCTGCTCGGCAACCAGAGCCACGGTCACGAGGTGAAGGAGGTCCACGCCGAGTACGCCCCGCACGGCTGGTCCGGCGGCTACTCGTCCGGCGGCTGGGACGGCGGTGACGCCCACGGCTCCTACTCCTCCCCCGTCGCCCACGCCCTGGCGTACAACGGCCAGAAGCCCATCTCACGGCGGTGAGGGGACGACGCCACACCACCGAACCAGCGCTGCCATGTTGCTCGGAAGGTGAGTAGTGATTGGCGGAGGAGGCGGTATCATACGGAGCCCGCGCGCTCCCGACCGGAAGCCGGCAGCGGCAGCGCGATTACAGATGAAATGGCAGCCTCCGGCCTCCCGCGGCGCGGTCGCCATGTGCTGCTGTCCACGCGACGGCGGGACAGGGGAGGCGGCAGTTTGGAACATGTGGGTCATTCGGACAACTCGTCTGTCCAGTCGGCTTGGTGACCCAGTGACCAGCCACCCTGCTCCTGCTCAACTAGCAGGACAGGTTTCACTCCCTGTTTTACTTGTTTACGTGGCGGCCAAGGCTTGCTTTCTTCGTCCTTGATTCTCACTCGGGCACGGCCGGCGTTAATAAGTGCCCGATGGTTCTCCACGCCTGCCCCCCCCCCCCTCCTCCTCCTCCATCGTCCATCGTCCGCCGTCCGACCGCATCGGTCACTCCATCCCACGTAGACGATATAACAAATGATGGGTCCGCGAAAGAGGTGGAAGCGGTCGTGTAGTAGGACATCAGCTGCTGACCGGCGCTTGTACTAACGAGTGGCCTTTCCGTTGTTGCAGGTGACGCTGCGCGGACAGTCCGACCGCGATTCCGTCAAGCCAACCGGGCGCACAAGCATTAATTTATTTTTTTTGTAAATAATTTATTACGTTTCCCATGTTGTATTGTTTGTTTTCCTTTCAGAACCCGACACGTAAATGTTAACAAAACCGTAACAAATCGCTACGACAAAAACTTTTACTTTGATCTTTGAAAGTCGAAGATGAAACTCCTAAAACTATACGTTACAACCTCTAGTCCTATATTTGAGCACAGGCTTACAATTAACCAAGACTTAAGTCTAGGATCAGACGACAGACCAAAGACTCGTAGGCTACTGACTCAGGACTCTAGACTATTGACAGATCGACTGATAAACCTTCTGCTCTTGACCGATAACTGTAGACGAGGAAAGTATTAGAATCCTAGCAACATATCTCAGGTACCTTTTTACGAGTGCCCCCAGTTAGAAGGGTGGTGCGACATTTTTCTCACCTTTTTACCTGTAGCTATTTCTATCTGACTGACCAGTGAAGACTATTTCTTTACAGTGTTTCTCTTATTGTTGTTAAGTGACTTTCTTGTTCGCTCTTATGCATCTTCTCTGCTCTGTGATATTACCTTCCTTCTCAGTTGTAGCTATGACTAGATTCAGTGTTTTCACATAGCGTGAGCTATGGAGTAACACGCACCACAGATGGATCATTTCATTACCAAGCCTCTTCTCTCTGAAACCTGTGTAATGAATCTCCTTGTTATTTTAAAGAAATAACAGAACTTTACTAACGGAGCGTCCCACTTAACACATCTAGTCCTTTGTATTTTGCTCAAAACGTAGATTGACTTCGTTAACTCTTCTGACAGACCCCTTGATGTATTGAAAGACGATATTTCTGTATAACAACTTCTTGCTTTGACTTGAAACGCAATACTTTTGTACATAGCTCGAAGTTTCTGCTTACAGTTTACTTTGTGACTCACTTTTACTGCCATACCAGACTGACTTGTGAATCTTTCTATTACTCTTCTTATTTATTTAATTTATTTTGTGCATTCTACCTCCTATTTTCACTGCTGCCCCTTCTCAATTTTAATCTAGAAGTCAATGTCTTCCTTCATCTCCTGTTCCACATTGTTCTGTTTTGTTTCTTATTTATAATTTTGGAGATCTTCCACTGTGTGTCTGATGAAATGGAGTGAACAATCATGTGTTCCCTGCGTTCGAAAATAAAGAAAAATTTGCTGAGAGAATATGTTATGATTTGTCAAACCTTCTTACACCAAAATGTATCAACCTCTGACCTCCATACTTACAGACAAATGCCTGAGTAACTTCAATGAAACAAGCCGACACTCACTCCTAATAATAATAAACAATCTAGAAAGATTACTTCCGAATCAGACTCACATATTTCAATGGTTTATGGGTGTGAAAGAATCTGACATTCTTGGGAAAAGGAGCAGCCACATAGGCACACCAATCGCTAATGCGTGTATAACTTCAGAGCTTTTAGAAAACGAGACGGTATCAAAACGTTTCTCCCTAATGAACATGAAGGATGTGCCAACTTTCCCTGCTCAGCTGACCATTCCACATCTCCGAACTAGCTTTCTACTCTCCACGTCAAATGAGGAGGGTGAGGTGAGGAGGGATCGATATGAAACTCACATGGCAACATATGGTGCTCATTATGACTGTTGTCACTTTCGAGTGCCAAACGAAGCCCTAGTTGTTAATTTCTCCGACGGACAAAACGAACGAGGGAGAGCTGGTATGGCTTGGCTGCGCCTAGCTGCGTGTTTTCTACTAGATGCGGACGCGAAAATCCTACTCCGCACCTGAGAAGAAAGTGCGGTAGTATCACTCCACTGGACTCTCGGGAGTTGCAGTGTACGGTGCACCTCCTGGGGAAAACTGGTTCAGCTCGGTGAGACCGCTGAGTGTGGCATTTCGATGAGCCGAAATGGCCTATGCACAAACATTGCTTACTGTATGCAACAATCACAAAAAAGGTAACCCAAAGATTGGATTTCTGATCTACAAATAAAATTATGTTATGTAAATAATTGGCAAAAGTGTGTTTGAAAGTGATGTCACACTCAGCCAAGTGTGTGACATCCAGCGCACACTTTTTATATTGAGCAGAACACGTTCGACTAGAATTCACACTCTTTTTCGTGGGCAATACAATGGTCACACATTCCATATTGCGTCATTTTAACACGCCCCACTCCTGAGTGTTCGGCGAATGTTATGCACTTCTCTTCGTAGAGTATTCTAGAAAGTAAACGTAGTATAATTAACTCGTCCATAACTCAAAGCACGCATGGCGCAGTGCCTCTAGTGAAACCAAGTATCTTCGCGCGTCGCTTGTGACACTAAGTATCGTTGCGCGACTCTGGTTAAACCACGTAACGCATTTTTTTACGATTGTTTAAGGACTATAAATTACCATAGAGTGCCAATTTCTCTATGGAATGGTATACGTTTCAAAAGTCGACGAAAAATGGAGGTACGTGGTTTCACTAGAGTCGCGCAAAGATACTTGGTTTCAAGGGCGTCTTTAAAATGAAAATCAGTGTTAAATTGGCGTGGACTCTCAAAGCACTGATTCAAGACAGACGAGCACCAGCTGCTAGCAGTAGACTCAGCCGGCGTAGTAGGCAACTCATTCAGCTCTTTGGAAGGGATGAGAAAGAAGGGGATAAGGGGAGGTTATATTGTATCTGTTGCACGACACATGCGCTGAAGACATAAGAAGCCAATCATAGCCAACTTAGGTATACATCGCAAAGAAGCAAGCACTTTTACAAAGTCCATTTTCTCGAAACTAAGTGCATGAACCTTTGTTCCAAAAATTAATGTACTTGATTCAAAACTCCTTCCAATTTTTTTGGTGTATTCTGATACAAAAGAATAGTAATCGAAATACTGCCGTTTCTATGACTTTATTTTAAGTCTTTTAAGTAATTTTTTGATATCATAACACTAAATGTAAAATGAAATTCTTATAATACGACCTGTGATGCACAATACAAGTTTTCCTACTAGAGTCCGCACAAGAAAAATCGAAAAACGTGTGTATTGTTGTGAACTTAGGGGGAAAGGGGCTAGCGAGACCAAACTCCTACCCGCCTAACCCCGAAGTGGCAGGCAACCCAACCTGTTCCTGGACACGGAAGGGGTTCCTACCGGCTATTCAGTCGCGGAGTAGGATTGGTTGCCCACGCGGCGGGCGCGACCGGCACTTTCTCCAGGAGTCGAATAAGTTGCCTGCATCCTCGGCGCAGGAACCTGGAGAAAGTAGTTGGGAACTTGTCCGGCAGAGCACGCGACGAGCATTGCAAGCGAATGTTATTGCTCCACCTCCCACCTGTGATGCATAGTGATGATGCACTTAGAACACAATGCCATGGACTGCATACTGCACGCAGATGCATTAAGCCCGACAAGTCCGAACAGTTGACACCCAGAAATAAAGTGTTTAATTAATTTTTCTTATACTTGATTTACTTATTCAGCGTTGCCTTTTAAACACCCAGAAAACTGTATTTTAAAACCAAAAAATATGTTTTTTTTAAAACTACAAGGAAATTTAACCCTTGGTTTAAAGCACATTTACGGCAAATATCGTTAAACTTACAATTTTTACTTTCTTTCAATGGCATTTACCTTCGCTGTGAAATATAATATGTTTGTACAAGTACATTGTACATTCTGTTCTGTACCAATTACAAAATGTGTCGTACATGTACAACTTCCCACTCATGGTATGGCTCATCATTCGAGTCCAAGTCGATAGACACTGCCACTAAATTTCCCATTTAGAGTTTTAATTGTGACATATCTAAAACGCGCTAATTTTGAGAAAAATGCTCTCAAAACAAGGGCATTGCACTCAAAAGATTAAGTACACAGACAAATGTAGTGATATCAGGAACAATTTTTCATTTTCTTTTCTTTTATGGGGTTGGGTTGAGGCGGTGGAAAAGGGGGGGGGGGGTGCATGTGCATGATCTGTCTTTCTCTCTGTCTCTATCTCTCCCGCTCGTACGTACACACACTTTATTACACGCTTCAACGTCATCTCGTCGCGGTTATTGCACCTTGCCGTTACTGATTAGATGAAAGCGCGGCACTCACATAAGAGAACACACAAACACACAGGCACGCGCGCGCGCGCAAGTGCGTTTGCTTGCTTTGGTCGCGAGGCGCTGCGCGGTGACGATGTGGACAGGCCGTCAGCGCAAAGAGATTACATGCCAGGACTCGCAGCTGTTGAACGTAACCGCGCAGGATGCTTTAGGGAAAGGGGCGCGCGGGCCGCGCAGGGAAGTATTCGTGACTCTGCGCTGCCCGGGCTCCGGGCTGCTGCTGTTGGCCGATGTCCACAGCGATCGTGTCTCTCCCTAGCTGGACGGCGACGGTCCAACGAACTTTCGATTTCCTTTTTTCGTCCGGACGATGAAAGGCGCGATTCACCATCGGCGTGGCGGCGTCCTGCTACTGCGAAGAAATAATCTTACTAATAACAACAAGCAGCCCTTGATTCAAATTGGGCGGCGGCGCACCATCCGTCCGCCAACCCATTTCCGGTCCGCGGGCTGGGCCGGACGGCAGGATGCGTCGTGCGCCGTACTTTCACGGCTAAAACTTCTCCTGCGCGTGATAATTACAGAAGGCAGTGCAACAACTCGTTTCCTCCACCTATATGTGTGTATGTGTGCGTGTGTGTGTGTGTGTGTGCCGGATCTAGAGAGAAAATAGTAAACATATATCGGCCTACATGCGACGTCATCGCCAGCACCGGCCTGGAGAACTCGCGGGTGGCGATGATGCCCGCAAAAATAGCACAAATGACAGAAGACGTAAGTTTGCTAGAGTGTTTCTAGGTGGCTAGGACTTGCATAAAGAGAAGGGGGAGCGCAGGGTGGGGTGTTGGGATCCTCCCTTCGGCTCACTGGGTGGAGCGGGCGCTGATATTGAGACATCTTCCTTGCAAATCACATCATGGAGAAAAACGCAGCATTCACACCTACACCGCACCTAAACGTTTAGGAGCGCTGCACATCCTGCCCGTCAACAGCTCCCTCCCCCCCCC
>NW_026267133.1:2023490-2026795 GCF_000697945.3 Frankliniella occidentalis | reverse complement strand
GCTCCCCTCCGCCAAAATACACCATCCTACCCCAAACTCACCACACCACGCCCGCGTGTCTGGGCGGTGTGGAATCGCTTTTGGGGCCGGACGAGCAGCGTTGGCTGGTTTGGTGGGAATTAAGTCTCCATTCAGAGGCTCGGTGGGATATGCAAATTTGGCCGGTCCACAATCCTCTGCAAAATATTTTTTTTTTTTTGAAAATGAAAAAGTGTATTAATTGTGGCAGTAGGACAACTATTCCATACTTCTAGTGAGTGCGCTGACGCGCTGCCCGGTGGCACCCAGTTGCGGTGATGAAGTAAGTGCGCGACACTCGTTTCTAAAATTAGCAACTGTTACGTGGTGGTCGGGTCATAGCCCTTTGGCCGTGCGTGGCTGGCTGGCCGACCCAGTGCCTGTCTCTCTCGCACGCGCGCTTCCGCCGGCCGGGGCCGGGCGCGGGTGGGAGAGAGACGGACCGACCGGCCAGTGGCCGCTGCAGAGAAAGTGGCGTCCAGACGGGCTCCAAGCGGATCCCCGCGCGCGCCCGCGGGGAGCAGGATGAGGAGGCTGCGTCTGCAGCGCGCTCCCGGACAGACGGGCGGCCGGCTGGGGGCGGCGTAGGGAGACGATCCGGAGGCACCCGAAACACGTGGGTAACCTTGCTACGGAATAATCGCTAATGTTTCAAAGGAAAGAAAAAAAACACAGTGGCAGGGCCAGAAAAATATTATTTTAAAAAAACTGTTAAACGGCACAAGCCTGACACAAAACGAGTGCCTCTGTGAACGCACAGCTGAACGCAGTGACTCGCGTCATACTCGCGTGTGAAGTAGCGAAGAGGGGGGGCCGCTACGCCCGGTGCACCCCGGTGCATCGCAGAGCGGCACCAACAAGTCTCTCTGGGCCCACAGTGTGTGGGCGAGTGCAGCAGAGGAGAGGGGAGGGAGAGGGAGGAAGATAAGAGGTGAATAAACGCGGGTAGGAAAGACAATGTGAACATAAGACACGCAGCATCTTCTTTGTTAGTGTCGTGACAACACGTGGCCGCCCTCCCCCCAAAAATTATTTAAAAAAAAACAAAAACATAAGCCATAAGCCAATTTCAAACTGATATGAAGGTTTCACATTTGTTTTGAAGTAATGTTCGTTCACGTTTGTTCAGCGGACACTCGGCAATATACCTGACACTGAGCGCAATTAGAAGATGTGAGTGCTAGGGTTGCTGAGCTGCCTGATTGATCGGCTGGCGTGCGCTGCTACCGCTGCTACCGCTGCTACCGCTGCTACCGCTGCTCCACCTCCGCTACTGCTTACTACCTGACTGCGCGTGCCGAACGTATAGAAAGTACCATACTCATGCAAAGAAACACAAGCGCGCGCACCAGCACACAAGCATACTCACACTCTATGTAAGTGCAGCGCCTTACGATCAGAGATACTCGCCTGGATAGCTTGTATGCTATTCAAATTTCACTGCCAATCAAGATAGCATGTATGTAAATGGCTCAATTAGCAAACAGGTAGATGAACCCGATGAGGGACACCTCACTATTGCATGTCATTTTAAAAGAAGAGTGTTGAAACGGACTGGGCGAGTCAATAATGACAGGAAGAATTGATCACTTTACACAACTATTAATCCCACCTGAAACAAAACAAAATAGCCCAAGGAAAATGGCAGTAGGAGTGACACTACCTGTACGTCTAATGTCTGCTCGCGTTCAGCGCCCACATGAAAAAAAGATTAGCTGTGGTATCTAAACCAATAATAGCTAAGTACGAGACCACTCATTATTTTGGTATGTTGCAAACGAGTTAACTGTTTTGCCTTTAAATTTTACAGCAGGCGTAAATGATCACGTACACCACACCACACGTTGAGTGAGATTTCGTGCTTGAAATAAGTGGGACAATGTTTCCTCGCCTAGATAAAGCTATGAAGTTAAGGCTCGCTCTGATTGGGACATATCAACCGAAATCACACTCCAAGGAAGTAATATTGTCCTGGCCTCACTCAATAGTAGAGAGAAACCTCACTAACATTGGGCGAGGACCGTAAATTATGACTCAAGTACATGGATGAATAATCTGTTGCAAAGCTTAAAATTACTACTTTTTGTTTTGTTTTCACACTCAACCCTCATGCATCGTGTGCACACTTATGCAGTATTTTAGGCAGCCTTGTTTGGTTCACGGTAAAAATAATGTTTCAGTTTTTGAGAGGGAAAACTTTGAGGAACTCCCGAGGTTTGACAAAAACTTCTCAGATTTTGAGGAAGTCTCCTGAAAGAATGTGGGATTTTCCCTCAATTTTTGGGAATATTCCAAAAAATCTGAGGTGAGATCGGATGACTCTTCCGCAAACATGGGAGTTCTTTAAAGTTTTCCCTTTTTCCTCAAAAATTGAGACATTGTTTTTACCGTGTTATGCACAAATTTACAAACATGTCGTAAACATAATGGTGCGGTCTAAGACATGGAAAGTTGTGCGTAGCTATGGCAGCTTAAAACTCTGAGAGTCCAATACACAACACTAAGGGTTTTAAGTGCACAGACCCAGACCAGTGCAGACGCACCCCAGCACACAGTCGCTTCTGCTCAGGCTGGCAGGGCGCGCTTTGTGCAGCAGATGGTCCCCACGACTGCACAGCCCCTCCGGATCAAGCTCCACCTGTTGCACGTCTCGGCTCAATGCGCTGCTGAACTGTGGCCAACACTTTTACTCGAGGAAAGCTCTTGTCGCGAGGCCAGCGTTGGCCGTGCTCGCCAGCGGCATGGCCAACGCCGCTGCCCAGTGGCACCAGCCAGGCACCGGCCACCGGATGCAGCTCTGGACGCTCCAGACCCAGATCTGGATTCGTTGGTCCACCAGAGAGAAAACTGGATAGGAATGCTGCAGGCGAGGGGGGTTCTGCTCCGGCACGGCGCTCGGCGGCTGGAGTGTGTGGTGTGGATGGGTAGACGGCGAGGGAGGGAGAGGCAAGACGGTGGATGCGCTCAAACGGAAGTCCCTCTCACCCCTCTCGTCCCCCGCCCTGCACCCACCTCCCCCCTGCCCGATCGCGGCGGCCGCGGTGGCTGCAGTGGTCCTGTATCCATGGCCAAAATGGGCGTGTTGGGCCCGGTGGGCTGCCCGGTGGGCGCGCGCTCACACAGTGCGTGAGCAGACGGGGCCCCCGGAGAGAGGGAGCGGAGGGAGAGAGAGAGGGAGCACCGGGAGAAAGGGGAGAGGGAGAAAGAGGCAACACCCGGCTTTCTCCCTCCCCTTCCTGATCCGGCCGGCAGCTCGGCTGCTCCTCCCAAGGCGCCTGCCGCTGCCG
>NW_026267133.1:2007320-2014697 GCF_000697945.3 Frankliniella occidentalis | reverse complement strand
CGATACTGTCCCTTCCTTTCCCCACTGCCCTTCCCTTCTTAATTTACCCTTTTCTGTAATGCCATATGATGCTCACATTTCAATCGAACCATTTTCATTTATTTTTGAAAAGTGAAATTCTATTAGATTGTCTGTGGTTGAAGTGAAATGAAATACCCTGATATTTAGTTCAGTTTTCAAATACATTTAAACTTTTTTCCTATGACAAGTATAACTTGTCACGATTTGATTCATTTTCATCAGATCTCTCCGAGTCACTGAAGTGAACTTAATTGAATGTTCTGTAATATATCGTATCATTGAGTTTAATTTCAATGTTCTCACTATTTTACTGGATATCATTGAACATAATGAGACTCCAGACCAAGCCAGTCAATTTCAGAAAATGATATACCTCATTCTGTTTTTGATGGCCTATCATACATGAGTTTACGATATTGGCTATAATATTGTTCGGTACCTTGTAAGTCCATGGCAATTGTAAAAATAAGTTGTGTGTTAAATAATTGTTTTGGCATGTTCTATTGAAAGATTAGGTGACTTCCAATTACTCTACAAGTAAACACCTTTACATTTAGTTCAAATAACAAAATTGAAAAGTAGGATTTTTTTAGAAGTTACAAAATTAAAAGTGTAGTACAAGATTTGGATTGCTTTTTCAAAATGAAAAAAGAAATGTCTCATGCTGAAAGCCTATCAGAGTCGAAATGGCAACGTTATTAGCTTCCAAAGGGGTAAATGTGTGCAAAAACGACCAATTTGTCAATTTGGGGGGCAATAACTCTGCCATTTCGATTCCGACCGTCTTGGAGCATAAAACATTTTCGTTTTCTTTTGTCAAGATGAACTCGAAACAATAGTTACCTTTTCACATTTCTCCAGAACCACTACCCCCTTCCCCCCTCCAACTTACGTAAGTAAACACGTAAACCATTCCAAATATCACTTTCGTTTCTTTTCACCGGACACTCGCGAAACTTCGTTGGTCGACTTCCGCAACTCTAAAACTTAAAATATCACGCTCGGTTTGACCATCTGACAATTTGATAACTTTTAAGGAAGATTCGAAGTCGTGAAGTGAGTGCAGTAGCCAGGGGGCAGGGCAGGCCTTCACTCAGGTTAGCCAACGTAACAACAAAAAGCCGCTGCTTTTCAAATTTAAGACTTAAATATTTCAAATCAAACCATTACGAACGAAAAGTTCCCACTTGGATTTCCTTGAATTATAGATGCTTAGTCAAACTCGCATTCCGCCCATGATCCAGCCGTTTTCCAGAAAAAGTGGAACGTAAACACAGACAGACAGACAGACAGACTCACGACGGAGACATCGCCTGACCCCTCATCGACTTGGACTGAGCTTCGCTCAGCGATGATAAATGGGCAACTACCACCGAGCACATCGGTGTCTCCGGCAATGAGCCTACTACGGCCCGCGGCCTCTGGGACCTGCTGGGCCTGGCGGCGCGTCATAGCGTGACGTACTTCCCCGATCAGCTGATCAGAAAGAATGTACTGCCCGGGCGTACATCGGGTGGCGTTGCCCCGACCAACTGGTGAGAGTTGCAAGTCCTATTTGCCCCTAATGACTGATAATGATTTTGCTAATTAACTGAACTGGAGGCTCTCACTACCTTCTGAGTCATCCCATTGGAGTGAGTGACTCTTGAACTGCAGTTTTGCCAGTTTTTACCAAGTCTCGTGCTATAAATAGCATGCAAATAAGTAACGCTAAGACATGGTGTTAGATCTCATTCGAGGCGTGATGACCAGAGTACGTTGTGACGTGAGCTGTGAGCTTTGTACGAAATAGTTCCTAAAATTAGTTATTTGGAATGTCTGCTGATTATTTGAGCTTTATTTACTTTGGGAAATTACAAATTGGAATATAGGGCACATTAGAAAATTCGGAAATGAAAAAATTGTCTTCGGAAAAATAGGAGGTAACGAGTAAAACTGTTCAGTGAATTCTGTGTTTGGATAGGGGGGTAAAGTGGGAGAGAGGGTCATTATCTGTGGTCCATCGGACCATGTGCATTTGGGAGAGAAAGCCAGTATGCTGCCCGGAACATCTTATGGTCCCCGCGCTGGGGACAAATGCGCTCCGCCTCAAATAGACTAACCGAGTACACCGAAACCCATTCCAGGCGGCACGCTGGCGCGGCGCGTACGGAGGACCGAAACTAAGACCCATCAATCAAGGGGGAAGTCATGAGCATGGACCCGACTGTTCGTGTCTATCTCATTGTCCGGCAGCAGGCTGGCTGGACTTTTCAAACTTTGGCAAGTCACAAAACAACTTTCTCCCAAGCGGATTCGTGATTGAATCCCGCAAGGCAACGAGTGGAGGTTCCATCACCGCTGGCCGTGGGCCCAGGCCGTGGGCCCAGCAGCAGAGGTCCACCCAGCCCAGCCCCTCCCCGCGCAGGGCCCAACTCACTGCAGTCAGGCTGCAGCCGAGCACCTGCCGGTGGATCTTCACTCATCAAAACTTTCGTGCGAATTAAAAGTCAAAGGAACCCCACACAGTAATCTACTTAACATCAACGAAACTTTTGGACCTGCAGGCGGCCGGCCCGTGGATGGCATGGGCGCATCAGCAGCCAGCGCCACACCCTGCCACACCCTGCCACACTACCACCTAATCTTCCAGGGGGATAAATTTAGAACTGCAGGTAGGTTAGCATTTTGCCTTAAAGAGAGAGAGGGGTCGTCCGCTCCCCCTCCTGGACCCGCACCCGGTACAGCTGGACCAAGCTCTCGTCCATGTTAACCCCAAAACCCAGAAGTGGAGAAGCGGTCACATTATACCGGACTGTGGGGACGAGTCGTTTTAAGGAGACTGTGGGCAGAAGCGCGGGGTGCGCGGCCGGCGCGGACACTTGAAGGGTCAACCGCACCGCAAAGAAGGGTACACTGTGTTGTTTCAATTGTATGTGGGAGAGACAGAGTTGAAGAAAGCAGCAAAGCGTTCAGAGCCATAAGCCAAGGCACGCGGCCCCACACCGCTCCGACACTCATCGCAGCAAAATAGCCATCGGCGCGTTTTGTGAGCTAACAAGCCGGGCTGGGCTGCGGACCGTGGGCAGGCACCAGAGAAGTGTGAAGACGGCACGACTCTTTTTCCCTCCAACTGCGGAAAAAAAAGCGCGGAGGCCCGGTCGCAAAAAAGAAGCGTGACTGATTAACACACCTGAAAGTATGCAGCGCAGGTCCGCGGTCTCCGCGCAGCAGGAGAGGATAGAATTTATCTTCATCGCAACTCATTCGCCTTAAAGCCCACTGTGTTTTTTTTTCTAGTCTCACGGTGGATAAAGCTGTGAAATGGGATACTGATCCCAGTATACCGTATCGTCATAACGAAGAGTTTCTCATCTTTGCGAGGCATAAGCGGCATAAGCCGCAGGGTCGGGCCCCCGGGGGAGCGGAATAGGTCAGCTGTTGTTAGCCTACTGGTAGACGGTTCATACGCCTGTTCCTGATTGAAGTGCGCTTTCAAGTGGATGAACCAGGATAAACTGCCCTCCCCCCCCCCCCTCCACCATGAAAATTAGACACTTTTTCCGAGCATGGTCAATCACGTATAAGGACATTTGCAACTCAATGTTTGCGGTTAAGGCATTTAAATTTTGACGGTGTAGTCACGCGGTCAGCAGCGAGAAAGTCAAGACCACGGGCAACGGGCGCGGCCACGGCCATGGCTAGCTGTCCTGGACCGTGCCACCCCGCAGGCCCCACTACGCCAGCCAACGGCGAAAATTGGAAATTCCAGACCAAAAAGAAACATCTAACACTGACTTTCCCCTCACATGGGTTGGTGGCGGTCCAAAGACACATCCCACTGCGGAGATGTAATGCGAATCGTCTCTAGCTTGAAGTGTCACCATGTAGTTGCACGCTACGTCGCCGATCCTCCGATTCGCTCGCGAAAACAAGGGCGCAGCGTCGCAGCGCAGCCATGCGTGAACTGCTTGTCTCAGGTCAGACCCGCGGGGCCGACGCGCGTGCACAACCGCGAGAGCAGCACCTCTGGCGCCTCTGGCAGGCATTCCCTGCACCACAGACACAACCTCATGCCTAACGTCGTTACCGAAAGCGCACCCACCCTACGGCCGAGGCTAAAAGTAAAAACTGTTCTTATTCCCTCCCGCACCCCTTCCTCTACCCGCCCCCTCACTGGTCCCTTACAAAATGATGAATTATGCTAAGCGACGAGGGATTTGCTCGTGCCGCGGATAAAGGAAGCCAGGGAGTACAGTGTACGCGTGCCGAATGAATGGTGGCCGTGTTGCCACGACAATGCATGTCGCGGCGGCGCGGTCGGAGCGGCTGGAGCGGCCTGGAACAAACAGAACGACATGAGAAAGACAACCAAGGCGTGCGTGATGGAAAGTGAAATGGAATGCTCTAGGCACACTGGCGGCCTGTAGGCGACGCCCGTATGGGAATTTCGTAAATAAGGCATCACGTGCGGCGGCCGCGGTCGGCCGCGGTCATCTGAACGTGAGTTTGATTCGACTTGGCAAGACACTCGTTTGCTGTTCTTTCACTTTCATCCCGGTACACAAGTAGCGCCTCTCTTCTCTTTTCTTTGCGTCGCTAATGTCTGGGTCACGGTCGCACGTTTCTCTTTCTTGAGAATGGAGTGTTAATTGACACGACGCAATGTCAGTGGCCATAGGTAAGCAAGGGCGAGAGGGCCCGGCCGAGGTCCAGCAGGGCACCGGGACCGACCCCGGGGGTGCAGTCGACCATTTGGCGCAGTCGGAGAGGCAGTAACATTCATGACTTGATTAACTTGTCGTGCTTTAGAATGGAATCTTCGGCTTCCTCGGTTTAGGTTCCACTTTACGATCGGCAGTATACCAATCACTGTCCACGGATTTCTCCGCCAAATTAGTTAAGACTCTTTTTCTTTCCATTGACACGTCTGACACAAAATCAATGACACTTGACAATTCGTTTTACTGCGACGATGCCATCAAAGAAAATATATTTCCACCTCTGTCTCCAATATCCATTCGACCTAGTCCCCGGCAAAGTTATTTGCGAGACAGGTCACTCTTAAAATATGCCCACACGGCATGAGCGGTAAGAGTAACCGATTTGCCCTCTACCCTTCGTCCGTACAATGGCCACGGAAGAGGACGGGCCCCGACATGTTCCAATCTCCTCTTCCCTTTCTCCATCCGTCACTCATTGACAGCAGGCGCAGTCTCGGCACATTGCCAGCCACCTCGGCGCACAAACTCACGACTCTTCTGTTGCGCGCGGACCCACTTTGGTATTGCGAACCAAATAACATATCGAAATGCGGTGAACTGAGCCGTTTTATTCCCGGATGGTGACGAGAAACGTGGTTTCAAACTCCTTTGACCATGATGGCGCCCGCGCGTGCAGCCATAGTTTACCGACCAGATCAAAAACCTTATGCCTATTCCAAACTAGGTCCTTATACGATGTCAACCAATCCGTGTGTAGATATTCACGGGCTGGAGAAACAAATCCAAAGTTCGAAATATCTCCATTGCTGCCCGGGCCGAAGCCGGATGGGGTTGAACGGGTTGAGAGCTGTCGGAGCACTTGCTGCCAGCTCGTGATCGAGATTTCGGCCGGGTCGGGTTCAATCTTTTCTCCATACCGCCCGCCTGTGTGGCCGCAGGCGGTGCGTGCTGCTGCTGCTGGCCCGGGCTCGTTCCTGCTCCGACCTCAACAACAGTCCCCCACTCCCCACCCCCCATCTTACTGAGCATAATAAAGCCCCGATAACTTGACGAAACTGAAATGGATCATGAGAGATCTTCGTGCAGTAGTTCCTTTCACTTTCGACGGACCGATTCAAAGTAGGCGGTGAGCCTTGTTGGTGCTGCCCTTCCTAACAGCTCTGAGAAGTCGGGCAGGGGAACCTGCTTGAGCTAGATGCTGCCACTCGTACACGACCTGTGGCTACGCCACTTGTCCCTCGGCGGGCACGAAGGGTGCCGCTCCCAGCGGTCACGCGGAGTCGTCCCGCCCGATGCGGACCGAACGCGCCGCCACCGCGCGCCGCCCCACCCAGCAGACATACCGTGGGGAGGCGTCGACAAAATGGCTGCAACCTGCTGCTGCCTCCCGGAGAAAGTGCGGAAAAATAAGATGAGGAAATTTGTCGGCAAGAGACGACACCAGAAACCGTTTGTATTGTTCCCGACCATGGCGGCCCAGCGTTAACAGGCGCCGCGCGGAACGCTCCAAACGGACAGCTTCCTTCCTCGCCAGCTGCAGTTTGTTCATTACTTTGTTCACCAACGTATATGATGCTAATAAAGCAGGAATTACTGCCCGCACTAAAACATTACCCCAGTTGCCGAATCAAGCGCTCTTTCCAATTGTGTTCCAAAGTTGCCGCTGCTGGCCCTTAGCCCAACGCGGAGGTTCACCGCGCGGGCCGCAGGCGAAAGAGTTTAGCTGTCTTCCTCTCCGCCCACGCTCCACCAACACGCCCCGCCGGGCCACGCCATGGTCGCCACACCCCACCACGCCCCACCACGCTCACCACACCACACCCGGACACGCCGCCACACCCCGCACCACACCCCTGCCTGCATTTCACGCCGGGCTGCATCACGCCCAAACCGTGTCCACCTCCTCATATCAGAGTACCGCAACGTTGCGCCGGCCCGGCCGCCCAGCCGCGCCCTCTTCATGTCTAATGTCAAAGAGCCATCCCATCACGCTATTGGGTCAAACGCACGGCGTGCCTAGATGCCGCTATAAGATTCGAAGGTCATGTGTCATGTGGTGAGATTGGACCACACTTAAAAGAACTAATTGCAAAAGAAAGTGATTCAGGCAGGGCGCCCATAGATCAACTGATGCTCGCAATCTGAGAGCTTCCCCGATTATTTTTAAGACTAAGCAAGACCGATTGTTTTTACGATCAGCTTGTTACAGCCAGTGTTGCCAGACAATTAGGTAACATGTGAAGGACAAAACACAAGCGTCGACCTGGATGTAAATGTTGTTAATGTTTACTTCGCTTATTTACTTATTGATTAAATTCATGGCTGGCAGCAGCTGGTTACCAAGGAATATATTAAAAAAACGCGGCTCCAGCGACCAGCGTAATCGTTTGTTAACAGTTTTTACTGCAAAAGTACGACTGCAGCGCAGTTGCCTTTTTCCAACTTTGTGTATACATACACACTAAGCACGCCTGGATATGAATCTTTTCGGTGTAGTTACTGAGTTTCATAATCTAAAAAATAATACTCTATCCTAGCCTAACATAGTATACACTTTTACTTATTCAAATGTAATCCTTTTTCCTCGTTTTCCACCCCTTTCATTAATTTCTCTCTCTCTCTCTCTCTCTCTCTCTCTCTCTCTCTCTCTCTC
>NW_026267133.1:2006258-2007270 GCF_000697945.3 Frankliniella occidentalis | reverse complement strand
CCCCTCCCTCTCTCTATCCTCGTTGACTTTCTTCTCGTCCACCTTTCTGACCCATCCGTTCATCCGTCCGTTCGTCCCATTTCACCGTCAGCTCACTGTTGATATGGGCCCCTGTCGCAGAGATTGACTTGCCAACGAAACACCAACACCTAGCCTTACACGAGAGATCAAAAGCATCTCAAAAACTAAACGGCAGGTGAATCAAAGTAAAAAGGCAAAAGGGTTATCGGCACAAGTAAATTATTGCAGTAGTTCTCAGTGAAAGGACCATGCTCTTATTTTTTGTCGTTATGTACTTATTCGGACTCATTCCGAGAGCAAATGTCCCTAACGTCGAGTAGCGTTCGAGTGCAAATTAATATTCATCAGACCACGAACTTGATTAAGAACACAGTTTTTTAAATGCAGCAGACCGCGTCGCGAAAGTGCGTATCTATTAATTTGGTCTAAAATACAGGGTATGCGGCTGCTCTTTATTTAGTCAGTCTCACTTAAATATGACTGAGAATACCTTTAAAATACAGTGTGTTCATAACCACTTATCTCAATGTTCCATTACTGGCCGATCGATCGAGACCGCAGATTGGGATGCAGCAAACGGCGCTATTAACACACCCGTATATTTTTACGAGGGATTAGGCTTTGGGCACAGCTCCGCGATGACTGCCCGATGTGCACCGCCTCTTCTTGCCTCTGAGGGGAAGTAAAGGTAGGGACTACTTTCCTGGTTGATAATAATTCACCGTGCAATTTTACTGCAGAATGAGGAACGCGCTGAAACGAGCCTCCCCGGCGACACGCTGGTCGGTGTCACTCTGCTACCCGGTGTCTTGTTCCCACCGCAGGGTCTTCTGCAAGTGGGGCCGGCTGATGGTGGTGGTGGTGGTTGATCATTAAAAACGTAGGGGCCCGTGCGTTAACATTGTGCACGGGGTAGCTGAGCGAAGTGCATTAAAATAACAGAAGATGAAACAAATATAGAACAAAACTAATGAATTTGGGTCCGTCTAGT
>NW_026267133.1:2005069-2005429 GCF_000697945.3 Frankliniella occidentalis | reverse complement strand
AATTCCGTCTTCTGAGTCAGTTAGTAGGAGAGTAGTTACTGTAGCCTTTATCCTTTGACGGTACTTGTACCTGGCGCCCAACAATTTAGTGAATCGTAAAGTCAAAGAGCCCACCCACTTCTTTTAGACCTTGGCAAGCCGAGCACAGTTTTAGAAACTACTCTCAATCTACAAATATTTTGGCATATAAAAGTAAGGCTACACAGACACAGATGCAGTGCGGTTTGGCCTACGCTCCAAACCACAGGCGCTGATGGGCAGGCAATCCCGTCAGACACAGATGCAGTGCGGTGTGGCCTACGCTCCGAGCCACAGGCGCTGATGGGTAGGATGTCCCGTCAGACACAGATGCAGTGCGGT
>NW_026267133.1:2002888-2004447 GCF_000697945.3 Frankliniella occidentalis | reverse complement strand
TCTCTCTCTCTCTCTCTCTCTCTCTCTCTCTCTCTCTCTATCCCCCCGTCCCTTAGTTGGTGAGGCGCCAGGTAGGATACGAACTGCTACACATACGTGGAACGCGATGTCCCGTGTTAAGGTTGCGTGCACCCTATCGGCTCTCTCTGACCCGCTTATTTTAAATAATGCGGCAGCGCCTGCCACTGGCGCCGCCACGAGCCCCGCCACTGGCCCGGCCCGGCCACTGGCCCCGCCACGAGCCCGACGCGCCGCTGCCACTGTTGCCCACCGAGTTTAACCATTTCAATTATTATTACTATCTTCTATACCGCTCCGCTGCCGTTAACAGTCAAAACCAGGAGGGCCATGCCACATCTTCTTACTTCTCATACTTCTCATAATTTTGACATTCAAGTAAAGCTGTGCATTTGCAAAAGGGCGTTCGAAAATAATTGACTGATGCAATCGTAGGTGTAGGTTTTCCTCTCCAACGAGAACAAATTTGATTTAAATGTTAAACATCATTGTAGTTCCACAATTTTAATTCGTAACCATGAAATTTTAATACTACGCATGTGTAATTCTATTATATTTGTTGTTAACTTCACGATATTTATCGTGGAAATTTCCCCGTAAATGTAACGGAAACTTTACCGACCCTTACAGTGAAAGAGTACCGGTGTCTTTGTCAAATCTTATAGACGTTGGCACTGATTTCTCTGTAGTCTATCGAATCTACGCCCGAAACGCCGAAGAAAGTGTTCGGAGTTGTATGTCGCGTCGCGCGGAATTCTCACTTCCACACGACTGGTGATTACACTGCATTGTTCTCGAGCCCTCGCGAGTCATAATAGGATCACCAATGACTTGCTCTACTGCTGATGATCACGAGAGAAGCTGTTCCGAGGCGTGATGCCGCCCGGCTGCAGTGATCAATCTTCCCCGTGTCGCCCGGGCCGCGCCGGGCCAGGCGTCGCACCTCACATAGCTCACGGGCAGCCGGGGTCGGCATCAGGAGCGCCTAACGAGCCCGAAGAAGACTGCCGCTTTTGTCGCTAAGTCGCAGTAGACACCATCTTCTCATTGCGTGAGCATTGTTTCTCGAAATTCCTTCAATGATTCGTGTCGTCTCCTCCTCCTTCTGTAACTGTTGTTGAGAATGTTGATCAAATGCCTCTCAGTCGACACCGACGAAGAAATGTAAGAGCCCCCTTCCCTCCGGGCGCGCGCACGGTGTGGGTGAGGACCGAGGATTGACATCCCAGAACTCTGTTCCGAGTCGTTTGATCGAGCTATTCGGAAGGAAAAGGGAGAGAGAGAAGGGGGGGGGGGGGGCAGAACACAATTTAACAGATTTAATGCAACAGTTTGGGGAATTCTATTTGCTCTAGTGGCGCTGCGGCAGCTACACTCGACTGCTGCTCAGCCAGCGGCAGTGCCGCGCTGTTATTGACCTTCCCTGAGTGGGATCGCCACTGACCGCGAATCGCGAACCGGGTGACGGCCAGGGTCAGCCCGCCTTGCCTTCCTACTTCCCCTGCTCCCCCCGCTCCCTCGCACGGGCTCTCTACCCCCCC
>NW_026267133.1:2001089-2002663 GCF_000697945.3 Frankliniella occidentalis | reverse complement strand
TGAGCCAATTTTCAAGCTGTGACGTCATAATACTAGAAAAATGTGTAATATCGAGGTAATATAACCAGTAATATGGCTAATATTGGTGTAATATTTGAGGTAATATCAGTCCGTGTACGGAGGAATATCGAAGTTGACGACCCCTCGTGTCGGCTGCACTTTACACAGCCGTGATAAATGCTGTTGCGTTTTAAATGGTGACGACGTGTGCTTATCTCAGCGGTGCGACATTTTGTTTGTGAGGTTACACATCGTGTCATACGCTTTTACTTGATGCGTTCCTTGCAGTTCAAGTTTGTCCAGAAATGAGTGGAATATGGAAACAGGGTCAGAAGTATATTGTGGCACGTGTGCTGGGAGTGTTCGTGCTGCTGCAGTGGAGGTGGACGCGCAGCCTAGACCACGTCGATATACCGAGTGTTTCCATCAAAATCCCGCAGCGATGGAGCGGGCTGCGCCTTCGTAAACCACACACTTTCCTTCATTTCTCTCGACCTATCTCTTCCTCTTCACCATCGAACACCCGCCCTGGTACAACGCTGGACTGGACCGGCCAGGAGGGCTCGGCATCGACAGGTGTGAATGATTTAACCTACACGATTCCCACCTCAGATTATGGGCAAGCGAGCCTTTCGGCCCTTTGAGGTTCCTGTCACTTTCTTTTTCCATCAGACTACCACATGGTGCAGCGTCAGTGAGCCTCATCATTTCGATAGTTTTGTCGAACAGGTTGGTGCGAAGCGATGTCAGATGTGTGTGTGTGTGTCCTACGCCTGCGCTTGCCTGTGTGCGTGTGTGTGTTGCAGCCGCCTACGCCACTCGGAAATACAATAACTCGCATCTCTGACGTCGACCCTTTTTAGAGCCTGCTATTTTAAGGAGCGGCCACCCAGTCTCTAGACAGGTACACCACAGCAGAGACCTGGTCCGTTCGTGGGTGTTTCTTCTTTCGACGACTTTTTAAAAATAAATCTACAACAGCGCGAAATGTTTAAACAGACATACCCAAAACTTGGTAACTAAAGGTAAATTTTGGGTCCATGTGTCTTTCGTCTAGAAAATTTTCCACGTGCCCTGCTACGATTAATCGTACCTTTCATTTCACGTCAAAAAGTCCTTCGGGTGTTTCAAAGGAAATGTTGAACTATACGTATAGCTGAATCCCATTATTTCAAGCGAATTTCCTCAAATTAACTAAAATATCAGCCTTACACCAGAGTCAAGATTTCCTTAGAAACAACGTCAGCCATTTTTGAGAATAAATCAAATATGCGGGGAAAACGCGAAACGTAACACAACACACGTGTGGACCGCGCTTCGCGTCTCCGGCGAAAGGTCCCCGCCGCCTGATCTGCCTTCCGCACCGCATGCCGCGCCCCAACGACACATGCCGACAGTTATGCGCTTGGCTCGCACAGAGACATCCCGATATTTATCGCAGCCAGTACGGCCTGGGCGCGTGCGTCATAGGCGGCGGGCGACTCATGTGAACGGGAGCGCGCCGAGAGAGAGAGAGAGACAGAGAGAGAGAGAGAGAGAGAGAGAGAGAGAGAGAGAAGGGGGAGAGGGGGGAT
>NW_026267133.1:1997820-2000636 GCF_000697945.3 Frankliniella occidentalis | reverse complement strand
AGAGAGAGAGAGAGAGAGAGAGAGAGAGAGAGAGAGAGAGAGAGAGCAGCGACCTTCCAACTGCGGCTCGCTGGACGCGTCGTGCTGACGGTGGGCCCTTCCTGCCAACATGTGTGTGCATGTGTGCGTGTGTGTAAAAGAGATAGAATAAAGGGTAGAGGGAGAGAACTGCATAGTGCAGTGGCCGCGCATGGGAACGCGCGCGACGCGACATCCTACACGGTAAACAAAAAACTCGAAATCCGAGGCGTGAAAAAAGAGCGAATTTCAGTTTTTGAGGCATTTTCTCGACTTTTAATGCATCGTCTCGATGTCGAGCATCCAAAGCCTGATTTAGAGCCGCTCAGTCCTGATTCCGAGATAACGAGCTCGAAATCCGGATATCGTTTCTCGAAATTCGGGAATTGTTTTCCGAAAACAGGTAAAGGGTGACTCGGTTTTGGAGACATGGTTACCCGATTTCGAGATCGGTAGCTCGGAATCAGGGCAACCTCGGAAATCGAGTTTCCCAGCTCGGAATCCGAGTTTTTTGTTTACCGTGTACCCGCTCCAACTATCTGAGTCCCTGGATGCTACTGCGCCTCGCTTTCTTCTTCTTCTTCTTCTTCTTCTTCTTCTTCTTCTTCTTCTTCTTCTTCTTCCTCTTCACACTGCCCCTTCCGTGAAGCTTTTGCAGTGGAACTCTTGTGTGCGGTGACCCCCCCGGGTCACGTCTATTTCCTTCAGACCAGTTCCCTCTCTCCCTTCTCTGTCTTTTACTTTCCATCCATTTCACGGGGAGCTGATGACGAGCGGTGGAGAGAGAGAGAGACAAAGAGAGACAGAGAGCTGGGCCGGGCGCTGGTCAGTGACGCGGTCAGCCCGCCCGCCTGGACCTGTGATTATTTGGCTCACGGGAAGTAATTACAGAGTGCATGAGCTGACTCCTGACCTACATTGCCTGCTACTCCCACCGATGGTACCCTATCTCTCCCCTCTCTCTCTCCTTTCTCTCTCCTTTCTCTCTCCTCTCTCTCCCTCACACCCTCGTGTGTCTCTCACCTTGCTGGGAGCCTGGGGCGCGGCGGACAATATGTTCCGTGTGGGAGGATGCTCTGGGCCCGGCCGGACTCACCCACTTCTCAGCCGCCCCTGCAGCGCGGCGCACCGCGGGCCCGCCCGGCGCAAAGTGGCACACTCACACATTCATAGGGGGCGTGCAAAGTGCGCGAGCGCGCGCACGCGTGTCATGCATATGCGATCCGAAAACCACCCGGCTTAAAAATCCTGGACAGGGGCGAGTGAGGCGCACGGCGAGGCGAGGTATGGCCCGAGACTCTGAAGGATAACACACAGACCCAAGCTCATTGCTGAAGTTCGCCAGAATTTGGCATCAAAGTTTGTGAACAGCAATCAAAGTTTTAAGATGTCCGCCGACCGTCAGGGATTGTCCAGGGATTACGTTCTATTTTTCTGTCACATTCTTTCGGCAAATCACTGGAGCTCGGCGCCTAGTGCTGGATAGGCTACCCAGCAGTACAAGAGTACATTGTACGCGTGATGTTGCCTTCCGAGCTTTGAGAGCTTGCACAGACTGCACTTTGCAGGTTCATAACGGTCAATGACGGACGTACTTTCTCGATGATCCCGTATCGACGATGGTCGCAATTCTGTAAATCGAATGGCAAGTCGAAGTTAGAAAAAATTAATCACACCAACTTTCAGCAAACTGATCGGCTGCGTGAGGGTCACGGATAGGTGGCAGGTGGATTGGAGGGTCGGGGGCTGATGGGACGGAGGGGGAGAGGCGAGACTGTCAAAAGCTGCTAACGAGAGAAAGGCACCGGTCAAGGGAGATGGGCCCGGCGGCGTAATGTTTGGGAAGAGAGAGAACCCGAGGCTGTTAATTTCGGAGCGCCATCATCACGGAGGTATCAAGTCACCGGGCCGTATAGGGAGAGAAACTCTCTCAGACGCAACCAGACGCACACAGGTGGTCAGCGCCGGGAGGATGAGGATGCGAGGTTGGGAGGGGAGGGGCAAGGGTCTAGTGCCAGTATCACAGCCAGCATGATGTAGGTCGAAGAAAGCCACCATCATCCTGCCTCCTGCTTCCCCGATGTGGGTCGAACATTTTTCCGCCGTGTGTCGAGCCTATGGGAGGCGGCTGCCGCAGCCTGCCGGAGGAATGTCCGGCAGGCCCTATCAGAGGATAAGAGAGAGAGAGAGGGAGAGAGAGATAGGGGGGAGGGGGAGATGAAGCTGTGGAAGGGAAAAGAGCGAGAGAGAAAGAGGCTGAGTAACTGGCCAGAAGTCTCTGGTCAGGGGGAAAGTCCCTCTAATGCCGGTGGGGTGAAAGTGAATCGGACATCGAGGAAGACAGGAATGTGAGAGATGAGAAGAAACCGGTCCTGGCTGGATGCTGCAGGGATGCTGCAGGACCAGGTGGGCGGGCCCCCTGACCCACATGTTTACATTATGTCGCCCTTGCATTTGCCCACGTCGCCCCATCGGCCGGCCGGCCCGTTTGCGATGGACGGCCCGGACAGCAGCCCTCCTTTGTTTGATCTTGTGACTTTTTTTAAATGCCTTTCTTCGTCACATTTAAATTGGATGGATGAGTCATTATTCGTCGTGTCCTGTCAGACCTGCTGATTGGCTGCGATGTGAAGTGGTTGTGGTTGGGGGGGGGGGGCAGACCTGCCCGACCCGCACTGCTGGAGCCAACTAACAGGTCCCTCATCCTTTTTTGTTTGGCTTTATCACCTTCCCTAACCACCTGTCGGTCTCATCAAGGAGGGGAAAGCAGGGTCAAGGGCGTGGCGGGGCGTGGCGGG
>NW_026267133.1:1995285-1996496 GCF_000697945.3 Frankliniella occidentalis | reverse complement strand
AGGCGGGGCGGGGGGCAATGAATGGAGAGTGCGGTCGGGCTAACTAAACCACAGCGACACGGGTCACGTCGGTCAACAACGCAGTCTTACTGAATGACCAAAGCCGAAGCGGGTGAGAATTTTTAATGGGGCAAAGTAGGAAATGTCACTACGCGTGTGTCTGCATTCTGGTCACCCCAGCGCCCTGCAGGACCCTCCTCCCTCACCTTACGCGCGCCGCGCCCGCCCCATGGATCGCCTTCCGCCGGGCTGCTGAGAGAGGCTGCGAGCCTCTGCCCACCGCACCCCGCCCGCTGCCTCGCGCCGGTGCCGGTGCCGCCGGCAGCAGCGGGTCCGGAGCAGGAGGGAGCCGGGCCGGGGAGTGGGGACGGGGAGGACCCGGCCCTGGCGGGGTCGGGAGGGGCGGCAGTATAAGAACGGAGGGAGGCCGGCGGAGGGACCACAGTGAGTGTCCGCTCAGCAGAAGCAGCCATGACCACGACAATGATGAGGGTTGCCGCCGTGCTGGCCGCCCTGGCGGCCGTCGCCGCCGCCGCGCCCCAGGTCAGCCGGAACGCGATCCAGTCCGGGGACGACCTCGTCGACTCGCTGTACAGTGACTGTCTGCAGAAGAACTCGGTGTCGTGTGTTAAATACAAGTTGTTCTCGTTCGTGGACAAGGTGCTGGGCGGCAAGGACAGCTTCAGCCTCGCCGAGGGTGTGACCGTCGTGCAGGCTCCCGTGCCCGCCGGCGGCGATGGCGCACCCCGCGCGCTTACCCCCGAGGACGCCGAGAGCCAGGACGTCGAGAGCATGCTGTCGTCGCGCATCAAGCGCTTCCTCGACACACACACCGTCAAGATCGACCTCAAGGGCAGCGACGTCCTCAACGCCGTCAACTCTGCGGGCCGCGCGCTAGGCGACATGGCCGACTCCCTGGGGCTCACCGAGCCAGAAGAGACCGGCCTGGTCGGCGAGGAGAGCAGGGGAAAGAAGAGTGAGTATCCAAGGGGTTGAGGGTGGTCGGGAGCACTCTAGCTGTTTGCGATGTTGTTGTTGTAGGGGGAGGGCGTGTGTGTGTGTGTGCCAGTGCTCAGAGCTCAAAGCGGATTCCCTCCCTAAAACTTCCTCTTTCCGGTCTGGCGCCGGAAGAGAGTGCTCCATGTGAGAGGGTTGTGCGCACGCGTAGCAGCCACGTGCCTGGGAGGCGCTTACGACCCCGAGGGGGGGGG
>NW_026267133.1:1982006-1990390 GCF_000697945.3 Frankliniella occidentalis | reverse complement strand
CCCGCCCCACCCCACCCACCAGGCCGCAGAGGCGGTGTCTCGCTGTCGTGATCATGGACTGGATCTTGATCTCGAGCTGATCGTGACTCTTGAGCTGGCAGCCGGCGGCGGCAGCAGCATCTTGCTTGCAAGTTCATGGCCCTGCTGTCGAAATGGTGGTCACGACGCAGAGAGGAAGACGGAAGGGGGGGGGGGGGGAGAGAGAGAGAGAGAGAGAGAGAGAGAGAGAGAGAGAGAGAGAGAGAGATGATACGCAATCAGGGGCAGTAGCGGGTAGGTGGTTCTGGCCCGGTCGGCCCATCTCCTAACAGCGGCCCATCAGCAAGACGTCTGTTTCATCTTCTTTTCCTTTCCCCTTCCGCTATAGCAGCATCATCTGCTATAGTTGTACCTCCACTGGGAGGGTCGGGGCCGTTGTAACGGCAGGGAGCAGGGGACGGTTGGGATGAGACACAGAGACACAGGGGCCTAGGTCAGCGGCAGTAATGACCGTTGAGTCACCCGAATGAACGGTGCTGAATGGGCTGCGTGACGTGTCTCTGTGCGTGCGGTCCCCGCTCCCACCCCGCAAGCGGCCTGGCCGCCGCCGCCGAGCCACCGCGCTCCTCCGCCCGCCGCGTAGGCCACCCATCCGACGCTAACCCACCCCCTCTCTCTTTTCTGCTTCCAGAGAAGGCCGCCAAGATCCTGCTGCCCCTCCTGCTGATGATGAAGCTGAAGGCCGCCGCCCTCATCCCCCTGGCCCTCGGAGCCATCGCCCTCATCGCCGGCAAGGCCCTGCTCATCGGTAAGATCGCCCTGCTGCTCGCCTCCATCATCGGCCTGAAGAAGCTGCTGTCCCAGCAGCAGAAGACCGTCACCTACGAGATTGTGTCGCACGGCCACGGTCACGGCGGTGGCGGCGGCGGCGGCGGCCACGACTCCTGGTCCTCCGGCTCCGGCGCGTCCTTCGGCGGCGGCAGCAGCGGCGGCGACTACGGCGGCAGCAGCGGCGGCGGCGGCCACGGCAGCAGCGGCGGCTGGGGCAGGTCCATCGTCGAGGACCCCCACCAGATGGCCTACAAGGCGCAGGCGCCTCAGCAGTAAAGAGGAGCAGGTGAGTTCTAGGCCACGCAGTGGGCGCCCACTGTACGGGATGGGGCGGGCACTACCTTCAGGTACCTTTAGGCGGCTCGAATCGTTTGTCTGAACAAGACCCTCGTCACGTCGCGGAGCGTGTGACAGACATGGCGAAACGGGGCAGGTTAGGTTTAGCGGTGAGGGATAGTGTCCCACGTACCGCTTTGTGAGCAGCGGGACGGCGCGGCTGGGCGTGGGCGGCCGGGTGCTTCTTTCTCTCGAGATTCCCGTCGCGCCCGCGGCCCCCCTTTGCCACTGCCACTACTTGGCTCGGATCTCTCGAATAACCAGGACCGTCTTGTTTCCAGAGTCATCCACCATCGTGGGCCCCGCCCTGCAGACCCCGGGCGGGCAGCTGCCGTCGGGGGTCGCCGCTGCGCAGCGCGGCTACCGCCGGGTAGCTGGGCTGGAGCGCGGCGTACCAACAGACGGCGGTTCGAATACGATCAACGCCGCTGGACGAAAAAAAAAGTCCTCTTCCGGTCCCTTCGGATAGAGGCGACGGCGTTTCAATCGAGAGTGAACATCACCAAGTCCTCATCCCCATCCCCAGATCATCCACCCTCGAGTTGAAAAGAGATCTAGATTTTTTTACCCGTCCCCCATCCCCATCCCCTTAATTTATTTTTAAATTATTTGTGAGTGTATATAAGCTGATATTTATTACTAAATATCCTCCTCGTGCCTGTCTTCTGACAAAACCTGAAAATTGTGTAACTTTTTGCCATTTCCCTGTGAAAAGACTAATTATTGCGACTTCTGAGTGGAGAGCGGACGAACTGTACATAAAATAGACGCTAGCAACCTGCATTATAGACGGACTGGAGTACATAATAAGCACTGGACATAGTACAACTGAGTGATGACAGAGCTGGAGGGACTGAAAAAATATCTCTAAGCTAAACTTTGTACTTACATTGACTACTTGCCAAAGACTAATTGACCATCATTGTACATTCTACTGTGAAAAGTACATAATTGAAAACCGAACCTACTGACTAAATGATCCTGCAACAACCCTTTTCCTCTCCTCATACTGACTTTGTGAAAGGCCTTTTAGTCTTCCTCACTGCACTACCTTAAAGTTGTTGACTTCATGACTGTGTTTCACGGTGGAAATTGACTCATCTTACTTTACCTCTGTCACTGACATATTAAACATGTACAGGAGAATACTCCAATGACTGATACAGTACAAAAATTAACAATTAGAAAAGACTTGATAAGCTTATTGACAAGTGTACCTTTGACTTGCATGTGCCATTCTAGTTGAATGACACATTCAGTACCTTGAAATACTCTTTATGCCTTCAACGGAGCAACATAGTTGCCTCATTGTTTGGTAGAACTTTAAAATTTTCACCTAACGATTCTCTTTGAATGTATGGATGTCTAATTTATTGTTTGTTGTTACTTATTATTCTCAATAAAAATCGAGAATATTGTTACAGAAAAAGACTATAAAACAATTTACCCTATCATTACCGACACAAATCAGCTCCCTGCGGGCTTCTAATCGTGACAAGTGTACATAAAGCAAGGCGACGTCATGAACTGAAAACGGAAATGCAATGGAATTACACAATTATTAGACAGAACTAACATAACAAGGGTTGCATTCCACATAGGGCGGAATTACTAAAACCAA
This sequence comes from Frankliniella occidentalis, assembly GCF_000697945.3. Classification (NCBI taxonomy): domain Eukaryota; kingdom Metazoa; phylum Arthropoda; class Insecta; order Thysanoptera; family Thripidae; genus Frankliniella; species Frankliniella occidentalis. The sequence continues at coordinate 1,987,623 of NW_026267133.1, read as the reverse complement.
TGACGCCACTGGATAATACGCACATGAGATTACGCACATGTTCTTGAGTAACAAGAGATTCGACCATTCTATGCGACAGCAACACAGAAAGAAACGCAAAAGGGGGGGGGGGGAGATTAAATAAATGGTTCTCACGGCAGCCACCGGGCATATGGGCGACGGGGAAAGGCCAACCGGCAGCAGGCGTTTCCCACGTACTTGGGCGAAAGCAAGCGGACACTGCCGCGCAACGCAGGACGGGGGTCCAACGGCCGATTAACAGAGGAAGAAGGTGAAAGTGAGGTGTCTGGCCGTCCGGCTGGCTCAGATTGTTTTCGCGATTCTCCTTTGCGCCCCTTCCATTCTGCAGGGGCCCTTCCGTTTCCCCGTCGCCTCGGCCGAGTCAGCCTCCCCCCCCCCTTTCCCTCTTGCAAGGGCGAGCCCAACGGTCATGCACGACGGCGCCGCTAGGGGCCAACGACCCGGCCCTGCCGCAGAAATACAAACAGTGTCTGGAGCAGAGTATTCTGTGAACGGTTTGCATTGTTACACCTTAGATTTTGTGAGGCAAAATCAAAAGCGGGATAGCTTGTGATCTTTAACACATACATTTTCGGCAAATTTGTTGAGTCAGGCAGAATGTAGCAATTTCACAAAACTGGTGTTAATGGATCTGCTATGAAACCAGAAATGTAGAGCATAGCAAAGTGACAAGAACTTCAACCCCACACTAAGGGTAATAAAATCATTGTACGCATAATACACTGACAGGCCAGGTGTTCAACTAGTAAAAACTTGTCAGTGTACAACTGCAAGTTAAATTATAGTTGCTAGTGTTCAACTCAACAACAGACACTAGCAAGTGACTTAACTCGAAAGTCGAACAGAGGAGTTGTCCACTAAAATTTGTTTGAACACTTGATTTGTAAGTAAAATGAGCTTCTAAAAATTTATACTTCAATGTTCAAATTCTGAATTTTGAATGAAATTCACTGAAAATGTCTCCGTGTAGAATTTTCATCGAAATTTATTTAAATTCGCCGAAATGCAGGCTACTTGCAAAACTATTTCGTTACTCGTGCAAAATGTATAGAATGCAACTTACTGTAACTTTTAAAAAATCCTTGTGAAGAATGTTAGAAAGCAATAATCTTTATTTAACGGACCACATAGGTTCACGGCAGCCAGTAGTAAATGACGAGTAAAAATACCCACAAGAGAATGCACAAAATGTGGCCCACCGAGGGGGCAACAACTCTGGGAATAAACTTAGGATAAAAATAAATCGAAATCAAGAGAAATCACGAAATCACATAAACTAAGCGGAAACAAGTAGAAATGGTACAAAACAGTCGAAATACAACTAGGAAACCCAAGTAATAAAAATAAGCAGACGATAATCACTGGGAATAAAGTATTTCGGGAATCATATGTACACATCAAAAGGGGGTTTTTGCCCCCCTCGTGGCGACAGACCCTGCAGCACACTTTAGTTAAACTGCGCATAATAGACGGGTGTGGATTGGTTGTCTACTCTCTGAGGGCAATAGGAATAATCCAGAAAGTACGTTCGTGATTCCCTGTTACTTTGCCAAAGTTTAGCCAAAGAAAGCTATCACATCGCCTGGTAGGTGCGCAACAAGGTGACTTATTTCTTGCGAGCAGGGCATGCTGGTAGTATGGGGTGGCGTACCCTCAGTATCGCAGGCGCCGAGCTCCCATAAGTTCCGGAATTAATTTCAAAGACATAAATCTAGCGGACTCTTTGTACGCTCCCATAAGCTGCCTCACTGAGTGACGGTTATCAAGCCCGTCTGCATAGCTGCGTGCAGTTCAGTACACCTACGACACGTTCACAAGTCACACACCGCACAGGGCGATTCTTAAACCAACCCGTTATGGCCGTTTCTACCAGGCATTTCATACAGCGGGTTGCAGCTGGGTGGCAGCGTGATGGTTCAACACTCCTTCCACCTATTACATTTCGGCACCGCTCCGAACAGCTTGCGGCCAGAATCCCGGAGAAGCAACACCTTATTGCTGCCTCACTGCTGCCCACCCACACCGTCTTCAACCGCACTTATTGTAACCAATATGAGTGTCTAAAAAATGTGTCTACGCGACACCACTGTTACGCTGCTACGTTCCCGGCATCAGGGCTGTTAACGCTAATTTAACGAATAACGCCGTTAATTAACGCCGTTAACGTTAATCGTTAACGTTAATTAACGATTAACGTTAGCGCGTTACATTTACGCTGAAGCATTAACGTTATCGCGCTACGTTACTTTTGCGGTTAGCGGCCTAACGCCGTTAACGTTAACACTTTTCTGCAAGAGGGCATAGAAATAACCCATTTTGCACGGATCTGTCCATGTCATATTATTGAATTTTGCCGCTTTATGCAATAATTGTTGTTTACTGCACTTCCGGCACGCACACTGCAGCTCCCTCAGCTACGGTAGTCTGATTAACGTTAACGGCGTTAACAGTTAACGTTAACGTTATCGTTAGCGCGTTACATGTGTCTAAACGTAGAAACGATAGCGCGTTAAGTTACTTTGGTTCGTTATCGCTTTAACGTTAGCGCGCTAACATTTCAAATTAACGTTAACAGCCCTGCCCGGCATACATCTACCTTAACCTGCGGCGCTGACACCCGAGTGTAGTAGTGGAAAAAAGAAACGAACAAACGGGCCTACAGCCTCCTAAAACGCAGAAAATCCATGTTCACAATGAAATAAGTGGTGTTGCCACTATATCCAAAATGAAGTAATAACCTAACTCAGAATGAATGGTTTTATGGGGGTAGTTTTTCGTCACTTTTTGATTTGACATCTATTTCTACGACTTCCGATGCAAGCTCATAATTGTTCCGCTTATTTTTGTCCAAAACGCCCTCTAGTGCCAAAACGGTGAGAGGTAGAGCAAATCGGACAAAATTTTGGTTCAAAGACTGAAGTCTGAGGTGTTAACCCCGACCCCGGCGTCCATAAACATACATTTGAAAAACAATAAAATATTTAGAGACCGGTTGTTTTCGAATTTTTTCAGAGATCAATTTTAGTGCAAGAATGTTGATCTTCAGACAGACAGACAAAGTTTTTCTCCAACCAGACGGAGTAAGCAGCTCCGCTATAGCTCAGCCCTTTAGACCACAAGTTTCGTTAGTTATTTCCCGAACCATATGGGGTTTTTGTAGTTAACAAGAATTTGTTACGTATAAAATAGCAAGAAAATCCAATCAACAGGTTGTGTCAGACAGAAGCAGCCCCATCTTGAGCTCGCAGCGCCCCCTAGATGATAGGCATACATTACTGCCGCGGTGAGACGCTGCCAGCCCGACCTTCAGGCGCGTCGCAGCCAGAGCCCGACGGACGCTCAAGCCAGCACTCAGCAAGCACCCATAATTACAGCAAGGGCTCCCTCAGGGAAAATTGATGATTGCCACTCCCCGGTCATTATGACTTCCAACGCAAACTTTCAGTTTACGAGCACTTAGAGCAATAAGACTCACCAAAATAGATTGTAAATTCAGTTTTGAGAATCATAGATTCGGTTTTCCTTTTTCCCTCTTTCCGAATGGGCCAGTCGAAAGATTCACTGTTTAAGACGGATTGGTGAGGCGATTGTTTGCCTTACTCGGGTAATTGTGATCCCGCTGAGCGGTCCAGAGGAGTCCCATTACTACGGAAGTGGCGCGGAGAGGAGCCGCCAGGGCCAGGACTGACTCGCCCCCCATCGGGTAAAGGATGGTCGCCGCTTTCCTGTCATTTGTCTTAGAATCACTGAACCCGAAGAAAACGCGGGCGGGCTGCGTTGCACCTGGCGCGCGCAAACTCGCAGTAATCAAGTTAGGGCAATTACAGCAGATTCGCAACATAAACACGACTATCGTGGTAGTCGCAGATATTTGATGGCGTCCGCCAGGTAAAGATCACGTTCAAGTCTATTTTTTACAAGCATAAGTAAAACAGTTCACTGTAAGAACAACTGTGGACATACAGGGTGGCCGCTCTGCCCCGTTGTTTTAAAAAGGTAGACTAGCCCGTCCCCTCTCACCTCCCCTCTCCGTCTGCTAGCGGGCTAGTCTACCTTTTCAAAACAACGGGGCAGAGCGGCCGCCCTGTAGTACACTCTTCCTCGTGTGTACGTGGTTGGCACACACTTCTTAGCATTAGAACGGCCGGAATTCCGGATTACCTAGAACGGCAAAAGGGTTAATTTTGACACCTGCTTTTTTTTGGCATTTTCGTTTCGAATAACTATCTTTGACTTTGAGTCAAATAATGTCAGCTTTCGACACATCAAAGGCCCCAGTATTGTAAATGTAGGCAACCCGCGAGTCATGTAAATTGGATTTTCACAGTTGTCTGCAATTTAAACTATTTACATTGCTTGGTGTTTTCTATTTTGGGACAGAAAATATTTGATCACGCAAATTTCATGAAAAAATGATCCTATGCACTTATTTTAAAACTCATATAGTGCCAAGAGATAACACCTGAAAACCAGGTACATTCTGGTCTGATTGGGTAGAAGGGGGGGAGAAGATGTACCCAAATAATCTTTTTTGTTTTCTGGACAGCATGTTTACAACTTAAATGCAAAAAACGTCAACACTACCTTATATTTAACGCTTTTAGACCGAAACAGCTGCAAAGAATCAAAATCTTTCATGTTTCAGGAATAAAGGTACCTGTTTTTAACAGTTAAAGGCCAATAAACACTCAGAGGGGCCAATATGACCCCGTCGACCGTTCTCGAAAAGTCTCTCAAATCTCAAAAAGTTCACAACCTAAAAATCTATTGTTTTGCATCGAAGCGTGTCTTGGCAATTCATGAAAAGTAAGAAAGCGCCATATGCATAAAAAACAATTGTCATACTTATCTAGCCAAATGAAAACTAAAGACTGTCAAAATGACCCGTTCGGCCCAAAATGGAGTGATGCAGGCGGGTTGAGCGGGCGGGTTGCCTACTCGCCCGGCCCGTAAGGCGCCGTGGACAGGGGCGATAGGCAAGCCCGCTCGCACTCCTGCGTGCGGTACCGTCTAACTGCAGAAGTGCGCGGGGTTAATCAGCCACCTAGTACATCGCTCGTCTCTAACTCAAAGCACGCTCGGCGCAGAGCGTCTAGAGAAGCCAAGAATCGCGTCTAGAGAAACCAAGTATCTTTGCGCGACTCTAGTGAAACAACGTATTGCATATTTTGACGATTTTTTTATGAACTATATATTTTAACAGAGGGAAAATTTCTCTATCGAATGGTATAGGTTTCAAAAATTGACCAAAAATGGAGAGATACTTGGTTCCTCTAGAGGCGCTGCGCCGTGCGTACTTTGAGTTAGGGACGAGCGACATGTTTTACGATAAGTATTACAGTTTTTGGTAAATGCCATAGTTGTCACACATTTTTTTTTTTTGCTATGCCGCTCTATCCCTTTTTGGCATTTAATTTTTTCGAAAGTTGCACCTCACAGAGGTTACTTTCTAGCAAGGGTGTCCTTCAGACCGATATTACTGCCACACGTAAAATCTCAGAGAGCACTCGTTACATTATAAGGTTATACATTACAGAATTTCGTAACAATATACGAGTAGTTATTTAAAAAAATTCTAGTAAAAATTTTCGATCTC
>NW_026267133.1:1979948-1981956 GCF_000697945.3 Frankliniella occidentalis | reverse complement strand
GGGGGGGGGAGATAGAGGTCCAAACCAAACTCATATCGCAACGGGGGAATAGAGGTGTCCACGCACGGGCGGAGCGCGGCATGCAAAACTGACTGTAGGGCGCGAGCGAGTTGATGGGAGAAGAGGGGGAGAGCGGAAGGGAGGGGTGGGGGGAGGGGCTGTGCGGCGGAGCGTGTCGCACCTCTTAACCGCTCAATTTGCCCCGCGGCGCCATGCTGTCCCAGAGCCGTTTAGGGTTCAGGGACCGGAACTGACCAAACCTTGTTTGGCTCGGTCCCCAATGCATATTCAGCGCGCCGCGTTGCAGCCCGACTCGCGTGCCAAATCGGCCGGCACCCACATCGGCTCCCAATCGACTGTGTTATTGCTGCCTTGTTAAAAAGCCACTCACAATATTTTCGGTGGCGCTGGCCCGTCTCGCGCGGGCGACTCTCGGCCACGGCAGGGATGCGCTGGCAGCATCCAGTTCGTCCGATGATGGAGCTCGACGAAGGCCCGAGACCTCGCCGTCCTCACTGTTTTCCATGACGGCGGGAGGGGCCCACCTGGATGGTGGGTGAGCGCTGACATATTTTTGCGCAGCTCACAATCAGGTGGCAGTGTTTGCCAAGCGATTCCATTCTGTGTTTTTTCCTCGTCCACCAGACTCGCCGGAAGAGACCGGATCAAAAGCGCTGAGAGAGAAAAATAGGAAAAGGGGGGGGGGGGTAAGCCATAAGTATTGCTACGGAACGGGCAATCTTCCTATCCAATTATCCATCCTTCCTTTCAAAATCCCCTCCCTAACTTTACAAATATAAAGCGAAGCGGTCGCACGCCCCTACATAAAGAAAATATTCATTCTTACGACTACACCCTACAGGTGGAAAAATTTAACATAGGGTTGCCTACCCGTACAGGTGTACTCAATTTGATTATTGAGACATCCCAGTGTAGTCAGAAGTCTGAGCCATCCCCCCCCCCTTCCCCATTGCCCCTCCTCTCCTATCAATCCGTGTTTATTTTACTCCTCGCCTCCTTACACATAGTTGACTTTTTCAACGTTGGTATTCTCCAAACAGACCCTGCCGTCTCTATCATCTCTCTCCAATCAAATCTCAATCTCTCTCTCCCTCTTCCCTCTCTCTCCCGTCCCCATCCAGCCCGCGCGAACCAATGCGCTTTCCTGCAGTCGATTAGAATTCAGCGCACCCGGCGAAAGTTGTCTCCTTGCAGCGATGTGCACGTGTAGCGGACGAAGTCTGGACGCGGTGGAGGGAGGGGCGGAGAGAGGGCCGAGGGAGGGGGGGAGGGGGGAGAGGGCGAATGAGGGGTATCCTCTATTAGAGGGTAGCTACAGAAAAGGCCGTGTAATTTTCACGTTGTAGTATTCATGAGGTCACGTGCGTGCACACGTGTGTGTGTGCGTGAGTGCCTAATTGTGATTCACCAAGGGTAATTAGCTCGTTCCGAAAAAAAAAACTCCCGTTCCTGTTCCTTCCTTATTACTATCACTGCTGTAATTTTTCCTTTGACTGCTCACGCACACACTCACACTCACACACGTGCTGGCACACATGGGCAATAGTCGCCGCTCCTACTCCTCGGATGTCATACAGTTTTCTTTTCCTGAGTGAGTGGCCATGTGGGTCAGTGGTATGCGCACGTGTGTGTGTGTGTATGTGTGTGTGTGTGTGTGTGTGTGTGTGTGCAGCAGGCTGTGCACGCCTCGCCCCGGGTCAAAAGTATTCGCATGCATGCAGGGAGCAACATATCAGGTCAGGCTGCCTCTGCCTCTCGCATTGCATTCCACGTGGCGCGAGGGATAAAGAACAGTGCCCCTCTCTCTCTCTCTTCCCCTTCTAGATCTTCTTTTCCGTTTGGCTCGCTCTCTCCCGCTGCTTCAAATTCTGTTCCTGCTCCTGCTGCTCCGATGCAGGTTATGGTCGGGCGAGGCTATGTGAACTTGGTGCTGCAGAGAGAGAGAGAGAGAGAGAGAGAGAGAGAGAGAGAGAGAGAGAGAGAGAGA
>NW_026267133.1:1978176-1979898 GCF_000697945.3 Frankliniella occidentalis | reverse complement strand
TATTTATTTATGTATTTACCTTTTATCTTGTGCTACTTCCTGTGGATGAATGACTGAGTATGTACGTAAGCGTGACTGTGTGTGTGCTTGCATGTTTGATTCTTATTGTGATGCACGCAAATAAAGCAAGCGTCCGAAAATGTGTAAAATACAGAGGATGTGTTAACGAAAATATGTGTGATCATTTAGTGCTAGCTGACGTAAAGTGGAGAATTTAGGGTACTTAACCGAATTTCAGAACGAATGGAGCTTCTTATCAGGCAACAGCTCAATATGAAAACCATGGCGCTGATCTCAACTGTCAAATAGAGCAAAACAAAAATTGTATTCAAATTTCTTACCTTTGTTCAGCGGACCAGTAAAATACCTCAGCCGGAAAACCTTACTTCGCTTACTACCCTTAAATAATACGCCCCTAACGTCACAGTATCGTACGTAAAAGTATTTTGCCAGAACAAAACAAGATTAAGCAGAATATTTACTAAATAACTTAAAGCACCGTGAACGTGGCCTGTTAATGCATTAGCAGCATAACGCTACCTGCGATAGTAAAACCACTATATTATCGACCAGGCACGCCAGCGCAACTTCAATACACGTTTCAAACTACTCCATCGTTTATGTGTCCTGTCCTCATCGGAGAGAGCCTGACTTTAGCGAAGATTTGTTTTGAGTTTGTTAACGCGTTCAACAGCGTTAATCGCGCTAACGTGAGTTTCATTAGCGTTAGCGTTACCGCGCTAATTTATTTGAGAAATTTCATCGGGGTTAGTGCGCTATCACTGTTAAAAAAAATGTTGTAATTAACAACGAAAGTGTAGTTAAGTTTGTTAGCAAACACATGTTGTTTTTTAACAAGACATGTTGTAAAAAACCACATTGATAAAAATTTTGGAATCAAAGTTTCTGACCGAAAACTGTCACTTTTGTTCTGCTCCGGGAAAAAAGTTGTAATATTACGAGTGTGTTGTTTTTGAACGAAATGTTCTGCTAACAAAATTAACCACACTTTTCTGGTACACTTATGAAAAAGTTACACCAATTAGTTTCTGCTGTGGGCCAGTATGAGCACTGTTAACAGCTTACAGTGACTTTCACCGTAAGCTACAGTAAAGACCTGCAGCCCCGTAGCTACGGTGAGATTCACCTAGCTTACGGTGAAATTTACTGTAGCTTACAGTGAAATTCACCGTAGCTTACAGTGAAAAATCACCGTAAGCTTCGGTGCTGCATGCTGCAGGCTTTCACTGCAGCTTACGGTGAAAATCACTGTAAGCTTTTAACAGTGAGCCGAGTAGCACAAGTTTCGCGAGGGGTAAAATGTAAACCACATTTGTTGTCTATTAATAGCAGTATCTTTTCAAGAATTCCTGTTTTTTTTACAACTATTTTTATCAGTGTACACGTCTCGTTAGCGTTAAGGTTTGGCGCGCTAACGATTTTTTATAAGCGTTAACAACCCTCTTGTACACCTCCCTCCTTGCGGCTGGAGCGGTGCATCGGAGCGCCGTCTGCTTCGGCAACTTCTCTGACGCCGCGGCTGGGCTCAACGGCGCTCCAGAGACGATACAGGGCGGGAGTCCGAAGCCTTTCCCATGGTGAGTACTCAACATGTTTCCGGGCCAGAAAACGCTTGGCTCCCAGATGAGGCCCTGCTGCACCCAGCTCCCATTGGTTTTCATGTTCTAATTGGTTATTGTTACCCTTTTTGTTTTATTGCTG
>NW_026267133.1:1965516-1970148 GCF_000697945.3 Frankliniella occidentalis | reverse complement strand
GGCGCAGGGGGGCGGCGCAGGGGGCACCACCGCCCCTCTCTCCACGTTGTGCCCCTCTCGCTGCCCCCACCGCGCTGCTCTCTTGGAGTGTCACACACACACACACAGTCGGGTGCGCTTGAGGTGGGCACGGACAGAGAGGAGCTCACACATGCTCGTGAACAACGCCGGCCGCTGCTGTAGTAGTACACTTGGTGGTGCTATGACAGGAGAAAAGGAGGGTGCGGGTGGCACAGAGAGGAGACACTGTGTCGCAAAGGCCCTCTCCCTCAACGACGCACACACGCAAGCGAATAGGTTGTTTTTGTAAATGAAAACACCACGCTGCCCATTGGCACTTTGGGCTGGGCTCGAGTATGGATGACGTAATTTTGGATACATTTTCATTGCTACGTATCATTTTTTTGGAGTGTGGTATTTTCACTTTTTTTCGAACAAACGGCATGTACGTTAGGAGTGTAGTAGGACACATAATTGCAAAGGACCAAATTCGGGATGGCGTTTGGGGTTCGTCGAAGGGCATGGCGTTAAGGCGTGGCCCGACTCCATGAGCGAGTGTGAGTGCCCGTCTGTGTGACCGGGTATGTGTTTGCGTGTGTTTTGTTGGTATGTGTCAGGGGGGAAAAGTGGGCTCTTTGACCATTGGCACGGGCCTGCTGCGCTGTGCCGCGGCGGTGCCGCTACCGGCAACCAGCCAAAGAGCAGCATATGAGTTACACAGTCTTCACATATGTTAGTGTGTCGCTTTCTCTCTTGTGTTTTGTCAGGATGTGTGCGGGCCGTCGGCTGCGTTTTGTTCCGTCACACACTGTCGAATGTTCACGAGAGTGCTTTCGGAACGGGGAGGGGGATGTGTCTGGGCGTGGTGGACAGGTGGTGAAAGGGTTCGCACTGAGTGCTATGAGTAGTGTGAAAGGACCTCTCTGTGACCCTTCGAATTTTTTTTAGTGTGCGTAGAAGCCGCCATAATTCGGGCATTAAGTGGGGCTCCTGGGCGCCTGCTTAGCACCACCCCGCGACATACCAGCGTCCCGACATCCTCGCCCAGCGCCCCCTTTCCCCATGCTCGCCTTTGCCACATTTTTTAGGCCGATCAACCGAATCAGCCCCCGTTACCGACAGAACTTGCCAATAATTACACTTCCGTGGATATGGTGCCGTTCTGCCCCCTCTCCCTCGATCCCCCCGGGGCACAGAGGGGGCCGGGAGGGGCCTGTCTGGCGCGCGCTGCCGGGCCCCCCCGGGCCCCACCGGGCCGACCTGCTCGTCCGCATGGAGATGGTCTCCTCCCTCTCCGACGGCGTCCTCCCCTCCCCGCTGCAGTTAGGCCCCAAACGTGTCCGTCAGACGAGGACATCGTGAAGCCACTCCTGCCGGCGGGGCACGTCCGCAACTCTCCGCTCCCTCCCTCTCTCTCTCTCTCGGTCCGAGCGGCTGGCGGCAGAGCGAGAGAGGGCGCGGCGCTCTAGGATGGCGGCGGCGGGCGCGCACGCCTGCCTGGAGCAGCCCCTCCCCGCGAGGCCCGGGGCCCCCGGGGCCGGCAGCTCCTAGCCGGCCGGCCGGTGTCTGCGCCCGAGTCTTACCAGGCCCCTTGCGGCTGCCGGCTTGGCCTGCGGACCATGTCTTCTTCTCTCTCAATAATACACAAATTTCTACCACATAACCGATCCTTTCATCTCTCTCGCGTGAAGTGTGTGGCAAAGTGTGCAAAAAGTGTGCGTGAAGTGTTCGCTTTCTGTGCAAATTCTGTGTCTGTGCATCACTTGCGTTGCTCTTTAACGGATTACCCTGACAACCACGACGATGACGACGACGACGACGACCGCCAAGACGACCACCTCTTCGGTGACGATGACAGCTTCGACTTTGACTACCTCCGACGTTTCAGGACGGACCATACTACGACGTTTGCGGAATGACAAAGTGACGCCTGCCTCTGCACGCCCATTGTAAGGACTCACTAGCAGTGAGGGTGTGAAGACTCCATAGTATGTGGACTCTTCGTGCTTGACAGTGTTAATCACACGACGTCTTAACCAGCCGTGTCACGCGTGGACGAGACCGCACGGTCCGCCGAGGTAGAGTTCGTTTCACCAGAGTCCATGTGGACCGATTCCTCTTTTCTCTGGGGCTCATTATTTCGTACCTATTTGTGAAAGTGTGACAAGAAGCGGCCGGCACATCCATCACTCTTCCCCTCGACGTCGCATGAATACCCGGTGTTCCGATTAATGACAAAGGTCATTATTTATTATTTATTCGATCCTTTGCGCGATGCGCGCGCTCGCAGTGCGGCTCACGGCAATGATTGTTGAGGCGCTCTTTAGGCGCTCACGTCGACGGCTGATACTCGGCCGACTCGGCCACATTCTCAATCAACGGCGGATACTCATCTCCAATCATCAAAGGAGTTCAAAGGAAAGCCCGAAAAAAGAACACCATGGGATCGGCAGCATTCCTTTTTCTCTTCTTTTTTCGGCGCACTTGATATGCAAATACTTCGGGAGTTAGTTGCCAAGCAGAAAACCAGTAGTAGCAGGCTCGCTGACCGGTAAGCGGTAAGGTCTAACATTCAAAGTCACCGATTTTACTCAAATTTGCATATGTGTAGGAACAAGATAAGGTTGATCCGAGCTTAGATCTGTTTTGGCTCCTAAATTTTGTATATAAGTTGACACGCGCACAGTAAAATCTTGTGAATTTCTCATTTATAGCGTACTGCTTTTTGAAAAAATGCATAGGCTCAGCATTTTTACAAAACCGTACAGAACTTATAATGAGCTATGAATACAAATTTTCATGATTTGTGTGAGCCGGCTACTAGGAGAAGGCTGAACAATGAGAGGACGTTATAACGTCAGCTGACGCGGCTCACTGCGCGCGCGCCCTCTCAAAGAGCCAAATTGAACCGTGAGAAGGGTTTTAGCTCATGGGATCAACCTGATCCTGTGGCCAACCGACCCAAAACACGGTAAACACGGTAACAATGTCTCATTTTTTGAGGGGAAAGGGAAAACTTGGAGGAACTCCCCTGGTTTGACGAAAACTGCTCAGATTTCGAGGAAGTCTCCTCAAAAAATGAGGGATTTTACAGAGTTATTTGAGAAGATTCTGAGGCGAGATCGGAGGACTCTTCCTCAAACATCGGAGTCCCTCAAAGTTTTCCCTTTTCCCTCAAAATATGAGACATTGTTTTTACCGTGAATGAATGAATGCATCAATGCATGCAGTCACATGGTTTGTACAAACAACCACTACTCAGAAACAAAAAAAAGAGGTAATCCTTGAGATTTTAGCGAGGTTGTGTAAAACCTTACTGGGGGCTGGTTCTCTCGCTTATCGGCGTCGTTATTTCGAGTAGCGACCTGAATTTTAACCAGCCCGCTTAACCCCTATTTAAGTTCTTTTGTCCGCTGTCTGCGAGGAATCAAAACTGCAACAGTCTGAATGAGCCGGAGTGAGTAGTGCGCGGCGGGTTCTAAGGGTATCGATTTTAATGCTCTTCACGATAAAATCGTTGTCTTCGTTCCTCCCAATCAGTTTTGAAAAAAAAAAAAAAAAAGAGAGACGTTCCCATGTATTTTTTGCATAAGAGATGCTTGGCTGCTTGGAATTCAAGACGTCGTTTTTACCGTGTGTTGCGCCTAGACGGTTGAAGATAGATTTTCTTTGCCTTATGTTATGAGGCTAGTATATTATGCCTTGGCAAATTTGAAACAAGTTCGGACACTTGGAGCCCTCGCCGGTAGTAGTAGCTAAAGTGCCGTGCCCGGCCAGGCCGGCGGCAGGTGAGATGATTGTTGCGTGATGAGCGCGGAGTGGAGCAGCAGGTCAGCAGATCGCGATAAGGCGGAAACCATATTCTCTGTAATTACTTAAATGTTAATGACGATGGATCACGCCCCGGTCCAGGCTGGGCCGCGCCGGGTCGAGCAGCCGAAAAGTCTTCCGCTACCGATGCCCCGGTGAACAGCTGGGTCAGGGGGGCGCGCCCGCCGCACAAGAGGGTAATCCCCAATTATTTTAAACGCGTAAATTATTTTAATTTTGTTTTAAGCAAACCGCTAGCGCCAAGAGGAGAACCACTTTGAACACGTTATAAGACATTAGAGCCAATAAACTTTTGCAGCGAGTTGACAGAACCACACGAGGACCAGGACCGAGCAGCTGCAGGCTGCACGTTCGTCCTCTGGTCTTTAATTCGCCCGCACGCGCCCGCATTCGCCGTCGCCATCTCTAAAGACATCCGAGAGAACGACTCGACCAGATTTCAATCGGCGTGCAAATGACGACGTCTTGCGGGGCGCAGTAATCGCCCGCGCCCTCTCTCGTGGCGAACCGCTCGCGTGAGGGCAAGACAACCGGGCGGGCGGGCCGGCGGACGGGGCAGAGGCAGGTGGATGCGGGCGGCAGCCGGGCAGTAGTTTACAGTTTTTAGCGGTGGCCAGAAGTTTTAAGAGGAAAGCAAAAGCCAGTCGTGTGGCGGGCGGTGCGCTTTTGGCCGGGCGCGGGCGGCGGCAGAGAAAGGCCGGCTAATACAGTCCGTCTGCAAATCACAGCGAGGCAGGGCACAAGCAGGTGCTACGGCACGAGCATTGTGGGGGTGCCCGTGGTGGGGCTGACGTCACGGGG
>NW_026267133.1:1964124-1965466 GCF_000697945.3 Frankliniella occidentalis | reverse complement strand
TTCCTGAGGCGTTAAACCTTAGTGCCTTTTCTAAGGCGGCAAACTTTAATAGCGCCTTTTAAAGGCGTTCTTTAACGCCTTTGTTTTACCAGTGTGGGCGCTAATTTTGTTTTATTGTCCGTACGTTGCAGCGCTGCTCGTCTCTCTCCCTCGCTCTTCCCCTCGCTCTCCAGCCAGACGCACACGCACGTTCACAGGCGCGCCGAAACCTGTTCCATTCCTGCTGATGATATTGACCCGGTTCACATAGCCGACATGCACTGCCTCGCGGCCAAAACCATCAGGATTCCCCACCGACTTTCCACAAAAATTCTGCGTACGCAGAGATGGTGATTTCAATCCGACTTTGGCATGTTGTGCTAAGTGAGTGTCCCTCGATTTTGTATCACCCGTGGGATGCACTGGGACTGTGCACATTCACATTTACTTTGTAGAGCCGACTGCTCTGCTACACCTCGTTGGGCGCCCCCCACTCACTTGCTTTCTTTTTCGCCGGGCGGCCGCGCGCCGCAATAGACGAGGGAGCATTTTTTCGCGGCAAACCTGCGCGTCAGATGGCTTTCTGGATCAACACCGGGCGTTATGGGCCCGACAACAATCGCATCGGTTTCCCTCTCCGGTTCGCACTTCTCTAAAAGTGAGCGCCGCGAGAACTGACTCATGTCGGCGACAAACTAACTTTCTACAGGAACTGCCATTCATAAGCTGCGTCACTTCATAATAAGGGTCCGACCGCAGTGATTCATAGCGCCTCCCCTCTCCCTTTCCTTCCATCTCCCTGTCTCTTTTCCTCCCCCCCCCCCCTTTTTTTATAACCAACCTAACGTTATTCTTGACATGATAACTTTCTCCCCGTGAGCTGGGCTGGTCGAGGCATGAGAAGAACACAGACCTGTCATGAGTATGTGAGAGGGAAGGGGGGAAAGAGGAGGGGGGGGGGCAACGCGCAGCCTGCGTGTGTGCGTGCACGTGTTGGTATGTGTTTTGGAACGGGCTGTTTACACTCGACCGTCCTCTCCTTGAGATCACAATAAAGTTAAATTTTAAGGCTTAGTACCTTCATGATACAACGTAGCGCGTTCAGTACTTCATGTGAATAATTCGTTTATTAAAGCGTGTGGAAAATGTTCATATGAATCTGTTGTTACTTTTTAAACTGATTTCGTTTTTGTTGATCTAGTGTGTGGATGCTTGTTGGTGCAAAGGATTACGTTCATAAAACGCCATAATTTCAACATTCGTTTTTTATTGAGACCAGAGCGTGAAGATACTTCATCTCTGATAAATACAAAACAACAACAATAACTTAGTCAGGTTTTTCATAAATTAAGGAGACTCATTA
>NW_026267133.1:1960723-1961722 GCF_000697945.3 Frankliniella occidentalis | reverse complement strand
TTCCCGAAAAAAAATATTTTTACTCATTTATTAAAAAATTGGACTTACCCATCATAACCAAAATGTCGAAATGGGCACGAACTTTTATCAGCAATCGTTTAATATACAGTCAACAAGGAAAACTCCAAGGTTTGAACCGATTCGGGAATTTACACTTGTCTTCCCTTGTGAGTCACGTTGAAACGAATGCGTTCAACGAATTTGACATGACGAGTTAACCCATGTGACAGGTTTTAATAGTAAAATCACTTCTCTGTTTTCCTAACATCAGAGAAGGACGAGGCGAAGACTAAATGTGCGCCTGCAGAACAGAGTACGATGCATTTGAGTGCAGCAGCCCTGCGGCAGCGTATAGCACGTCCGGAAAAGGCACAGACGGGAAGCCCACTCGAGCAAACACATCTCCTGGAACAATCACTGATGAATCCTCGGATGTATCAGTGCATGAAAACTACCCATTCAGTGCGTTGCATATGGCTTTTGTTTGAAATCACATCCTCCGTCAAGATTACCCGCAAAACTGTTACCTCACCCCGGTGTAGTGGTTCGTCATGTCACCCGCGCTGGAGGCTCGGCATTCTCAGCGGGTCTCGGGGAAAAGTACTTTGTAACCGACACGGAGCCCTTTACGGCCAGCAGCGCTTCGCGAGGCGCGGCGCGGCGCCCCCGGAGCAAGCCGCCGCCGCATCTCACTCGCCATTCCTCATCACTTTTATGTTTCGGCATTGTTCCGGTTGCGGCCGCGCGAGGGGGAAGTGCCGGCCGGGCCGAGGCCGGGCCCGGCTAGAAAGTTTGCAAAGCAAAAGCGATAATAATAGTGTGAGCCCGAGCCGCCACCGGACGCGCCCGGGACAGACGGACTGCCATAGCTGGGCAGCAGCAGCAGCACCTGCAGCAGATTTGTCACATTTATTGTCAGTTTTAATCACTGGCCTCGCCTTTTCGGAAGGCGACGCGTTGCCGGCACAGGCAGGCGGCAGCAGTGGGCATCCCCCCCCC
>NW_026267133.1:1951518-1960673 GCF_000697945.3 Frankliniella occidentalis | reverse complement strand
GAGAGAGAGAGAGAGAGAGAGAGAGAGAGAGAGAGAGAGAGAGAGAGAGAGAGAGAAGGACTTTTCGACGGCGCCGGGCTCATGCCGCACGCGCCCCGGCGAGGAGCACTTCTGCCCAGTCACACCCGCATTAAGTCGAGGAGAACGCCCGCCGCCCGCCTGCTGCCGGTCCCGCCTGGTCCCGCCGCCCGCCGTCGCTTCTTGCTTTCATTGTCAAAACCGAGAGTAGAGTCCGTCGCATATGAATGGGGCTGGCTGCAGCCATGGCTGTGACGCAACGCTTTAATTACACGTCCACTTTCTCCCGACTCATTCCCGTGTTCAGCAGCAGCAGTACAGGCAGGGATCGAATTTCAGAGCCGAGCCCTGGCTGCTCCTCCATTGACACACTGTGACACACACACATGCCACGGCCAGCCTGTTTGGCTGCTGGACCCCAGAGTGTCATTCCGTCTTCAACTTTCTCCGGTAGGAGCACATCCTCCTCAACACCTCTGCCGTTGCTGCTGCTGCTGTTGCGGGTGTCGTTGCTGTTACGAGACGCATCACCCCCTAGACAAGCTTTTACTTCACTAATCTCAAAGCCCATTGATGGCAAGTTATGGCTCACCGTAAAAGATGAGCCCGCCATCAAATCCGTCGGCGCGGACACGCGCTTTTCACTCATTTGCATTATACACCTCTGGAGTAGTGCGCTCTGCCCGGCTCTATGCCACCGCCTAGCGGCCCGGAGACGGGTGCATCCAGCTGGAGTCCAGACGCCTCGCTGGTCCAAGTCCTAGAGCCTCACTCTGGAGGCTAGACATGTCTGTCGAGGTCCTAGAGCCTGCAGCTCGAGTCCAGACACCTCATCGGATCAGGTGGTGGTGCCTCCAGATGGGTCCAGGCGCCATAATGTCGGTGCTGGTAGGTCCTGGTGGAGCTGAAGTCCTAATATAAAGACGTAGGGTTCACTCAGAGATCTGCTTATCCATATTGATAAAAGTGTTTACCAAGTTTCATATTTCGGGGAACTTCAGTTCATGCACTTCGTCTGCTGGATCCAATATCCAAGAAAAATGAAATAGCGCTAGTGGCCTCCACAGGTGCCATTTTTGACATTTACAAAGGCACTTCTCCGGGAGAAAAGTGTCCTATAGCACCTTTGCATTTCAGTGTTTTCAAGTGTAGAACTTGGTTTCAAGTTCACTAAAAAATTAGATTATCTGCCAATTTGCGGGATTTTCAGTGTTCCTTGTAGTCCCCTCATCAAGATTTGCGCCTAAACTGATGCTCTGCTTCACTGTGGCTATACTTTAGAAATTGTGCAGACGTTATGCACGTCCGTGCAGAAAAAGGAACGCACTCGGTAATTTAGCGTGAGGAGGATGCACACGGAGAGACAGAAAGGAGAGCTCCGAGGAGTAGCGTGTGCCAAGGACGCGTCGCATGCAGCTCGCAGGGCAGGGCTGGCAGGGCCCGGGGACCCCTGGCTGCCGCAGGCTGCCGCAGAGGCCCACGGGGATGGCATGCGTCCCATTGCATTAAATCCGTAATCAGGGTATATCAAGGCAAGCGCGCCACAAACAAGCCTCATGAGCTTGTGCACTTGGCGTGTGTGTGTGTGTGTGTTTTATCGGATACAGATGCGAAACCCATCTGCAACGGGTCTCTCTCACACTTTACCTCCTTTCTATGAAGATACCGCCACCGCCTCAGTCAGATTTAACACTTTCGTTCTAAAATCAGCAAATCTCAACAAACGGGACTTTGTGATGCAGCTCAAGTACGAAGATGTCGCAAATAACATCGAGACGCATTTTGCCGTACCAGGTTACACTCTGGAAACTTAAATAAGAGACACTCTCGCACCTGGTGTGAGGAACTTATTATGTCCGACACCTTTTCTCTGGAAGCCCAAGTGTGTACTTGAATGCAGAATATTCTGCATTCAAGTACACACTTGGGTTTCCAGAGTTGGTAGGAACGTTTGTCCTACACCTTTTGGTGTGAGGTACGTGTGAACTGCACCTTTTGGTGTGAGGCGCAGTGCGTCCAAGAGGTGACATACTATGCCTCACACCAAAAGGTGCAGACGTGCCTCACACTAAATGGTGTGGGATCAAAAGTGCCCCACGCCAAAGAGTAAACGACAAAGTGCCTCACACCAAATGATGTGAGTATCTCACGACTAGGTTTGCAGAGCAGACTGCAGGCAGGTGTGTGGAGCTCACTTATAAGTGAGGTAAGAAATGTTCCTTTTGAAAGAAAATTTACCCGTTACAGCCGGGGTACGGGCAGGGAGGAGAGGGCCCAGTAAGATGACCCGTTTCCCGATTTTCGCGAACGCCGCAGCCGCCGCTGTGCTTGAGGACCGCATTAGCACGTCTATGGTGTTGACCAAATTCTTTTCCACACCCATGGGCCGGGTGCAGCTGATCAGGCAGCAAAAGCACGGGACAGACGACGAACCGTTACATTTTCGTGTCCAACACACAGACACACACACACACACAGACACACACACACACAAGCGCGCGCGCGAGGACGCACGCACAACACACGACTCCGGGGGCAATCGCCAAGCTAGGAGGCTGACTAATAACCGAAACGGTCTGGGCTGGATCCCTCCCTCATCCCTGTCCTCTCTCACACCTCTATTGATTCACCTCTCTCTGTCTCATTCCGTTTCTCAGTCTGGCTCAGTCTCTTTCTCTCTCTCTCACAGACACACACACACACAGAGGATCCCGCCGTGTTGGCGCAGGATTGTCCACGAGGCGCCAGCCAGGGGAAGGTGTGACAGGAATCCATACGGTATTCCACGGGGATAAGAAATCCAGGAAAGAGATGGGGGCTCTGGGAGAGGGGGGCGTCCGAAAATTTGGAGTCACGACGGGGGGTCTTAAAAGTCATGATTATCATGGTGCCAAAAGGTGATCCCAGAGGTGGCGACCCCAATCATCTCGTCTCACCAATTAGCAGCCTCGCACTCTCCCTGTCTGTCACGATAAGTTAACACCTTGTTGCGTGGGCGGCGAGAGTGGCGGTCGGGGCACGAGAGAAAGGTGAGACACTTGTATATCTCTTCCACACGGAGCGAATCGCTCGCCATATACAAACGTAAGCTACCGAGAACGGCAAACATAAAACAGAAAAAAAATTGCAATAAACAAAATTGTGATTGAAGTGTAGTGTTCTTAGGATCGCTAGGGATGGTAACCAACAGTGATCCTTCTGGATGTTACTTTGTTACTCAGGAAAAATGAAATGACACAATCAACCTACGCTGCAAACGAGAATCGCCACAATAATTAATTCCTATTAAAGTAATCCTTTAGTGTACTGTCTCTGATTTTTTTTATATATACAAATTATGTCTTGTTCCAAACAGAATGTGCTCCAATCAAACACAATTTATTTGAAGGAAAAAAACAAACTTGATTAAAGAACTGCATCTTTTGATCACTGCTGCATTTCTGTTTTGTTTTCTGCAAAATGTTTTTTCACCTGTACCTGAGCAGTCAGCTCGTGTGTGGTTTGCATTCACCACCGTGTGTCGCTCTGTCTGGGTGGCCATCTTAAAACACCATCACGTAATGGGCTCAGTGCGCCACTTTACAAGTAGAATAGCGTGCGTACTGAGGGGAAGGAGTACACTGAGCGCAGCAAGTTATATCTGCAATGGAAAAGGGTCATTCACTCTTTACAAAGTAAAAAAAAAAGAGAACCAATAAAAACTCATCCAGAGATTCTAAAAGCACAATTCAAAATTCTCTCGCGAAATTTGGTTATCCCTTCACAAGTAGAAGCATTGCATCAGCCTTCAAAATTCGCCGTGCGCAGAACGATACGGTCAGCAGGCGGCAAAGCCAGCGTCAAAGACTGCACCGCCTCTCTCCTCCTGGTCCTCTCTCTCCCTCTCGGCGGCCTGTAGATTTGAGGGGAGTGGCAGACAGCCTCACCCAGCCCGTCGTTCCAGTATTCCTGGCATGTTGTTTCCTGATAGGCTGGCGAGCGGCTTACTAACACACACATGCACAGCACACACACACACACGCGCGCGCGCCGTCACGTACGTATGCTCACGCACAACCGTATGCGCACTTCGCTCGGCCGACTTCTTTCTTCGTCCTTGGCTGGGCACGAGCACCCTGACCCCAGACAAAACTTTCATTGCCAAACCGATGCAAATGGCCAGTCAGACTGCGCGCGAACCAGACAGATAGACTGCCGCCGCTTTCCATTCAGATGGAATAATATCAGCAAACAAAAGGAATGGAAAAGAGGGAAAATGTGTGGAGTTGGCGCCAATGGTGCTCCTGGCCGGCCCCGTCGTATCGATGCACTACTTTCCACACCTTGCTCACGTGTGTCGGTTCTCACATGATTCCATTCTAATGTGAGACGTTCTCACACGTTCGGTGGAAGGCCAATGCCAGTCGTCGACCTGAGCGCACACACACAGACCCCTCTCAGCTGGAGAGTGGCCAATCGACCTGCACTTGAAACTAGGGGGCGTATCGGTATTTCTGCGTCTAACAAGCCCAACATCTCATTCTAACTCCTCTCATTCTTACAATAAACTACAACTAAAATGGAAAAATTGAAAACACGGCAAAATTTGAGGTTAACATATAAGGCCTGGATTATGACAAGAATGCCGCGTAATTTGCCAGCCAACACCTTCAACGATAACTTGTAATTGGTCGAGTGTGAACTATACGGGAGGAAAGATTTGCTGCCACGACTGTCTTATTGCTAAGGTGGCAATTTTTAGCTGCTAATCTTCTACAGCATTTCCAGCTGTGGCAGGAAACAAATAAAATACAAACCCCATAAATATTTTTATGTCGGTTCAAAGTCGGCCTAAATAAAAACAGCAAAAATGTGATGCAAGCTCCAAAATAGAAATAATATGCGTGAGGTAGCAACGGACCGTGATGGCGGGGTGAGCAAGGCCTGATGTGCCGGGGGGCCCGCCACCGCCGCAAAAGCGCCTCCGTGTTCTGTGCCCGCTGTGCCCCCCTACGCCAGGCCTACGGCAGGGCGGCGGGGCGAGCGCGTACGGGGTTGCCAAGTGGATCTCCTCCACATCCGGTAAAAGACCCTTGGACTTTCGCCGTCCTCTCGCCCTCCCCTCCTCCGAGTCCTCCACCCCGCGGCCGTTGCCTCCCGCATCCGGCTGCGTGTTGCGCAACTACTGGCCTTTTAATCAATGACTGCATGCGTTGCTATAACACTTGGCGGGCCTCGTGTGCTGCCCTTAGAGCTACCAGATCCATTGTTAGTAATACTGAAAAATATCCGCAGATTTTTCCATTTAAACTGGGTACATGTACGCAAGACCACTTCTCGCGTAACAGGCTTCGCAATACGATGATCAGCATTCAAATCAAGAATATTCCAAAATCGTCACTCAAATAGCACAACGAAAGCAAGTGCCAATTTTCCAAGAAAGACGCACGTGTTTCCTGCATTGTTAAGGAAATTAGAGACTTTTTGACTCCATCAAATTAACAACCTGAAACTCAAATTTAAGCGATGTTCATGAAAATTACAACATATTTTGTTAAACTGAAATTATAGAAAAATGCTACAAAATAAAGTTGGTCGTTTTAGAAGTGAACATCTCGATACGTCGCTCTTTTGTGTGGGGAAAGGGGGGGGGAGGGGGTAATTGTACGAAAGCAGAAGTCGAGTAACGGGCGGTCAGAGCAGTCGCGAGTAGTATTTGTCCGGCGTCTCATTTGCATAGCGATGAGAGAACGTTCATTGTGTTTGCGTTTTTTGCTCCAACCCGCTCCAACCTCCCCTCTTTCGCGGCAGGCAACACTTTCATCGGCCATCACGACGGCTAACATAAGCATTGTCCGCCTGGGAAACACAAGCAAACCACTCATTTTCATACAAAGAATGTGATACGGGCGCAAAAATCTGTGAGAGTGAAAAGCATCCAGTTTCAGTTAGCCGCGACGGCAGAGACAGAGACATGCTGGGGGCGCCCGCGGGGTAGACAGGCCCGTCGCGCACGGCGGAGCGGCAGAACTGCCTACCTCAGGCGCCGTCCGGACCGAGTCCGCCGCGCGAAGGGCACTCTTTCTGCTTGCTTCGAAACAGGTATTGAGACCAGCGGAACGAAGAAAAAATATTTTATCACAGTTTTTGACATGGCCATGAAGCAAATGAAAACACTATTATTAGAATTTGGTCGACCCTTACTACTTGTGAGGCTTCACTCTCAGTTCCTTATTACGAGCGAACTTTTTTTCGTATAACAAAGGGCACCACTTTCATGACAGCACGTGCCATTCGTATTACGAAGCAGGATACAATAATACAAAGGATTTGTTTGTATTCCACTCTCATATCATGTTAACGATTTTTTCACCCCTAGTTACTATTCTAGATGCGTAAAAACCTTCATACTGACAACTGTTTTCATCAGTAATACGAAATAGTTCCTTTCTAATTACTGACATTTTTTTCTTTGATCACTGAGTTACTTACAACAATATACAGAATAAGTTAAAAATTAGTTGGTAATCCTGCTGCGTAAAAACTGACAAGTTACTGCTAATACATAAATAATTCAGTACAGGTCTGAGAGTGTATGAAGTTGCCAAATCCTTCGTACGTTACGAAGAGCAGCAGCTCGTAAGAAACCTACAGTGAACGATATTGTGCCTTTTTCTGGGTTCTTTATTATTTGATGCAGTCAGTCCTGCAACTGTACTTTTTTTATATTTTCTTTTCTATATGTGGTATGCAAAGCTGCCTTGGATGCGCGCACAACCTTTTCCTGCCGGCTGCGGCTACGGCCGGCCACGGCCGCTCTCAGTGTCATGGTCAGTGCTGCCCCCAGCCCGTGACGACTGGCCTGCACTTGCTCTCCGTACGCCCGGTAATATAGACGAATGCATTTCAGAATATGAGACGCTGCTGGAGACGCACCAAAGCACTTTCACCGCTCAGGACGAAACGACACATCATATCATCTTAAGAGCATCATCTGCACAAGATGTATACGGGTGTGTCTAGCGGCGCCAGGGCAGGAGTCATCATCCCAATCTTTGCTTCTCTCAGTGGACAGCGCCACAGAAAAGAAGAAGAAGAATCGAATTCAATTAGACAGATGAACTTCCTTGCGACTGCGATCGATATGTTGTTGTACAGGGTGGGTGATCCGCGCCGTGGTTTTTGTCTGCTTATACTGTACCGCATTAATGCGTGCGGACGGGTTGCATACTCGCACGGGGCCGTAAGGGGCCATCGCGAGCGACGATAGGCAAGCCCGCCCGCACTCATGAATCCGGTACAGCATAAGCAGAAAAAAACCACGGCGCGGATCACCCACCCTGTATAGATCCGACCGAAGTAAAACAATAATAACAAAAGAGACAGTAGTGAAAGGACCAATTACCACACTAGCAGCAACATTAATCGGCGTTTAACAAGGCATGACCACTGCCACTGGACCTGGCAGAGCCGTTTATCCTGATCCACCGCCACGCCGCGCCACGCCACCCGGCGACACGCCCGACTACCTGTCGGCATTTTGGGCGGGGCCGACTTGATATACGTTGTGCGTGGGGTGCAGTCTTGTTCTCACGCCTCAACCAGATCACGTGGTGCAGCCTCTCTTTCTCCTCGCCCCCAGCCGCCGGATTCTCCTCTTTCTCTCTCTCTCTCCCTCTGTCCGTTCATCCCATAGACCGAACTGGTCCAGAAGTGGGCCGCAGCGAGCTGGCCACACGGGCTGGCCGCACCCCACCTTCATTCATCGACTCATTCAGGCTCGTTTGCGATCTTACGGTTCAATGAGATATTGCACGAATTTCTCTGAGCTGGAAAAGGTAAGCTGAGTCTGATCTCCACAGCCAACGAGTACGCAGTAGAGACAGGACGTTTTGCTGTGTATGACCGACACTATTTCCGTAACAAACTCTTGAATTTGAATTCGAAGACGCACTAGTTCCTATTCAGACAAGTCCCGATGAAAGATTCTTGTAGGGGCCGAAAACGGGATCTTTCTCTTTATTTTTATAGACCAAGTTTGGTTCGGCCGGCGGCCCCTAAAGTCAGAACGAGCGACAAAACTAGCTACTCTCCGCCCCTCTCCTCTCCCAGAATCTCCTGCTACGGACAAGGCTCCAAATTAAGAAAGGGGCAGAACACGGATTGAGAGAAGAACCGACCCTCTTCTGTTATTTATGTATTGCGCTTCCTCGGCCGAAGGAACAGGCATGGGATCCACTCGGCGCAAAATATGGAACACGATTGCAATGCAAATGCAATCTTACCCAACGCTTGTTTCTAGGGCTCACGCCGAATCGCACCGTCCCACACCAATAGCAGGCAACCGCGGCACTTTCTGGCGCTGGTTAGGTTGTGTATTATTAACGAAAGTGAGAACGGTACCCGCTCACGTCAGAGCAAATGCTGGTGTTTGAGGCAGCCACGGGCCCTCCCCGCTCCCACACGAGCCGCAGCGCGCCCGAGACTGTTGTAAGTGTGTGTGCTTGTGCCAGTGTGTGTGTGTGTGTGTGTGTGTGTGTGTGTGAGGGCGCATGTGTGTTTGTGTGCAGGTGTGTACGTGTGTGCACCGCATGAATGGCGCGAGTCCTGGGCGTTGACCGCGACGCACACTCCGCCACCGCCACGCCCAGCCAGACCCCACCCCTTCAGTGGCCAGAGCAGCGGCAGCGGCAGCGGCAGCGGGCCCGACCATGTCCGGGTTCTTCGCGCTCTCCTCACATCCGGTACGTCCATCCGGGTCCTGTCGCAGTAACCGGCAAATCTGAGTTCAAAGACTTTTCACACGCACACACACACGTGCTCACTCTCACACACACACACTCACGGGTGCGCCGTTCGCTGAGGCTGCAGCACGCCCTCCCGCCCCCCCGCTCCGCCCGGTCCGCCCAACCCAAAGAGGCCGTTGCCCCGCGTCGCAAAAGTGAAAGGGTGTGTTGGTGGTGGAGGTGGCTGGCTGGCTGGCTGGCTGGCTGGCTGGCTGGCTGGCTGGCCGGCCGGCCCGGCTGGTCCAGGACAGACGGGGCGGTGCCGATCAGATAGATGGATAGATGGAGGATAGAAAGGCGTGGATACCGGTCGATCTCCGGGTTGGTCGCGAGAGGGGCAAGCGCGGTGCTGGAGAGAGAGAGAGAGAGAGA
>NW_026267133.1:1940328-1947678 GCF_000697945.3 Frankliniella occidentalis | reverse complement strand
CCCGCGCGGTCACTACCGCGCCACACAGAAAAGAGGTGGTTAAAGTTGATGTCAGTTGTGGAGCCGCCCGTGCAACTGCCACTTTGAGCAGCCGAGCCCGATGTGTGGGATAGATGCCCTGGATACAGAGCAGAGTGATAGATAGGGACGGTGGCGGTGGTTAGATGGGGGCCGGCACGTGATCCCAGCGGAGAGGAGCGGGAAGAGAAAACCGAGGGGTGAAGGAAACGAAAATTAAAATAATGTAAGGGAAAACAAACTAACCGCAGCGTTATAATAAGTACTCTGGGTCAGGCAGCCGCCGCTGCGGAGACTGGCTCGGCCCGACTGGAGGGCTCGGCCCGTATGCATCTCCAGCTGGCCTCGGACCACCCGAGCCAGCTTGAGCCGCCCGCCGACACGCCTGCCTCCTCGGCGTCAGGGACCAGCCGAATGCAGCATATTGCTGTCTTCCGTCTTCCACGCGTCGGTGTTTCGATTTTCGCCGCACTTTACGTGGGTGGCTGTGCGGGGCCTTCACGTCGGGCCTCTGCTCGCGCCCTGCAGCTCCCTGCACGTCCGATCCATGTCATGAGGCACAACGTGTGCACAATATACCAGGTGGCTGATTCACGCCGCGCACTTCTGTAGGTATACTGTACTGCACACACGAGTGCGGGCGAGCTTGCCTATCGCCCCTGTCCACGGCGCCTTACGAGCCGAGCGAGTAGGCAACCCGCCCGCACCCGTGCATGCGGTACAGTATACCTACAGAAGTGCGCGGCGTGAATCAGCCACCTGGTACAAGGATTATAAGTGAACCCTTCAGAATGTAAGATAGGCCTTTCGCCTTCGTAACGTCAGCCAAGTCAGCGTTTGGCTGGCCCTTTGAAATCAAAATGCGGCAGCACCTTTGCCATGCAAATAATCCTGATTAGGAAGAAAGTTTTAACTGTTAAATAATTTCGTTCAACACACTGAATACTTATGCATTGTGTTGTGCAGAAACATGAACAATTTAATACAGGCATACTATTATGTACAATTTGTACATAATTATAATTATGCATACAATTCGTGCATACTTATGGCCGCATACAATTCTGCATGTATGATGCACAATAGAATGCATAAGGGTTTTGTGTGTACAGTTGATACTGTCATCTTGGTAGGTAGGTGATTCACCCGCTCACACTTCTGTGGTTGCGCTGTACAGCATTATTACGAGCGCGCAGTTGCCATTCGCTATCTGCCCGTCAAGGATCGTCCAAATAGGATGTCCGTTTTTCTCAGATTCAGTCAGTCGGCACATTGCAGGGGCTCGGGCTGGGTGAGCGCCTGCGATACTCGGGGTAGGCCACCCCGCAGTACACACGTACACAGCGGGCAGGATATTGCCTACCTAGCAGGCGCTTTAAGAGTTTGAAGGAGCTGAACTTGGCAGGTTCCTAGCGACGAATATGACGGGCATCCTTTCTAGTTGATCCCTATGGCGCTTTGGTCAGGGACGATAGGCAACCGTAACTACACTCTTCTTTCGTCCAGTACAGTATAACTGGTTTTGTTAAACTTTCTGTTCCACCGAGTTTTTAAACTTTTAGATTTATACTTTTGTTAGCTGGAAGCTGAGTGGGGCGAAATAACCATTTAACCTGTTAGTTTTAGTACGACGTCGGTCTTTATAACAATGACAGTATTATTGGATTTACAGTGTGTACTATGACAAAAATACATACACTCCTTACCCTGCGCGCGCAAAACCAGAGCGGGCGCGCGGTGGTGTTGCGGATTGCATCCCCTCTCGGGAGGCAGGGCAGGTGCCATGGCGCATCACATGAGGAGCAGGGAGTAGGCAATCCCGCAACCCTGCTGCGTATGAGCTCTGGTGCACCCCTCGGGTACCTACTGTACTGCTGGGTTCGCAGCATAACCTCCTCCCCTCCCCCCGCCCCTCTCCCAGTCTTTCCCTTCCCCTCGTTCCCCCCAGCCCGATCCGTTTTTCCCGTGTAAAATACGGACCATCAAGCCACATTCTCTGAGGAGACTCCCTCATTATTCCTAACCTAAAAATCGCCTGACCTGGATGTTGTTCATCGGTGGCGGCGGCGGGACCCACGCCACGCCATCGCATCACTCCTGATCACTACCCACCACCGTGTGCGTGCGTGAGAGAGCGAGAGAGACGGGGGGACGGAGGGAGAGAGACGGAGAGAGAGAGATGAGGGAAGGGAGGGAGAGGGGGGCGGGGAGGGAGAGAGGAGGACGGATCCGCTAGTCCGCACTGCTCGGCAAAGTGTGAGTAAAAGAGAGAGAAGGCAAACAGAGAGGGGGAAGGGGAGCGGGAGAGATGGCGAGAGAGGCAGGGCGACAGAAAGGGACAGAGACGGACAGAGACAGAGAGAGATCCGCGAGTGTGCCGCCCCGCCATTTCAGGCTAACGAAGACTAATACGCTTTGGCCGCGCGGGAAGCATCCGACGAACAGAGTCGCTGCAGCTTGGCGACAGGAAAGACGAGAGTCGCGACCCGTCCGTGCCGTTGAAATTTGAGAGGGACGAAATGAAAAGTGGAACGGAAACCTGTCGGAATTGCCTCTACCCTACGCATTAAAACTGCTTTGCTCTCTGTCTTCGTTCTCTGAAACGGTCACCTGGTGGGACATTTGACTGGGCATCTCGAAACACACAGAAAACCATAAAATTTTGGTTGTGGCGGCGAAATTTTGCTTGCACCGACTAAACCATTTAGTCATCTTAACTTGGTTCGATTGGTTCAACCATACTACTTAGTTTAAAAAGAAAATGAGAGGACTAAATCGTACTCGGTTTCAAAAACTAAATTTTGTTTCATACGACCCTTGATATTTGATTGTATCGTCTAAATGGTTCTCTGGGTGATCATTGAATCTTTCCCGCGTCTCTTGCTTATGGTAAAACGTACAGAACGGACACGCATCCGCCGGGTGTGGGGGTCATGGTCAGGGGGCTTAAGCACGGCCCCTAGTCGTGCCGCGGCCACCCCGGCGGCCCACCACGCCCCACGGGCCGGGCCCGGCGGGGCCCCGGCGGGTCGGGCCGAGCCCCAAAATCAAAGGAGGTGGCCGGTGTGCTGCCGGGCACGGCCGGGGCACGGCCGGGGCGCGGGCGGGCGAGGTGCGTCTGGATCTCAGCTTTCCATCGCCACACGGCAGAGGGAGGGGGAGAGGGGGGAGACGGAGGAGGATGAGAGGAGAGACAAGTCCTTTGTCGCTTTCTTTGGCTTCCACCCAATAAGACGACTGTCTCGACGAGGCCGCTTTTCTCCTCCATTTTTCCACGAATTTGTCGCGTCCTGTGTCTGATGTGTGTGCGTTAGGTTTTTTATTCTCCTTTTTTCTCGATTTCAGTTGACTTTAAAAAAAAACGTAATTGCACTGATTTTGTTGCACGAGACGTCTAATCAATCAAACAAGTACAGTGAAAGTTTTTTTATTCGGAGGGCAGCGCGGACCAAATGGGAGAGGCCAAGTTTTGCACTAGCAACAAATATGAAATGGTCGCATCCTCCAGGTACGTAATACCTTGTCATGTCGAGTCGGGGCCGTACTACCCGCGGTGCGATGTGATTGTGATCATCCTGGACAAGCTCGTGGACGCGCTGACAAGGGGAATACCCGCGAAAAATGGAGAGGATTAACGGGTGGTCCTTAGTGACTTTAGCGTTGAAAGTTTTCAACGTATTTGTAAGCTGCACTTATCAGGTGTACAACAATTTTGTTATTAAATCGCAAGAATATTGTTGACATCCTAGCTATTTACTTTTCTTATCGGCAAGACGTTTTTTTAAGGAGCCAAACAAATTTGTTGGTACCCATTTAAAATTTGATCAGGAAACCCGAGTGTCCGACAGAGTATCACAGTTTAAACTGACCTGCAGTAGGACACTTTTAACTGTCAGGCACAGGGGGTCCTACACAGGTAGCTGTAGTCCACATTATGTCCTATATTTATAACTGCAGTACACAAATTGGATCACACGTAAAACGGCGATACGATTGGTTACTGTAAGCAAGTTAAACTGTTAAACTGTGTTGTTAAATGCTAAACTGCAGTTAAACTGTGTCACTGTATGGTGTGACACTTGGGTTTGCAGAGTCGTGTTGTAACCTCACTTTTGCACAAAATTGTTTTATTGTTTACAGCAAGGGACGAAAAATAATCTGAGAGCGCATGTTGCACCGCACAGCCTAGCACAGCAAAAAATTGGTGCAGTACCGTATGTCAGGGCTACGACACAGTGTTGGGGGTTTGCACCCTTGGGGCCATAGTGCCTTACGGGGGGAGCGAGAAGGCAAACCCGCATACTGGTGCCTTGCCTACAACGTATTGGAAGCACCACACCTTAGTTTAGGCATTTTGAAAAAAGAAAAAAAAAACTATTTCATAAATGCGAATGGATTGATTTGCGATAACCTTGTCATGCTCACGTTCTATATTGGGCCAGCTAAGACATACGCACATCAAGCCACAGATTAGTGACAGTAAACACTGAACTAACACTGATGTCCTACCGTTCCAGGGAATGAAACCCGTAGTAGGGGAGTCATAGTTTCAATTTTTGCAAAATATATCCTGTCTGATCAAGCCAATCACATTTTGGGATGCATTTACGCATTCCCCGCAAAATTCCGCGTCGGACGAATTTACGCATGACATGGTTTTAATAAGCGGCCATCAAATGAAAAGCAAGTCAAAAAGTACAAAAAAATGCAACCCAGTAACATCAGTTTTTAAAGTTTAGTCCCAGGTGATTTGTTGTGTAACAGTGTACTTAGCACGCCCCACCGCAGGCGCCTATTGGGTAGGCAGCCAAGCAAGCGTCCGCGTCACGGGTGGGACGTAGGTTTCCGGCTCCTCGGCACCGCCACTTCCGCCAGCGCCGTAGGCAGCCCAACGAGCAGCGGCGCAGCACCGGCGGCGTCCAGGCAAGGATCTGCCGACGCCCGCGAGCGCAACCTGGCGACCTGTTCCCAAACTGCTTCTTGCGCGATGGGTTGCCAACTCGTCGGGCGTCTTCGGTTCTCTTAAGCCCATCGCCAAACGGGCCTATGCCTTTAGTTAGAGACGATAGGCACACCCGCCTTGCAAAATGAGGTATCAGCAATTTTCAAAATGTGACAAGAAAGTTTCTTTACGTCAACAATTTGCCACTTTAAAAAAGAAAAACTTGTCGACAGCCAACGCGAAACTACTCATAAGAAACGCAACGCTTAGTTTGGGTGTTAGTTGTACATAGTCACAACCGTCAGTCACAGCCATCGAACGCTCGATATGAAAACCGATGCCATGTCGCTGGTCTCTTGAGCCACAGCAGCACAGTCACGGCACAGTCACGACTGCCCCTCACGAGGGTCGAGGTCAGAGATCAGGGCATCGTCCACCGTAACACACTAAACCCTTTCCGTTACCAGTCCCTGCTGGGTGACCTTCTGCACGCAGCGCCCTGCAGCCTATGCGTAGGCAACCCAACGTACTATTCGGTGTGGCGCAGGAAACGAAATTAATTACGTTGATTATTTAAACAAGTAGGGACTGAGAGTGCAGGGCTGGTTGGGCTGGTGAGGGATGACTAAAGCACGGCCTAAAAGAGTTACACACAACTGAGTTGCCAAGTACAAAGGTCAACACAGCGCATTAGTAAACTGGCTGTAACTTTTGAACGGTTATGCATTCTTGAACAAATAATATACCATTTTAAAGAGGGGAGGTTGGTGCGTATTTTAAGGGTCAAAAAATACTTTCAATTTCTGACAGTTTTTCACCCAGACCTCACCTTAAGGGAGAATACTCTGATATTGCAATAGTTTAATATGTGTTTTGAGCATGGTCATGCTGATTCTGTTGCAATCAATAAATTTTAGCTGTACATTATTCAATTTTTTACTACCTATTAATTTACATATCTATTCTTCAAATCTATTTTGAAAGCATAGCTGACACAGTACCATAATGAGGTGTCTATTACAACGAGTACAACTGCAATTATTTTCTCTGGATTCTATACAGCAGTTACAGTCACAGTGACAAATTGCATTATTATTTTCTATTGTCACCCTACTCATGCAGCAACAGTTGCAGTCGCAAGAGTTTCTGCCCTCACAACAGAAACATGAACATTCAGGATTGTTGAGATCATCCATTTTGGAATCTGAAAGCAAACAGCATTTTTGAGAGTCTGATGTTGAATGTTGAACGTTGAACATCAGAATAGAAGTGATTTCATGTATGTATGGTGTCATTTAAATGTTGAGCCTTTAATGATTTTTCTGTGAGCTACTGTTGTTGTTGAATAAAGTCCTGGTTTTTGTCCCATGCATATCCCTCGCAATCAATGTAACACATTCAAATGAAAATTAAGTTTAAGATTTTAGATTCTAAAGCAAATTCAATTGAACCCATTAAATGCTTTGTTTGGTTGTACAAAAAGAAAAGGCTTCATTTACTTTGTCAGTCAAGTCACCCAAGACACAGTCACGTCAAACTAAATAGCTGTCTGCTAGAATTCTTTCTTTTTCTGTATTTTTAGCAGGTGATACTTCCAGTATCACTGCTTGTACAACAGGTACATGGGTAGCGTTCACGATGGCCAAGGTCCAGTATTGTCTGCAATACTGGGCCAACACCCTTTTAAAATAATATTATTATTAGCTAGCCCCCGGCTCTGACGGAGATGAGGAGAGGGGGGTGGGGGCTACACAATCGCACATATACATATGTATAGTACTTACTTTGAGTTGTGAAACTTGTATCCATCCCAATCTTCCGTGGTCATAGCCGGGTAAGCGGGATCCGGGGTCCGGGTCATGACCGTCGCAACAGTTGAGAATAGCAGAAAAGCTAGGTGCCATGACTAACCTAACCTCTGTCTCTTCCCGTGGATGCAAGGTAAAAACAGCACTATCACACCATGATCACACGCACAACACACCAAGTGAGTTCACTTCCCGATTTAATAACACGACTAAAGAGCACAAACGTACAGCGCGATTTGCGATTTTGAATAAAATGCAACGACGCGAAGCTTGCAAGCATGAAGCGGATCAAGGGTGCGGGTGCGCTTGCAGAATAGACCATTTCAGTGGCGGTGACAACAAGAAGAAAAGAATAACCGAAACAGGAAACAGTTGGGCGAGGGGTGAAGAGGGACGGAGGGTGGGGGGCGATTAGGAGGCAGTGCTTTTCTTCTAATCGCCTAACCCTGAAATGGTCTATTCAGGGTTCGAAACCTACTGAAGAAAGTCTGATCTGTTTTCTCCTGGACGCCGAACGGTTAACAAAGACATCGGTGTGTCAAGGTGGATCTCCAATGGAGCAATCTACGCTACCCATCACCC
>NW_026267133.1:1938806-1940278 GCF_000697945.3 Frankliniella occidentalis | reverse complement strand
GGCAGCGGGGGCAGCGGGGGCAGCGGGGGCAGAGCGGGCCCAGCCCACCGCAGGACGACAGGAGGGGGTGAGGGTATCGGTGAACGAACGGTATCCCCGGGGGAAGGGGGGGGCTGACCGAACAGGGAGGGGCCCAAAACTCAGGCCTCAGCAGCAGGAGGCTGCGGGTAAGACGCATGTGAATACAACATGCCCACCCCGCACCGAGAGAGAGTAGTTCTCTAATCTGGAGGGGCCCGTCTGCCGCTGGAGACCCGCGCTGGAGACCCACGCCTCCTGGAGAGGACCCTGGGTCCTGGACCCACCTCTGGGGCAGCCGGCTGGCCGGATATCACCAGTTGCGTTACAACTCGGTTCTGAAAGTTCTGAGCCTCGCGCTCCAGCGTCCAGGACATGACCGCACGGAGCACTACACTTACGAAACGAGGCAAATGGCCGGTAGCTTGTTCACCCGCAGCAAAAAGCGAAAATAAGGAACTGAGAAGAAGAAAGTGAAGAAAAAATGACAGCATTTCGTATTTAAAGACGACGACGCACTCTGTTCCCTTTTAGCATACTCCTGGAGTCACGAAGCGCAATCAGCAAGGGAGTGACGCAGCGACACCGTTTTCCCGGTAGAAAGGGGCAGCAGCAGGCGCAGCAGGCAGACACTGACTTTCTTCCCGATGCAGCAGCCGATTAGAATGCGCACGAGTTCGTAAAAATTTCGTCAAATAATTGCACTCCCCTTCTCCTCCCCCGCCTCATCTCGCCGGCTGCCGCCCAATTGCTCTTTCTCCGGGCGGAGCCGGGCGGGCCGGCCGGCCGCTGCTGAACTGTTTCTCTCTCAGGACGTCATGACGGCCGTCCGGCGGGATTGCACTGTACGGCCGTGACAATAATATTTTTTTATACCTTTCGTTTTCAACCAGCCGCGGTTCTTTTTTGTTTCCGCCAAGTCTTTTATTTCGTCATTTTGTTACGGATCAAACAAAAATTTCGCGGCTCGCTGCAGACGACACATCGTTCGCGTGCCGGTAGCGCGGTCGGTATGTAAAGCGTGACCCGCTGACCCGGAAAAGAAAAGGTAAATAGCGGTCCTGCCGAAGGAATTCTCTTTTGGCGGATGTGATGAGCCGAAGGGACGCCCCAAACAGATTCGGCCGGCGGCGCGACGCGGCGGGACACGATTGGAGCCGCGCCTCGGTGGTGCCTCCACAGCCCATGCTCAAAAAGCTGCTTTATTTTTTAAAACAGAAATCATTGCACTGGAAAAACAAATGTGCTAATTTCACATTATTTTTCATGTGACTTTGGAATTTGCCATACTTGGCCCGGCTGACAAGGGGAGTCATACAAGTGTAAATTCCCGAATCAGTTCAAACTTTGGGGTTTTCATTTTTGACTGTATACTAAACGATTGCCGATAAAAGTTCGTGCAAAATTTGACATTTTGCTTACAGGGGTTAAGTCCAATTTCTTAAAAAATTAGT
>NW_026267133.1:1922744-1929421 GCF_000697945.3 Frankliniella occidentalis | reverse complement strand
TGATGGGTGACGGATGATGGGTGATGGGTAGCGCAGATTGCTCCATTGGAGATCCACCTTCAGTCAGCCAATGAGCGCGCAGAAGGAAACAGATCGAGCAGTCATCTTTAACTTAGGTTCCTGTTTTCCTGCGGCGGAATCGTGTACCTATTTCGACTTCGACTAACGGAGGAAGAAGAACAGCGGGTAGAACATGTAGGTTCCTGATTGGCCGACCGCTTACCCCCACTACCGGCGCGACAGGCGGGAAGCTCTAGGCCAATCGATAACGTTTATGTTCTACCCGCTATTCTTCTTCCTCCGTTGGTCGAAATACACCCACAGTAGAGTAACATAACCTTCCAAACCGTCCCAAATGGGAGTTGTGGAGTTGTTTTCGGATAGGATAGATGTCTATTTATTGTACGATGGGTGAGGCCACGGGTCACACGAGACTAAATCCACCACAACATACTTCAGAGAGCACGCTGGTTATTGCGCTAAGTGTGGGTAAAGGGGGGTCTTGATGCATGAGAGTAAAGCCATTCTAAAAGAATGCTGAGGAGAGCAAAATTTGAATGACAGAGGTATGACACTTTTTTTCGTGATAACTGTGACATTTTCAGTTGCACCTTAGGTAGAGGAATATTATTTCTTGTTAATTCACGCAAATAAATGTTACCTGAATACAAGTACTCTTATTTTACCACAAGAATGTTTAGCCTTAATTTTGGGTTATCACTGTTTCTTGTTTTTTTGTGGTTAGGACTTCTGGGGAGAGTTCTAAGACTATAGGACTCGGATCACTCAGCCCAACTAAATTATGGTAAGTCAAACAGTTATTTAAAAGCAGAGAAAAGATTTATGTGTGTCTTAAAAACATCAAGTTAATAAAACGTTATTTAAAAATTTAAGTATTTGTGAGCTGGAATAACAAAAGATGACAAGTGTGTTGCTCCATCACTTTTTAATTATAACACATTGTCTACTGCTACATTTAAATACTGCTGTTACTTGCATACCAAATATTTTTATTCAATATTAGCAGCTCTGCACTATACAACTATATAAAAGAAACTCCGCACCATTCTTTGGTTTGTTACCCGAAAGAGAAAGAAGGATCCTCGTTGGTAGGGGAATGCTGCCCCCACTTGAAGGGTGCAAGGGGTTGGCTGCTAACCAAGCGACAAGGTCCCCCAAATGTTGTTGCTGCTCCTGTCGCTGCTGGCGCGCCGCTGCTCTGCCTCGGGCGCGGCCCTGGGGTCGCCGTCGTCCTGGCGCACCTCGTCCTCCCAGCGGAACCCCTTCGTGTTCCTCGGCGAGTTCGACGAGGCCGCGGACGTCGAGGAGGCGGCGGTGGCGTGGCGTTCGTCGCGGAGGTCGTAGTTGACCTTGCGAAACAGGTGCTGTGGAGTGCCCGACAGCCAGGTGGGCGAGAGGCCGTAGCTGCCACCGAGACCGCCGCCCAAGCCGCCGGACAGGGTGCCCGGCAGGGTGTTGGCACCGGTGTGGAGAATGTTCGGACCCTCCTCGACGGGCGGCGGCAGCCGCGGGTTCGTGGGGAACACCTGCGGAGAGGAGCCGTGAGTAAGCCATCGCAGTCATTCCGTCAGACTTTCTCATACCACATTGTGTCTCGTTAGCAAGTCCGCGAGGCTGTGCCGCCTGTACCTGCCGTAATCCATGAGCAGCGGCAGCTCAGCGGCCGGTGCGCGTGCCCTGGGGACTGCAGCCCTTCCTTTCCCACCGACCACCGAATTTTTATTTCACTTTCATGCCCACCGTTGCGTTAAGTTACGACCGCCATCTCCTCTTAAACCCACCTATTTCCTATGGGCGTTCGATGACATTTCTTGAAACGAAAGTAATAAGCCCAGCCCGCTCTATTACATTTTAAAGCAGAACACAGGCTAAAATAGATTAGTTGCTAGAACTAACGTATTAGATAGTTTAAGGAGACATTCGAAATTTGCTGAGGGGACTGGCAATTGATACTTCTAGTCAGAGATGTTAGTTGCAGGAACAAAGCTGTCGATGAAGGAGCCATTTGCGCGGTGAGATAATTTCCACACTTAAAAGTGCTTTCTGAATTCCACCAAAGAGAACCGTATTGGACCTCGAAATGGAATAAGTAAGGAGAGAAACCGTGTCAGAAGTACTCCTATAAGCGAGGCGACGAGGTAGTTTCGGGTTCTGATCGCGACCCCAGTCCATTGCTGGAGAAGGAAAAGGAGCAGAGAGTAGTATTGCATTGACAGTCGCCCGTCTGAACGAGACACCCGACCGTTCATTTCGGCTGACTGTTTGCACTGGAGTCACTACCGCCGGGGCTACGCGCTGGCTCCCTGTCTTCCATCTCAATGTCAATTACTCCGACTCCTCTCCTTTTTTTTCTCCCTTTTTTTTGTTTCCCTCTTCACTCTCGACGGTGCTCGACCCCTGCGCCCCGCGCTCTCCCCGCTCTCGCAGACAGAGAGACTTTGTACCCCGCCCCGCCCCGCCCCGCCCCGCTCCGCCCCGCTCCGCCCCGCGTGACTAGGGCCCCGTTGTGCTGTGCTGCTGCCGAAGGTTCGGCGTGGAGTGGCACACGGCAGCGTAGCGTACCGCCCCGCTCCACGTGGCGGATGTAGGCAAAGTGGTCCTCCCGCCACCCCGCGCCACCCCGCGCCACCTCGGATTACTCTCGCGGGCGGCGTTCCCTCCCTGCTTTGCCGTGTTTCAGTCCGCGCTTCCCAGGCATGTGGGCGCTGAACGCACGGCGTCGCCTCGGGTCGGGTCGGGTCATGGCGGAGCACTTTTGCTTTCCGTTTCTCCTACAAGAGTCGGCGGCGGCAGCAGCAGCAGCAGCAGGGGGCAGGCGTGGCAGGCCGTGTCGCCGTGTCGTCGGTGAACCCCGCGTCCCTCTGCCGCGACTGCTGCCGCCTACTGTATGCAGATCGCCATGCCCGATTGCGGCCTCTGCGCGCACGACGGCGCCGACCCCTGACCTCCACGGCGAGCCTCCGCTACGCACCCCTGTCTCTGTCCTGTCGACCAGCTTACCTGCGGGGACGTCCTCAGCGGAACCAGGGGGTTGCCGAGGTGCGGGCCGCCGAGGCCGCCGAAGCCCGGGTCGCCGCCCCCGCCGAAGGCGTGCGGGTGGCCGCCGTAGGCGCCGTACTGCGAGTAGGCGCCGAAGCCCATCAGCCCCGACACGAGCGCCGAGAGCTGGCTCATGAGCAGGGCCTTCTTGGCGAGGAACACGATGGCGAAGAGCAGCAGCGGCACCAGCGAAGCCACCGACACCTTGAGCCCCAGCAGGAACGGGAGCACGACCTGCTTGAGCACAGTGCGACCTGCACAGATGAGCGCAAGGGTCAGATCTCTCGTTCTGCCGAAGTTGATACAGGTCGTTGTACCCTGTTTGGAGCAAATATGCCCGGATGCAGACGTGCGAACGGGCTGTTCAATGTCCATTCGCGTGGGTTCATAAAGCGCCAAGGGTAGAGACGATAGGCAAACGGCAAACGCGCCGGCATCCGTGCCTGCACGCGCTGCTTGCTCCAACGGGGGGTGCCTAACTGTGATAATCAGGTGTACACAGACTTGGTAATCACTGGTAATACCTGGTAATCCTCACACTCGTGAGGGTCCTTTAAAAGAACAAATTTGTTGATTTAGACATGAATTTTTGTCGATTTTTGTGCACATCTTGCCTAAATGCCAACGCGCATGTTTAATATGGCAACTTTGCATCCCTCCCATGGGCAAAATCATGATTTGGCCAATTATAGAATGCAAATTTGTAACTTGAATGATAAAGAATCAAAAAATTACCAAAGAGTTGCACAAAAATGCATCTTGCTCGGAACAAAACATGGCAGGTGAATGCAGGTGGACCATACCTAGTATACATAGGTAATCTTTGGTAGTCTTTGGTAATCAGTGGTAATCTTTACAATTTGGTAATCCGGTGGACACATTTTTATGGAGTTAGGCACCCCTCGGCGGCCACTCTCCATGGTACTGGCTGGACTACTCACCGGGGCCGAGCTGCCGGTCGGTGTAGGCCCTCCTCGGCTCCAGGACGAACTCGAGCCAGCCGCTGCCGGACAGCGTGGGGCCCACCCGCATGATGAGCCCGGGGTACAGGCCGCTCATGTCCCAGCGCAGGGACCTGGCCGACAGGTAGGCGGCTGCCGAGTCGATCACAGAGCGGTGCTGCCCGTCGTACAAGTGGTCTTGGGGGAACGGCACCTCCCTGCCGGCGGGGTCCGGCTGCGCGGCATCCTCGCGCACCAGGGCCAGGCCGTCGGACACGTGCAGGTCCTTGCGCGTGAAGAAGGACTCCAGGCCGACGCGCGCACCCTCGCCGACGCACGACAGCGCGCCACCGGCAGACTCGGCCCGCGCGGCGTCAGCCGAGTAGCACTGGAAGAAGGCGTCGCTGAAGCGCTGGGCGTCGTCCTGCTTGGAGGCAGCGGGGTCACCCGTGGCTATCCTGCCCTCGACGTCGGCGGCCTGCTCCATCGGCCGGTCAGCCCTCCCCGACGACGATGGGTCTCGCGCGGCGCAGAAGAACTTGCCGCGTGGACTGGCGGCCAGGACGGCCAGGATGCAGAGCGCCGGCCACCAGGTGCCGCGCGCCCCGGCACGACACGCGGAGGGCATCGCGGACCTTGGCCAGGCCCGCCAGCACGGCGCGCACCGAGCTCCAGCCAGGGGGGTCCTCGCGAGACATGGGCGCGGGCACGACGGGCACGTGCACCGCGGGCGGCGGACTGAGTGATAGTGAGAGGAGGGATCGCGTCATCGGTCCGGCCCGGTCGGCGAGGAACAAAGGTGCGTACCAGGCCGGCCTGGGGCCCGGGCGGGGGAGGACGTGTGGGAGCCCTGGAGGTCCTGCCCCGCCCGGCCGCCCCCGCCAGCAACCCCGGCGCCCCGCCCCGCCAGCCGGTGGACGCAGAGAAAGAAATCGGCAAACGGCGTCGGGGGCATTGTCCGGCGAGTAGCGAGCGGGGCGGCGCGGGTGTGCCTCCCCGTGGGAACCCAGGGCACCCCGGCGGGCGAGCATCCTGGCCCTGCCCCTGCCTCCGCTGGCCCGCTCCGCTCCCCTCTCCACCTTCTCTTCCCAATTTGATCTCCCGGCAGAAAATCGCACGAAGAAAATTAGCAATGGTGCCAAGGCAATAATTGTGGCTCTACAGCTCCACCGAGGGGGTGATCAGTCATGCGAAATGTGTACAATGATTTTACGGAAAGTGACTTTTTTGTGACTTTTTTGTGACTTTTTTGTGACTTTTTTGTGACTTTTTTGTGACTTTTTTGTGACTTTTTTGGGGGGTTGTACAATGATTTTTCGAAGTGATCCCCCCCTCGAGCTCCACAGCACGTTGTTGGTGGCTTGTTGTTGTCCTGCTGCAGGCTTAGAGGCACCCATATCAGTGACAGCAAGGGCCTGCTAGTTGGCAGCGGTGCCCCCCCCCCCCACTCCTCTCGCCTTCCCCCGCTCATGAATATGGAAGGCACACCCGCATCACCTCACCGATCCATTGTTGTGGTCAGGGAATGAGATGGGAATCTTTCTCCCTCACTTTCGTACACGTCGTCCGGAAACGACAACACGCGCCGGCGATGCGGCGGCGTCGGCAGCAGTTGCGGGGTAGAGCGGGACAGGAGGGTGGACAGCTGCAGCAGCTGCAGCAGCTGCGAGTGGAGTTAAGCAGGGAAGGCAGAGGGGAGGGGATACAGTAGTTGTTGCAATGCAGCACCTACGGGTAGAGTTCAGCAGGGGAGGGGGAGAGTGGAATGCGTGGAATGGCTGCATCATCTGCAGCAGCTGCTGTGTAGAGTAGTGCAGGGGAGGGTGGACAGTTGCAGCAGCTACGGGTGATAGTTCAGCAGGGGATGGAGGATGGCTGCCGCATCTGCAGCAACCGTGGTGTAGAGTAGTGCATGGGAGGGCGCACAAATTCAGCAGCTGCAACAACTACAGGGTTGAGTAGAGCAGGGGAGGACGGATAGTTACAGCAGCTTCATCAGCTGCGCTGTAGTGAAGAGCAGGGAAGGGCGGACAGTTGCATCAGCTGCGAGGAGCATAGAGCAGGGGATGACGCACAGCTGCAGCAGCTGCGAGTCGGAGTGGTATGCCGGGGAGTTGCAGTGGCTTCAGCTGCAACTGTGACGACTCTCGGTTTCGTGCGTGTGGGGGGCAGGGCCAGCGGAGTGGCCCTATACCGTCACAGCCCGGCAGCGCGTGGGAGCGGCGGCGCGCAGCGGGGCGTGGCGGCCGCGCTCGCGGGTTACATGATCCGGCCCGATGGACTGTCCGCGGGGCTGACGCGTCGTCGCGTCTGGGTGGCACATATGCGCCCGCCGGAGTGTCAGGACTGACGTGTAGATCGGTGAAAGCTTCTCTTTTTCCTTTTTCTTTTTTACTGACGGCGTGGGATTTCTTGTATCAGCACGGGAGGGCAGACAACAAAACGCCAAAAGTCAGGAAAGTTATCCGTGCGGACGACTCGGAGACACTCTTACTCATCGGAAGGCAGGCGGTTGACTCGTTCGTTCTGTGCCGCTGCGCCGAGTCCCGTCCCCGCCCTCTGTCCTGCCGTGGCGCTGCTCCTCATCGTTTTCGGCCCCTCGGGCGAAAAATTATGGGAAGCCGGCGCGCGGACTTTTGTCGCCGGTCGAGCAGAAATCCAACGCCCCTCCCCCCT
>NW_026267133.1:1909452-1922334 GCF_000697945.3 Frankliniella occidentalis | reverse complement strand
GGGGGGGGGGGGGTGATTAGGTGACGCTTTCTGCGTCTAGTTTGGAGCTCCCCGCCGCACCCGTGAGCGCGGCCCTCCCCAGCTCCACTCTCCTGGCCCCTCCCATTTACTCTACTTTACACTTCGCCCCCCCTCCCCTCCAAAAAAGACACTAACAATACGTAGCGTCGAGGCAAACCATCTCAGCCCTTTCGTTCTCCGACCCGCAATAAGAGTGCTGTGTAGT
Source organism: Frankliniella occidentalis (assembly GCF_000697945.3). Lineage (NCBI taxonomy): Eukaryota > Metazoa > Arthropoda > Insecta > Thysanoptera > Thripidae > Frankliniella > Frankliniella occidentalis. The sequence continues at coordinate 1,922,108 of NW_026267133.1, read as the reverse complement.
TACAAGGTAATGAAATAAGATCTATTATGGTTCGCTTTGCATACGCCTCCTCCCTTTCATCCCCTTCCGACCCAGACCCCTGGGCTTCCCCCTTAATTATGAATAACTTAAGGAGGTTACTTTTAATGAAAATTATCTAAGGCACGAGGACCGTCAACAATTTATGTGACCTGGAGGAGCCCGGGGAAAAAAACAAACTTTTACGAAGTGTTGCCGCGCCTCTTTGAAGTTGAACTTGAACATAGGGCGCCCCTCGTCTTCAACGGTCGGAGAGGTGTCAAGAGGAGGTGGCGGCGTGGCGCCGGGGATGTGGAAGTGTGCTCAGCTCACGAGGGTGCGCCTTGAGGTGGGCTTACGATTGTCAAGATTACTCATTATCCATGCTCTAGAAAGGCGGCAGGCCACGCCGCCCCACGCCGCGCCCCGCCCACAAGGGCGCATGGACCGTGTCCTTGGATGCTGCGTCCGAGGCGCGACGCCTTCTCCGTCGCGCGCGCCGGCGCTGCGCCCTGGACCAGAGCGAGACGGTCCCGGGGCCCGGGGCTGTGCTGCGCCCGGGGCGGCAGCCCCTCGACACCCCGACATAAAAGAGCACCAGGGCGACGCCGGCAATGTCACTCACAGTCAGCCAGCTGGCCGGTGCACATCGCAGCCCGAGCAGCACCACAGCCCGCCGCGCGCACCACCCCACCAGGATGGCGTCGGTCCGCACTTGTAAGGGAGGCGATGTCCTCCGGTGGCGCGTCGTCCTCGCCGTCGTGGCCGCGGTGGCCGCCGACTGCGCCTCCGCCAACGTCGTGACCCCGGCCGGACTGCCCGTCAACAGCCTGCAGCAGCCGCTGCAGCAGCCGCCCGTGCCGCCCACCCCCGAGCCCATCCCCAGCGGCGGCCACGCCGTCGGCGCCGCGCCCAGCGGCTTCGTCCCCATCACTGCCTCGCCCCCGCCCGCCATGGAGGTGGCCAGCGGCAGACAGGTGTGTGCAGCAGGGTATCTCTCATCTCTGTTGAGTGTCTGCCTGTGCGATTCAACAAATGTGTCAGTTTTACCGGATTGGTCATTTGCACACCCAAAGAAATGATTAGCAACGGCAACCATCTGATGGTCGGCTCAGGGAGCACCATAAAATATGGTTGAGACAACAGTGATAACGTGATGAAAACCATATTTTTGGTTCTCACTACCACGGTAAGGTTGCATCAACCATATTTTATGGTGCTCCCTGAGCCAACCATATGATGGTTGCCATTGCTTATCATTTCTCTGGGTGCACTTCCCGCTTTCATAGTTATTCTGTATCGAATGCGTGCGGGTCAGGTTATATAGTGCCTCTTGCCCTTGCCCGACTCTCACCACAGCGCCTGAAGGCCAATCTGAGCAGGCAGGCTGCATGAGAGAAGGGCGCCCTTCTCTCATGCAGGCTGGCAACCCGTCCGCGACGATTGCGAAAGAGGGGACGGGGCCCTTTAGCCACCCGGTGTATTTGCTCAATGGAAACCCAGTTAAACAATCCCACCCAGTACGTTTTTGCCCCGAAAACCAAATCCCCTCGTTCGTGGCAGGCGGCGCGGGTGTTCGTGCAATTTAAATGTTTTCGCACTTTGCTTTGGAAATTATGACCATAATTCAATTTGTGGGCCAAACGCAGGCAACCGAAACAGAGTGTGCGGCCTCGTCTGGGTGTTGATACTCTTAACGAGCGTTAATGCGATGAAGGGTAGGGGTGTGGGCCTAGCCCGCCGGCCGACTACGCCGTACGCCGTCACAGGCGTGCCTCTGCACCCCCCCCCCCCCTCCCCCCTCCAGGGCTTCAGGGATATCGGAGTGTTCATTATTTAATTTCGCGCCACACCAGGAGGGCTGCGTCCGCCGAGGAGGAAAGCTGGGACTTCTCAGATATGCTCAGCAAACAACTAAAGGGGATGGATGTGGCAAGAAAAGGGATAGCGGAGGGGGCTGGCGGAGGGGGAGGGTGTGGAGGGGGGGGGGGTCCACTACGAAGGCAGCCCAAAGAGGCTAACAGAAGACGACCGAGACGAGGGACTTTATGATTGCGAAAGTGAGTTTGCAGAGCCAATAAACTCGGGCAAGGTAAGGGGCGGAGCAGGCAGGGGCCGGGGCATTAGGCCTGAGAGGACTCGAGAGCCGGCCGAATGGACCCCTGGGAGAGGGGCAGGCGCACGCGCGCCGCTCGACCCTCCGCTCTCCGCTCTCCGCTCTCCACTCTCCACTCCCCGCTCTCCACCAAGCCCCTCTCCGATGACCGTGCGGACCCCCAGCCCAGCAGCACTACATGTCGAAAAATGCAAAAACGTCCACTACTGCCGAGCCACGTGCCAGAGTCGCTCGGGCCGCGGCAAACGGCAGTCAGAGAGAATATTTCCAGGAGTCCCTGGCGGATACAAGGGCGGCGGCCCATTTTGTCGTGGCTGGTTGGCCACTCTACGTGTAAGGGGGAGGGGGGGGGGTCCGATGGGGTCGGCGGGCCCTGTAGAATTAGCGCGAAGGACTGCTCCCTCCTGAGACGGGTCGTAACGTATTCCGCTTGGAGCCGACACCGGCGGCGGCGCTGTGTGGCCGACTGAAAGCGAGTCCTTATTAATACATTAATTAATCCTGCTGGTCCCGGCTGGCGCGCTGCCGCCGCCGCCGCTGCTTCACGGCCTGGTTGAGGTGCGGGAGCACGCGCTATTTCCGCCGGCCGCGTGCTGCGCCCTGGCAGCCCTGGCGCAGCGAGCCCGGGGGCCGGGGCCCCGTCCAGCGCCAGCGCGCGCTGCCTCGGCAGTGCCAAAAGTACGTCGTAAGCCTGTCATTACCTGACCCTTCTGCCCCCCGCAGGCTGCTGCCGACGCCGGCAACTGGAGGCTCGTCGGCAAGCTGCTCCTGGACTGCTCCCGGACCGGCGACCTGGTCGGCTGCCTCAAGCTCAAGGCGGTGGCCACCCTCGGCCGCGCCCTCACCTCGGACGCCGCCATCCCCATCATGGAGGACCTGTCTCTGGCCAGGGACCCCGACGCGGACGTCAAGGTCCCGGAGACGCCGCAGGTTCGTAAAAGGACAGAGACACGTTATCCTGTAAGGGGGGGACCACCTCTCTAGGAATAGAAAGGAAATGGCTAACATTTTAAAAAAATTGTTTTTAATGGTCCCACGTTTTCAAACATTTAAAATAAAGCATTCCGGTAAAGCTAAAATGCAGAAGAATGCGAGGAAGAAGTAAACGGATATCACTATGATTTTTCTAGGGACTTCAGTTTTCTTGTTCCCTGCAATCCTCTGCATTTCAGCTTCACCGGAATGCCTTACTGTGAAATATCGAAGTTCAGGGAAACGTGTCAATCGGGAAATGTGTCTCCTCTACCGTGCCCTTGTTGCCGTAGACCGAGACTGAGCTGGAGGCCACGCTGCCGCGCGCGCTCGAAGAGCGCTCGGGTCGTTTGGACAGGCTGCTGCTCGAGCGTCTCGACGCCTTCATCCGCTCCAGGACAGTGCAGTTCAGCATGCCCCTCGGGCTCGGCGTCTTCGAGGGTGAGTCGGGCCACCATGTGCCTGTTATTGGCGTTTTACTTGTCGTGTTGTTTTTGTTGTTGGGGCGAAAGGGGAAAGGGGGGTTTTGCTTTATTCCGCCGTTCGCGGAAATCAGGAAACACGCGATTTCTCATCAACGTGGTGGACTAGTTTCTGAACTCATCAGAAGCGGAACTCCACCGCCCTTGTCGACTCGTTTTCCGGGTCCTCGCCCGGGGCGGGCGAACGGCAGCCGCCCACCCGCCCGTGTCACGTCAGGATAGCCAACTGGCGCAGAGGCGAGGATCTATCAATAAGGGAGACAAAGGGTTCCGCGAGGTCCAGTGGGAGTGGCAACTGCGGTGCGGTGGGAGTGTGACGTAATTACTTGTGTAAGATATGTATTTACTGACTGTCTACTTGGGTGAGATGAACCGAAAAAAAATGTCAGCCAATCATCTCTTCTGTTTTGCAAATATTCACCAAGCACACTTCACAAATATCAAATCTTTAAAAAAAAATGAAACACGGGAGGATAAAGCTTGCTGTGCTTTCAGTGACTGCTTTCGCAATAGCACTCGCTCTCACTCCCCGCACCTTGCCAGCGTTGCCACCCCACTAGCGACCCGAACATGTCCTCGTCCTCACTGTAAAAATACCTGTCGCGTTACGAAATGTTTAATAAATGTCAATATAGTAAATATATGATTTCTAGAGAGAGGTAAATTTTATGTTTTCGTCCTTTGGCGGACTTACTGAGCTGGGGCTGAGAGTATGTTTGGTGGAGACGGGTGAGGTTGAGGCGAGGATTCGATTAGAGATGGAGAAGGGTGACCAGGTGATGTTCTCGCCATGTTTTTTTCTTCTTTTCCGTCGGAAATCACTTTCTGACGATGGGCGACGCTGTTTTTGTAGGCCGCGGTAAGAAGGACAAGAAGGGCGGGTACGCCATGGTGCTGGTGGCGGCGATGGCGGGCATGTACATGCAGATGGCGATGGGCGGCATGGCCATGATGTCCGGCAAGGCGCTCATCGTGGCCAAGATCGCGCTGGCGCTGGCCGCCGTCTGCCTGCTCAAGAAGTCGGGGGGCGGCGGGGGCGGCGATCATTCGCAGGTAGGGTAGAGAAGGTGTGGAGAGCACGATGCATGGGGCCGCGCCGCACCCGTCTCGCGGCCGCCCTCCCCCGCCGCCCCGCCCCCGGGCCCGCCCCCCGGGGGCCGACTTACACCCCCTGAGCGCTTGCAGCATGCCGGGCCGGCGGCGGGCCAGGCGGGCGGATGGACGCGGACGGCTGGACCGAGGGGTGCTTCACTATCAATTCAAGCAAACCAACTTTCCTGGTTTCTTTGACATTTCCTGATTTTCTTTTGACTTTTCTGTTTCTTACCTGATTTTTAACTTGATTTTTCTTTGACTTGTTCTGATTTTTCTGATTTTTTGAGAGTGTACAGCGATTTGATTGAAGTACCCCTGGGTTGGACATGGGCGGCGTGTTTGGTGGTGGTGCAGGTGTCGGTGATCGCCGCGGTGGAGGTGCTGTCTGGTGGCTGGTGCGCTGGTGTCGGCGTGTCCTGGTTGGTGCTCTGCTGTGCGCTGCGGTGCTGACGGGTGGGGGTGCGATATAACGCTGCTTTTGCCATGTATTCATTATGATGAAAAGGCGGATCTGGGCCGCTCGCGCTGCGGTCCATTTGATCCTCGTTTCGTTTTTGTTTTCGCATGCAATAGATCACCCGCGACGTGTGAATAGCGATGTGTGGCGCGGCGCGTCGAGCGCCCGATAATGGCAATGTTTGTGTCCGCGCCGCACTTTACAGCAACATATCTGCGGCCCTTTTCACTGCGGTGCGCGGCTCACCCCCACACTATCAGGCCCGCGGCCCTGCACGGCTACTAGGGCTGTCCGATATCGATATTTCGATATTGCGGTACGATATCGACCATGTACTGAACATCGACTCGATGTGTCTAGTAATATCAAACCCTATCGGTAAATGATATGCATGAACACGGATGATATACGTGCGAGAATATCGAGCTCTCGATATCGGACACCATCGAATTAATATCGTGATATCGCACGGCTTTCCCCCTGACCCTCTGGCGCTGGTGTTGCAGGGCGCGGCAAGGGCGGCCTAGGCGGCAAGAAGGGCATGGGCGGCTACATCCTGCTGCTGGTGGCCGGCATGAAGGCCATGATGATGCAGAGCGCCATGGGCGGCATCGCCATGATGTCGGGCAAGGCGCTCATCATCGCCAAGATCGCGCTGCTGCTCGCGCTGCTCTGCTGCCTCAAGAAGGGCGGCGGCGAGGAGCACAAGTCGCAGATCGTCTACGCGGCCCCGGCCGAGCACAGCGGCGGCGGCGCCGGCTGGCAGAGCTCCGGCGGCGGCGGCGGCGGCGACTGGAACCGGCGCTCCGCCAACGACCCCAACAACTACGCGCAAAGCTACGCCTACAGCGCGCACCACCGCTACTGAGGCCGGCGGCCGAGTGAAGAGCCCTGACGGCGCTCTGGCTCGCAGGTTAGGCGCCCAAGGTGGCGGTGCGGAAAGGACCTCTTAATTGTTGGTAGTGCTCTTCACTACTGGTTCTCCCAGGCATAAAAGTCCTCTTTCTGTCTCTCTCTCACTCTCTTCTTCGTTGCTTTCTCTCATACTAGCTCCAACCCTATTCTTCGATGTCTCTCTTTCAAATTCTTTTGGCATTTCTCTCCTATTTCCAACCCTCTTGCTCCGATTCAGCAGATCTTTTCAGGGGAAAGAGGGTGAATCATGCTTTTTGCCTACTTTTAGGCGGTCCAAGTGGTAAGAATTTCATGGCTTTGCTTCTCCTTTTCCCTCCAGCATGCCGATTTACCTTACTTTCCGGATGAGTATCGTAATATTTCTTCTTTTTCTGTTTTACCTTCTAACCGTTGTCTTCTATAGCTGCATTGGGAAGGGACATTTCTCCAGGACCTGCAAAGTAACGAATGCCCGATAACAGGCCGACACCTTACGCGACGACTTTGAATTCTATATCCTTCAGGACACACTTACTTTTTTGTACTACCCAAGACGCCAAGACGCTGAGCACGGAACGTGACAAACTGGTAACGAATACGCCATATGATGTACCATACTAACATATAAACGATTAACAATTTAATTGTACCTCTCACAATACTGTGAAACTAGACTACCTCATTGTCATAATGTATAATCAAAAGCCAAAGACGTGTTAACCCCCCCCCCCCTTAATGAATTCATATTTTATGATACTACCGTGGTAACCATTCTAACTACTCAATTACCGTATTATTATTACTTCAATAAGTCTTAGCCTACTGTTTTTAAAGCTGTACCCATCTTCTTCATCGGCAATCTGTCTTAAATCTAGTCAGTCCCTTTCCTTTATTAATTCTACTGTGCCTGGTGTTTCCCACAGGCTCAAAACTTTGTTGTGTATTATCTGATTTTTTTCTTATATGTGCTACCTTGGAGATTGCAAGGCATGTTTGTAACAAAGACAATAGATATTCTGTAATTTAATCTTTAATTTATGTAATTTATTTGTTGAAGTTTGTCGTAAAGTGAAGAGAAATACATAGAAAATACAGAAACACTACGATGATTCATTTTTGTTTGATCTCCTCCATTCAGCAATCAAAAACAAAAGACACAATTGCTGCTTTACTCATAGAAGACTTAGAATGAATAGTAAGTGACTTGCTTAAAAAATGGGAACTAGGAAGGTAACATGAGCTGTACAAAAACACATGTTTTTGTCACAGAAATTGGAAAGTTGATGACGGAAATTGGAATTCAATCATGTACATTTATTAAGTCTAGCAATTACTTTAAAATAATTTACAAATAAATAAAATAAATATGAACAAAAATAAATAAAATGTGCTGAACAGCAGGAACGGCAAGTCACTTCAGTCATGTGACAAGTGATCCGACTACTTTCTACTGGCTATTTACATGGCATCATAACATGTCTGACTGGGAAAGTTGGGGGGTCTGCACAAAAATACTTCCCCCATTAGAAACCAAATATCCTACCCTAACGTTGAGAATTTTTGTTCAAACGCCCCATGCAACGGCAAGTCTTTTTTACAGTTTCTCTCAGTTTAAAACCCTATTTTCTTACAAAAAAAACATTACACGGTGTTGTACTCGTTACGCTGCTGGCGCCGGGAGGGAGCCGAGTGATCGCGGCTGGTAGTTGTTGCTGGCCTCCTCGTTGACGGCGCCGTCCACGGCCCTCTCCTGCTGCTCGGAGCTGGGTGCGGACCTCAGGGATCTGTCGGCCGGGTAGAGGGGCGCAGGGTGAGTCACTGCTCCTCTGGCACGACACGACACCGTCACCGACATCCCCCAGCTTACCTGTCGCTTGCAGGCATGAACGATGATCCGAGCCCCCTCCACGCCCCCCGGTCGGCCTCTCCGAACTGCGAGTAGTCGATGGGCTCCTCGGTGAAGCCGAGCGCCGCGGAGGCCGGTCCGGGGAGGATGGGCATGTCCAGCCCGCGCTGCCGGTGGTGCACCCGGAGGTCCTCCTCGGCGACGTCGTTCACCACGATGCGCAGGGGGTCGTGGCTGCGGATGGACAGCGTCTCGACGCCGCGCCCCGTCACGAAGCCGTTCATGGGGGTGGCGGGCGCCGCGACCGCGGCCCGGTAGTCGCGCTTGGAGGCCACGTCCTGCGGCAGGAGGTAGGGGCTGCCGCCCTGCTGCGCGTCCGCCGCGTCGTCCACCATGCTGCGGTGGGAGTAGCCGCCCGCCATGGGCCCCACGGACCACGACTTGTCGTGGTAGTTCTGCTCCTCGCCCTCGTGCGCGTTCGAGTAGGAGTGCGAGTGGGACACCTGCGGGACAGGGAGGTGTCGGGCGCCTCAGGTCAGGACACTGCGGCGCGGGGGGCGCGGCCGGTAAACGACAAGGGGGGTGGCTCGTGCCCAGCGGGGAGGACAGAATGGAAGAGTGTGACCACACCAGCGCGCCAGCAGCGCCACCATGCAGATTACTCGCACTCTGGCGGGAGCGTCTTACAGCCCACAGAGTATGGTCCAAGTGAGAATCGAACATCAGAACGTCATCGGAACTATGTCAGAAATTTGATATCGTTCCCATACCCATTCGATATAAAATGCAATTCGCACTTGGGTGCGCGTATCCTTGTTAGAAAAGTTTCAAGTCACGCATGCACAGCGGTGGGATTGTTTAGTGGGGCCTGGCTCTGGCACGGTACGCACCCTGCGTCGTACCTGCGGGGACTTAACGATCTCCACTGTGGTCTTCTCGTGGTCGTGGTGCGAGAGCAGCTTCTTGAGGACCGCGACGCCGGCCAGGGTCAGGGCCACCTTGGACACGATGAGCGCCTTGCCGGAGAGCATGGCCACGCCAGCCATCATCATGGCCAGCTTGTAGGCAGCCATCACCATGATCAGGATGGCGGGGCCGGCCATCTTCTTGAGCTTCCCTCCCTTGCCTGCCGGCGCAAAACAGTTACAGTCACGTGGTCCTGGCGATGCGGCGGGATAGTGAGAAGGGGGCGGTGCGAACAGCTGATCAGCGACTGCTGAGGAAGGACTGTACATAGGAGGAACCTTTTGAAGTTTGAAGTGTTCAAGGTAAGTTCGACGTGACTCACTGTCTTGAACAACATTGAGAAGGGGTAGGCAATGTTAAGGGTAGTTTTAAGGTTAGTAAAGAGCAATTTTACAGGAAATTTCAAGAAAGAGGTGTGAGGAATGTTGTGAGGTTAGGGTGGCTTCCCGGACAGATGCAGAGGTAGAAGTCTGAAATATAACAGCAGAAAGGTAGAGTTAAAAACAAAACTTTTGAAAACGTTTTGCACATACCATCCACCTGAAAATTAGAAAACAAATCTGCCCATATAAACATAAAAGAAATTATAAGTTCTTTTATGTTTATATGGGCAGATTTGTTTTCTCAGTTCCTTACAAAGAGTTATCTTCATATTATGAAGAATTGGGTTTTTAACTTACAGAGGATATGGAGCCACTATATTACGAACGGATTTTCTTTGTATTACAAAGAGCGCCAGTTTGTTAACAGGCTTGTGCTCTTCGTATTACAAGCTGAGCCCTTCGTAATAGAAAGGATTTGTTTGTATTACAAAAGGTATCAAATCCTTTGTACGTTACAAAGAGCAGTTCTTTGTAAGAAACTTACAGTATAGGCCAAAGTAGCTTAAAGAATGGTGTTGAAGAGTGAACCTTTTATGTACACCATATGAGTTGTTGCGTTTGTATAAGGTCATAGAAATAAGTTTGAGATTAGAAACGAAAGAACACCTTGTGATGTCTGTATAAGGTGAACAAGAAATCATAGTTTGAATAGAGAAAACGATAGATCATTGATTGTTTCATAAAGACAGTCAAAGAGAAGTTTTGAACAAAACCATCCAATATTGTGTGGTGATGTTAATGCCAAAATAGAAATGTAAAATGATATGGGGCTTTACGGAAGTAGTCGGCCACTCCGCCCCTCTAACCTCTGGGTTCACTCATCAATGGTTTCTCTCCCTCGTTGAAGTACCGACCCTCGAAGGCCCCATCGACGCCGTCGGCCAGCCGGGGCAGCGACAGCTGCAGCGACCGGGTCTCAAGGAAGCGCGACACACGTCCCCAGAGCAGCCCGTCGAGCTGGCCGGGGCGGCGTGTCAGGTCCCGGGGGAGGCTGGGCAGGGCGCGCGCGGCGCGGGACTCCTCGCGGGGCACCAGCACCACCCCGCCCACCAGCGGCAGGGGCCCTGCAGCAGAACAGAGTCAGGTAACTAGAAACTCACACCGGAACTCCACGGGAGACGCAAGTAAGTGTGTGAACACCATTCGTACACATGGTAGGTAGGCACAAAGTGTGTGAATTTCAAAGGCGACGAAAATTCACTTCTTTACTCCCTTACCCTTACCTGTATGAGTAAAAATGGGAATTCACGCACCTACAAGTGTGTGACATTCACAGACTTGCGTTTCCAAGGCAAAGGTGTCTGATGTAAAGAAAGGGGTAGCGAAATTTTCCGTCGCCTTATCACAGCGACGTTTCCTTTACGTCGCTCCCTTTGAGTACTGACTCGGAAACCTCGCTCCATGTGATTTTTTGACAATTTTGAGACGGTGCTTCTTCCGGGTGACCTGTACCAAAATCGTCACTCAAACACAGCGACGACAACAAGCGCGACTCCTGCCTTTTCCGTTCAGTGCTCACGGTCGGGAAAGTCTTCATGGAAAACTAAAAGCGAATCGCGTGTGCTGGCCGGCCGGGCTCCGACATGGTGGCTGCCGCTCGGCGCGGAGCGGGAGAAAAGCCTCGGCGAGGCGGGCGGAACGGACGATATGAGTGCGTCTGCTTTGGAGTTATTGATCAGGGAAAGCGCCCCCCTACCCCCTCTCTCCACTGCCGCCGTGCCCTCCTCTCCGACGGAGATACGTGTGCCCTCGGCCATGTCACCGGCAAACTTTACGCGGTCGTGCGCCTGGGCTCACAACGAAACGAAACAGCGGCAGGGAACAAATGTGAATAACATTTTTGAAACTTTTGCTTGAGTTTGGCAACCACGTGCCCGGGGACAAATATTCTGTTCAATAGAACTCATCCCTCAAAACTTTGTCAGCCCTTTATTATTCGCGTTGGCCCATGGTTTTCAAATTCACTGGAAAAACAAAGGTGCTATCTAATGCCTTTTAGAGGCGTTAGTGAAATAGTGCCTCTAGAAAGGTGCTACTGCCCCCCCCCCCCAATTTTTGGCACAAATCGTGCCTCTACAAAGGCACTAGTGCAGTAGCACCCCTAAAAATTCAGTTGCACCCAAAGAGAGTGCTATATAGCAGCTTTGTTTTACCAGTATTCATGGAACCGTTTACAAAAAGTTGTATCACCGCAGTGTGTCGAATTCAATTTGACTGCAGGAACTCACCTGTGTGCAGGGCGCGGTCCAGGGCGCGCACGGCCTTGATCTTGAGGCAGGACGCCACGTCCCTCGCCGCGTCGCACTCCTGCAGCGACCGCTGCACCACCGTGATGCCCGCGTCCCACCAGTCCCTGGCCGGCTCACTGCTGTTGCTGGCCTCGCTGGCGCTGCCGCAGGTAAGTCCCAGCACGACGCACGCCGCCAAGCACACGCCCCTCATGTTGTCGGTCCGCACAGAGGCTCCCTCGCACACACAAAACACACACACACACACACGCACACGCACTGGTCACTGCACTGCTTCTGCTGCTGCTTGCACCCTGGACGCACTGCTCGCCGCACACAACACCATACTATGGCGCTCTCGCTATCGGTAAGGGTATTTATCTTGGGGCCGGTCCGCTGGCCTCGGGGTGGAGGCGGGGGCGCCGGCGGTGGTGGTGGAGTGGTCAGTTCTGGGGGTTTAACGCTCGGCTGACCACCGGGCCCGGCGCGCACCCCCACGCCCGCCGGCCGCGGCGGCTGCGCTTGTGCTGCGACGGAAAAATCATAAAAATCGGATCTGGAGCATCGGGATGGCTGACTGACTGACTGACTGACTGACTGACTGACTGACTGACTGACTGACTGCGACTAACGAGGAAAGGAGTTGACGCAGAGACACAGAACCCGAGCCGCGCTAAGCCTGCGCCGACAAAGGCAGGGGTCCAATCGAGTTGATCCCACCCCTCCGGTTCCACGAAAAATGTGGAAAGATTTTGTGCTCATGTTCTCTGTGTTTGGGAGCTAGATGATAAGTGGTTTCGTTTTTTAGCCTGTGCAGCAAGGTTAGGTTTCGGTCAAAATGATTACACTTACTGTATTTGCATCTTATTTGTAAAAAGTTCCCCCTCAAAGGCGGGCCTTACGAAATTTCAAAGGTCTTAATTTTTATGAGATGCTCGTGAAAATTCGTGAAAATTCGAAAACTCTTGGCTCTATTAGGAAACTTTCTGGTCGAATCTCCCATCCCATGGTGGGACCCCGTGACACCGCACGGAAAGTGTTGAGCAATCAATTTTTGTACACATTCTTCCGTTGATATGAATATTTTTTATTTTTTTTGCATTTATATGTCCAAAAGCACTATGTGTTATTTTTGCACATACATTTTCCCAAAACGAACCGTGTAGGTAGAACTTAGCACGAACCTCTGTACAAAAACATACAAATACATTTACACTGCG
>NW_026267133.1:1908551-1909336 GCF_000697945.3 Frankliniella occidentalis | reverse complement strand
CGCCACCCCCCCTTTTCCCCCCAAGGCCGCCGCGCCAGTCCGGCCGCTAGTCGCTACTGCTGCTTTGGCTATCCTTCCCTTTTCAGAGCGTGTAGCGTGATTGTAATCGCACAGCAGCGCGGCCCACATGCCTCTGCGAATCACTGCGCTAGCGCAGCCCCGCGCGGCCCGCGCAGCTGCAGCCCCTTTTGCGCATCTTTTCTCTTCCTCACCTCACTCTCCCGCCCGCGCTCGCCGCGCACTCAGACGTCCCGTCAAGGGTGACGGTCCAGTCGCCTGCGCCCCCTCCCTCCCGTCTCTCTCGCACGCAACGAGTATGCGCGCGCTTATACCTACGGTGTGTGAACGGCAGAATGATGATGTTTGAACTCGGGCCGCGGGCCGGAGTGGGTAGCGAGCAGCGGCTCGCCACCCACCCTTTTGCGGCCACCGGCGGCACTTTGCAAACTTTTACAAAGTTCTCAATAACTTTTTGTCTTCGCCCTGGAAGAAGGTGTGCCGGGCAAAGGCAAACGACAACGCCACGCCCCGCCGCGTACCTTCCTCCGGGTCACTCCGCAAAAATGTGTTTATTACTCGGAGGGGAAAGTGAGTCGTCCTCGAGGATCATCACAGCGACCGGCTCGCCTCCTTTATAGGGAATGCCCGGCAGCGTTTTTATCATCGGCTGATTAGAGCCGTCGCACAGTTCGCACAGCCCGACCTCCTCCTTGCGCCTCGCTGTCCCAGCCGCCGCCCGTAACCCGAACTACCCCGCCCCGGCGCACCCCACTCGCTTCACCTCG
>NW_026267133.1:1901212-1908336 GCF_000697945.3 Frankliniella occidentalis | reverse complement strand
CCCACCGGTGGCATGACAGGCTGACCGTATTTTTTCTAAGTCTTTGTCTCTAGGATGAATACACAGAAGATCTCCCTCCACATCCCCCGCCTTCTCCTCGCCTCTTCCTAGGACTAGGGAAGGAAAGGCGGGGATGAAGACATAAAACGCAGAGTTGTTTTTTTTTTGTGTCTTTCTTTTACATCTGGCCTGTTCGTTTTACATTTTGCGTGTTCGCCGTTGAGCCGTAAATCTCGTCCCCTTTTCTTCTTCGCGTTTCTTACTTGCTCCTTACTCAGGACTCTGGCCGTGCCGCTTGGCGTGGGATAACAAGAACCCACTCAAGTTCGTTTAGCTCGCACCTGTTGTATATTTAGTGCAATTGCAACGGGAAATATTTTATTTCATTCTTTTGCACAAATATTTACCAGCCGTGACACTGCTCTAATCAACGCGATAAAAATTAAAAGGCCTTGATGCCATTCACCTCGCACCAAGCTCCCACTCTTGCTCGCACTCGATTTCAAGTCGATACTGAGTGCTTGTAATACATTTAAAATCTTGAACTATAATTGTACAACTTTATTTTCATCTGTACCAGTACGACAATTTTGTGGCAGTAAGGTGATGAAAAGAAATCTCTTCGTCGGCCTGTGCTACAAAATTTTGCACGCACTGGAAATGCAAGTGTGTGAATGTCGCTCACCTGCAGGTGAGCGACATTCCATTCGTACACTTAGGGGGGTAAGCGTGTGAATTTCCTAGGAAAAATTCACACCTTCAGCCGCCAAGTGTACGAATGGAATGTCGCTCACCTGCAGGTGAGCGACATTCACACACTTGCATTTCCAGTGCGGCTCTCTCGTTTTCACTATGCGCAATTTCCCATCTCCCCTCCTCTCCCCCGTTCCCCAACAATCGCGATAGCGGGGAGGGGCGCCCGCGCTGATGGTGCTCTAGTTATTCATCTGAATTTAAATTTTGGCGCCGCCGGGGCGCGTGCCCGAGCCGCCGGCACGAGCAAAATATCTCGCGGGCGGGGCGTGAATGCCGTCTGGGCGGGCCTGGCCGGGCCGGGTCGGGCCGGTCGGCCAGTGGAGCGCGAGCTCCGGGTGTTTTGAGTGATTCTCTCTCGGTTTTTCTCTAAAGGCCGCGTCGTCGACGGCCGTGTTGTGTATCGTATCGGCCGGCATGAAGTATGGGGCGGGCGGGGAGTGCGGCAATTAAGGGCAATAATTAGTGCGAAGCTTCACTCGCTAGCGCTCGCTAGTGTGCAGCGGCCGGCGGGAGAGAGCTCAGCGCCGGGCCGGCCGGCCGGCCGGGCAGCGCATCGCATCATATCAGCAGTGTGCGCAACGCGCTGCAGCGCCCGGGGGCTGATACGCGCGGGGTGGAAAGGGAAAAAATGAGAAAATTGAAACAAAATTGTCTGGTACGCTAAACACCACACATTTCGGGATTCGTTCGCTGTATTATTAAAATTGGTTTTTTGCCTCTTTATGACCAAGCTACGCAACGCAGTTAATGGATGTGTATCTTTTTATTTATATGAATCTGTGGGACAACACATTTCGCACACGTTTCTGTGTTTGGCATTTATGTGCTCGTCGCACGTCTCTGTTCGAAACGAAACGCAGGTTTAACGAACGTTTGCACAAAAGCATTCCAATCCACATTTTAGAGGTTTGATAAACGTTTACATTTTTCACACATACAGTTCTATGCTATCAATGGGACCCTATGGTGTGCAGATAGCTGCCATTTCGGAAGTGTCGAAAGTTTGAGCACCAATTGACGTTTAACCTAGTCAGACAACCACAATGAGTCGAGAAAATGCACACTTAAACTCAAACATCAATTGACTTGGAAAAGTAAGCACCTGTTTTACCAGTACTGTGGATTTTTTTCTAAGGATAGTTTTATAAAGCGGCTCTTAATTTGCATAATTATAAAGCGACACTTAATTTGCATAATTACAATCGTTTCGTCAAGTGGAAGGCAGCGAGGAAGATCTGGCGGGCCCGTCCACCCCTTTCGTCCTTCTAATCCATCACCTCGGCAGCAAGTCCAGCCGTCGGAGGAAACGACGAGCAAACGGCGATAAGCGCGCATAGGAGAAAGATAGGAGCGAGTAAAAAAAAAATATGGAAAATATAATATCAGTCTCCGGCAGCAGGCACTAAGAGGAAGACTTTCTCTGATTTCAAACGCGGGGCTGCCGCTCATGACCGTGCGCACCGGACCATGGGATGAGCCGCGCTGCTCTGTGTGCCCGGCGGGGACTTGGGGGCCGGCGGCGGCGGCAGAACTAAACTCGATAGTCTGCTGCTTCTGCTGCTTGACAGACTTTTGATTCAATCCGGCAAAAGTCGCGCGCGCGCCAAACATTTTGTTTGTTTCCTCGACGATTCGGTCCGCGACGCGCCGCCGGCGGGCGCGTGCAGGGCGGGGTGCTGGCCGTGGCCTTCCCCGCGCCGCGCCCGACCGTGGCCGCGGCGCCGCTGCACTAGCGCCACGCAGCGGCGGCGGAACGGCGAACTACTGCGGCCGAGCTTGCGGTCCCGTCCGCTTGGCGCGCTGCCGTGGCGCCCGCGAGGCAGGCCGGCCCGGCGCGCGCCGCTGCCCGGCGGGGTGGCCTACCCTGGCGCCCGGCCCTGCCCGACCCGCAGCACCTGCGACGTTACGGACTGACGAGAAAGTACCTCTGTTTAATTTTTTCTCAAAAACGTTCGGCAAATTACCACTGCAAAAAAATATCGTCGTTACTTTAGGATATATTATTTCATTAAAATTCCAAAATATGTTGCAAATTTATTCCACCCCGATTTCAAGTCGATCAGTTCGTTGTGCCAGTCGTGCTTGTAGTTTTGCAATGTTGAAATGTAACCCTACGACACGCGTCATGGGAAATTTTCCCGTAACACCTAAACTATTTTTCACAGTGGCGGCGGGAGCTCGGCGCCTGCGAGCCTAGGGTAGGCCAGCCCGCACTACGCGCATGCGCGGAAGGCAAGGAGTTGCCTACCTAGCAGGCGGTTAGTGGTCTCGGAGTGGCTGAAACATTTAGCAGGATGGCAAGTGACAGTCGGCGACCAAAAACCTTGGGTCAATAGTGGCCTGGTCGTGGTTAGTCAAGTCAAGCGATCTTGAGGACGATCCCCGGTCCAGCCCGTAGTGCGCCTCTGCCGGGCGTGGTGGACTACCCTGCCGCTCCCCCTCCCCGGCCGTCCTCACGACCGGCGCCTCCGCTCGCCGCCCGCCCGCACATCCACTCGCGCTCCTGCAGTTCTTGTTTGATGAGGGACCCCCTTCTCGTCATTAAAACCTCTAGAGGAAGTAATGCAGTCATCGCGGGCTGACCCAGTTTGGGAGGCGGCCGCGCACTCCTCGGGGCGGCGGCCCGCTCGGGCGGCCCCCTCGGGCGGCCCCCCCGCGTGGAGCGCCCCCGCCGCGGAACGGATCCTGCCTCCGGCGCCTGGAGCAGCTTTTATCTTATTTTTTTTGCAGATCTTTTGGACATTTCTATCGCGCCGGCGGCGGAGGAGCTGATGAAAATTGGGTGGGCCGCAGGATGCTGCGTCTGATTACTGAAAGGCGACGGGTAATTTCGGGAGGAGCTGCCAAGAAGCAGAGCAAGGAACTTCTCTGCGACTTCCTCCCAACTTGCTAGCTCCCCCCCCCCTCCCCGTCCTTACCCTCCCTATTATTGTATTCCTCCAAGCCCTCTGCGCCTTCCTCTATCCTACCGTCTCTGCTTTCCTCGATGTCCATTACCACAAAGTACTACTTCCCTGTGCCATGACCAGCAGGGGTCACCCGCACCCCGCACCGCCACCTGCGCTACACCTTTCTCTCTCGCTTCGTCCCTAGTCGTCCCTTCAGCTCTGAGTCCTCGATGTCTCCCCTCTTTGCCCGCTTCCCCCCTCGCATTCTGTGCGCTCGTCTTGATCACGATAGCAACCATACTTCATCTTGGTCCGTAACTTGGCGCCTTATCGAGTCGGACACCAGCTTCTTGGCGGCCGGCTGCGGTTTTGGGGAGCTCTAGTGAGCCGCCTCGCACCCTCCACGAAGTCGAGAGTAGACGCACTGAGCAAAATGTTTTGGTCCTGAGCACTGTTTACGTCCCGAGACCGAAAGTTTGGACGCAGTAAACGGTTTTGTCTTTGGCATACTATAATTTTAGTGGCATGAACTAACGTTTTTGTGCCAGGAACGAACTTGGACGCATTAAACATGATAAACCGTCTAGTGCCTGACAGGAAAAATTGTTCTTATAGTGCACTGAAGGCGCACTTAAAAATTGTGTCCTTGATTGAGTATGGCTCTTAACTTTTTTGAAAAGAAAAATGTCTCTTTCAAGGATTTTTGAGTTAAGAACAATGAAAACTTTTCAAAAGACAGTTTTTAATGGTAACTATTGCGCTAAGTAATTTTCTACATTCATTTCTACAACCTCCTACTACTGTCATAAAGGTTAGAGAAAAATCTTGGTGGTGTGATACTGCCTTACAAGTTGATGTCACAGTGTACGTTTAACTGAGAAGCATACGTAGACAGTACATATCCTTATAAGGGAGAGGAAAATTGAGAGAGTGAACAACCTATCGAATTTGCGCTAAGGAGGTATTGACTGGCATGCGATCTGCTGCTGAGGTGGGGCGTGGCGCGCGGCCCGGCGAGGGAAGGCATCAAGTGGGTGAGGGGCGTGAGGGGGAGGTGGGGAGGGAGGCAACGCGGACGGCTGGGGTCCTTCCTGGGACCAAGCACGACAATCGTTCCGGAGACAATTTCTAACGCAGCCCAACGGGTCCTTTGCTGCGAGCTCAACAGAGCACGGCGGTCCTGGCCGGGCCGGGCTGGCGAGGGCTGGGGAGTCGCGTGAGGGCGGGCCAAACAATTATTAGCACGAGCTCAAAAACCCAGGACACACACACACTTACACACACACACACTTACACACACACGCGCGCGCGCACGCGGGCACGCACACCTGGGCAAATCCACATGCTCATCCTCCTTTGAGGCACACATTCGCCTAACGGCATGCGCCCTCTCGTCTGCAGCTCACCCCGCACGGTGCCTGGGAGGCTGAAGAAAGGTGGAAATAAAAGCAGCTGCGTTGGGGAGGATACGGGAGGATAAGAGGGGAAAAGCAAAGAGGAGGAAGATGGCCAAATAATCATAGTAAATATCGAAGAGGCGCCGTTGGAAGTTATTGGTGCGGTGGAAATTTCGGAGCTCCGACAGGAAAGGCACGCAAATGGAAAGCAAAGTGAGTGATAGACCCGATTCCCGACAGGAGGCGCCGGGGAGTGGCGGTGGGGCGGGGATGGGGCAGGCTCGATGGGGATCACGCGACGATCCTTGCCAATCCCGCCTTTTGAGTTCCGGGAGGAGGTGACAAGCTATTCAGCAGACGATCCGATCTCCATTCTCACACTCCTCTATTCGGGCGAGCCTATTCTCCCTGTTTGTCACCCTGTCATTATTTCCTTATCAGTAATCAAGAGACGTATTCGATTCGCCGAATCTTAACATTTCGGTACCCGGTATATCTTCAGAAAACATTGAGGATATTTTTATACGCCACATCTCTAATTTATTTTACGCTTACTATTTTCTCGCCACCCTTTCCCCACTCCAATATCATGATTATTTGCACACGGCCAGTAAATCTGTTTTGCAGTGTACAACGCACGTTTCAGTGAAAGAGAGTCTGTTGGCGGGCGGGGCGGGCTTTAGTGGGACTCGGGGTCGCCGCAGTCACGGAGCCCCCCGAGCCTGCCTCTCCTTCCCCCCCCCCCTCCACCACCACATCAGAGGGCGAGAGGACTTGAGACGGTTTGCTCCGCCGTGTCCGGCAGCTAGCCTGCAAAGGGGTGGCGGGCGCAAAGAGCTCGGCCGGCACCTCGGCCACGGCCCGCCACGGCGAGCGGGGAGTTAGGGAGCTTGCTTGCGGCCCATGTTTGGCCGAAGTGGAGCAACTCGGGCAGGGTAACAAGCAGAAATTATTCAGCGGGAAAATTAAATGAAGTACTTCTGAGTAGTTATTGCCATCACATTCATTTAAATTGTGTTTCGTGATCAATCGTTTCCATTTCCAATCGTCCCCCATTAGGGGTTTTTTGTGTTATTTTCCCCTCAACCTTTCGACGATTCCGAGGTATCGGTAAATCATCAATGTAACTTAGCGCCAGGAATCGAAATTAAAAAGAAAAATACCACCGATATCGGCGTGTGTTGGTGGGAGGCGCGCGGCTCGAGTGTCGCGGATCGCGCGCGATAGCGGGGAACACTCGCTGTTTTCGCACACGTTTGTCTGCGGGGTCAGCACAATGTGTGCAGGTGAGCTGCACTTTCACTGGTCTTGCTAACACCTTGGCAACGGCAGAAGCCTTAAATGTTTTTCGTCTCGCATATCAGCTGCACTGATATTGTGGTCTTAACGTAAAATCTATTTTAAATGAATAAAAAAAACAACTCACAAAATCACATTGTTAGTTTTTTGAACTCAGAAAGACATTTATTTTTCTGAAGCTGCCTGTCTGGCCTACTGCTTTTGGCAGTGTACCGACGCACGCGACGCGGTTGTCACCTCCGCACTCGAATAACTGGGTGGCGGTGCTCAGCCACCGCGCAGTCTCCCGCATGCAGTTTAACCTATCCACGTCACCCGCGTTTTATTTCGCGTAGCGTTGACACGTTTTTTTTAGTGTGCCTCGTTTTTTCAAGTGTGGGGGTTATAGATTATTTCAGCTGCTACCTTCTATAACCGGCAAAACTGGGCGCGCTTTTCTATTTTCAAGTAGTTATTTCGGCCTCCAAGCAAAACTTGTAATTTCCAAGCAGAATTTGGGCTCTGCTTTGAAAGCCATGTAGAAAGCGATAAAAAGACTAAAGCCATTCCAACGACACAAAATGTTTATATGTCCATGTCGATGGAATACTGACATATACGTTATTTGTATGTTGGCAAATAAAAACAACTCATTTTTGTTTCGCGTACTTCCTATGTGTTGCTCTCCTCTTTGAGCATTTTGGGTGGGTGTCGGAGTCAAGCCCGCTGTTCTGGGTCGCTCAGCACAGCATCAAAGGATGTCTGCTGTGCTGATCCCACCAGTCTCTCTCTCTCTCTCTCCCCC
>NW_026267133.1:1898662-1901162 GCF_000697945.3 Frankliniella occidentalis | reverse complement strand
CTCTCTCTCTCTCTCTCTCTCTCTCTCTCTCTCTCTCTCTCTCTCTCTCTCTCAACTCTTTTGAAAGTGAATCCTGCATCGATGAATGCATGGTGCCCGTGTGGAGAGCTGTGCAAGCAGAGGCGCGCTCTCCGGCGTGGGCTCCGCTTGCTGCGAGCTTGCTGCCCCTCCTCCCGCCCGTCTGGGAGGTGACAAGCTGTGGGAGCGTTCGACTGACCTCCCCCGGCGGTATTCTACTTTCCATTCATTGTCTTCTGCAAACACACCGCCCGCCCCCGCCGCACATTTCTGACAAAATGACGTATCTGTTTTGACGGGGTGCGCATCGTTTTGGCGTATACTCGATGCTGAGCAGAAATCACCTGTTAAGTTTCATTAAGATTGAAATCTCACAACACAATTTGAAATTATTATTAAATGTTATTACAAAAACGTAATGACGCTATTTTCATTAGATGTAATATGAAAATGTACACCCAGAAAAATGTTTTCTTATTTCAAGAACATTTTGACCTCAGATCAATTTTACTCTTGACACAAGATGATTTTACCTTTCGTTTAAGAAAATTTTTCTAACTTGAAAGAAAAAATCGTCTTGATAACAATAAAAAAAAATAATCTTGGGTCACTTCTAGTACAAATGTACTTGAAACAAGAAATCATTTTTCTGGGTGTAATGAAATACTTTTATAAGTCAACATCGCTCTTCCAGGAGCGCCCAGGAGCGAGTTTGTTCATCCTTTATTTTGAAAATTTGACCTGGCTTCTTTAGAACGCCAAAATTTGAATTTGACATCTCATGACAGAATGCCAAAGATTGGCTTTGACTCGGAAAAAAACAATTCTTGCAAGACAACAAAAACAAAGTGTACCTTACGTCTCCTATCAGTGGACGTTCTCTTCACCAATCACTTTCCAATTACACCCCAATCACACATTTTCTGTACAAAATAACTTACTTTAACCCTAAAACTCAACAAAATACGACCTGCTTCGAAAATTCAGAAAATTTATTCCAATGACTAACGAGCTCTCTAATCAGTGTACGTACGATCATTTCAGAAAGGTACCCCTCAAACAAAACCCTTTCGACTCTGCCTGCGCTGCAACATTATACTTCGCACACTCAAACATTTGGTGACCTCGCCTGCTTAAGTTTGGGCAGGACGTTTCTTTAAAATGTATCCAAACTTTTGGGTGTATGACCCTAAATTTTCTCTGCTTGCAAAGATGCCAACGAGAGGCCAAGCCAGAAGGAGGCAAAAACTTGATAATCTGTATATGCCAAATTTTTAGCTAGCAACTTATGTAAAACTGAAATTCAGTGAAAAGAAAAGGGCAGAAGATAGCGTTATTGAAAGTGAACGTGTCGCCATCGTCGTGTTACAAAAGAAAATTTTTTATTCTGGCGATACATATTTTTTTGCCGCATGCGCATACATACACGCTGCTTCCATCCTGGATGGAATGCGCAGTGTCCGTTTCAAAAGGGCTCTGCCTCGGTGCACCCCTCTTGCAATTTGCCTGGCTCTGGATTGGCAATACGGCCGGAAGAGGAGGGAACAGAAAAGAGAGGAATGCTGAGCACGGTGTGCCTGACCTTTTTGCATCGGTCGCACTTCCTCTCTCCCTCTTGCAAGCGCCGTGTGCGAGGCCGTGTGCCACCGCCCGACACAGACACACACACGCGCGCACTCTTCTGAGGGGAATCACTTTGAAATTAATTTGAAATAACCACGCGCCTCTCTCGACCCCAGACCCCACCCGCTACGGTGCACATGTATTTCACATGAGAGGCGTGATTATCCTGCTCACCACGTCGCGCACTAAGTAGACGCCCCCCTCCCTCTCTCTCTCTCTCTCTCTCTCTCTCGGCATCACCTCTCCCCCTCCTCCTCAGTGGGTCAGTCAGTCAGATTCTGACCCGGGTCAGAGAAACAACAGCAGTGCGCTGAGCAGGGGATTGGGATTGGGAGAGGCGCGGGCGGCGCTGCCATGGGCGC
This sequence comes from Frankliniella occidentalis, assembly GCF_000697945.3. NCBI lineage: Eukaryota > Metazoa > Arthropoda > Insecta > Thysanoptera > Thripidae > Frankliniella > Frankliniella occidentalis. Next base: position 1,899,159 of record NW_026267133.1, on the reverse strand, counting down.
TGCTCTTAACGTCACGCATAGGGGAGGCGTCAGCAGGCTGGGGTCAGGCGTTCAGCGTGTGAATCGGGCTCTCGGAACTGCTCCAAAAGCTGATCTCTCATCACTTGAAAGTGTGCGGGAAAATTCACGAAGAAGAAATTGACTGACAACTTCTGACATCCCTTTCCTTTTATTTTTAAGTGTCGCGTGTAATTATTGATGAAATTTTTAGCCAGGTCTAGAAACAGGTGGAACACAGATATAGCTCATTGTTTTGTGGCCCACGGCCTTACACCGCAGTCCTGCGAGGATGGATGACTGTCCTACGATGGCGCGGATCTGCTCACAAAGGTTGTACCACACGCACGTTTGTCACTCCGTAAATCAAACACTTGTTATTGCCGGCACCGCACTGTACAACAGAGGGATTTAAAGGCTTTGCAAGTTATTTATAAGTTACGCGCGTAATTTGTGAAATATCATTGAGGCAAAATTGCATGTAATTTGTTTATTATTTT
>NW_026267133.1:1896307-1898587 GCF_000697945.3 Frankliniella occidentalis | reverse complement strand
GGGTTAAAATCTGCTGTAAATGCACACACCTTGCATGTAAAGGAAAAGTTTTGTTCCTAAATAGGTATCGTTTTCGTGCAAGACCGGATGCAATTTCGTTTCTAAAACTGGACAAATTGTGTGTAAAAACCTTACGGTAAACCGTGAACTATGGTAATTTAAAAAATCTTTCCCTCCCGTACCGCACTTGTTGTACTTTCACTGTGAAAAATAGTAGGTAGGTTTACAGGAAAAATTTTCCTTGACGCAAGTTGTAAAATTACAATTTGGAATCGTAAAAATAAATGCAGTACGCATCGACTTCAAATCCGTTGGAGAGTAAAAAATGTGCTCTCGGAAATTTACAACTTAAATTATGATTCAAGTTTACAAAAATTTTGTAAATTTACGACGATATTTTTGATAGTGTTTATTATTTGCAATCCCCGGCCTGAAGTCTGCTGATCTCTCTGCGGCAGGTGCATGCTTGGCTCGGTTCTGCATGCGCTCGGCGGGGCGGGCGCGTGCGACCCCGCGGGTGTGTCGCCGTCCCCCTCAGCTGCGCAGCGCTGCTCCTGCTCGCCATGTACGGAGGAAATCTTGATGCGCCCAGGATTGCTCTCCTCTTGTTTGTCTCCATTACCCGGCGGCCACAGGGCTCATTGCAAGCGCCGCCGTCCAGCGCCACGACAGCAGCAGACGGTGCAGATTATCGCCGACTCTTACCGACTCCTGCTCATAGCGATCCGGTCGGATCCGGTACATCCCCGCGAAAATTCATCGTGTCTTACCGGAACATCAGAGACTAAGCGAAATGTTTGAATTGGAATAGAGTTTAATCGGCTTCCGTCTTCGTGTGAAGGTGTTCAAATCATTGTAGGACCCCTGTCCTTATCTCCATTAAACGTGCAATTCATGACTTTGCACGCTTAACGTGGAGTGCACGATCTATAAGTTTCGTAAGTATCGATAGTCTGCACATTTACACAGACACATACAGGCTGCTGGCCTAACAGTGTAACCTATGTATTTCGCAACGTTCTCAAAGCTTGCTCTCATATTGTATAATCTAGGTAGACTCACTCATGTATCTAAGCTTTGCACACTTTAAACGAAGACATCAGTCGACACGTGGTTTACCAGTATACAAGAAGAAAACTTTTCAAAGATAAGCAAAGCTCCGTCGTAAGGCTCTTTTTCAATGGTATCTTTCAGGAGAGTACGTTTGTTTGCTTTCTCGTCCCACGTCGTGGTGCACTACTTGCACTCGCCACTGACGCTCGTTATATGATTCAGTGAAACTGCACAAACTGCATACAACCCTTTTCTCATTCCGAGACGACGACGCGATTACCCCCGCGCTCGAGCCGGCTGGAGCCCCGCGCCGAAACAATCCGACTCTACAACGAGACTTAAGCGCGTGACATCATTTTATGGTTCGAACAATGGCGGCGTTTAGTCCGACACGTTTCTCAGCGGGAACGGGACGACAGGGCGCCCGCGAGCGAAAGTCCTCGGCTGCCGATAGAGTGGCGGTGATTTGGAGCGATCACGGCGACGCGGGGAGGGCGAAGCAGGCTTGTAAAAGTGGCGACAAGCAGCAGCATTGCGGCTGCGGCACCGCGCTGCTCGCTCACTGGGCGACGTGTGGCTACAGCCGTCTCTCTGGACAACACACATTTTTGTTGTCTGCGGCGCTGAGGGGGAATGCAACGTCGTCGTGGCTGTGATTACCGAGAGAATGGAAAGAAAAGGGAGGGGAAGGAGATGAGCGGGAGGGAGGAGGGGGGCGGGGGCTCATGGGTGCACAACAATGTGGGGACGGGATTGATGCGAGCGGAGCGGACGTAAAACAACACGCACGCCGGCACAACACACACACACACACACACACACACACACGACACGCGTGCGCGCGCGCGCGGACGCACACGAGCGTTCGCTGGCATCGCGGGTGGAATAGGGGCGCTGTGTCGCGTGATTCTGAGAACACCCTATCATTTTGTGCAGCGGGACACACATCGGTCACAACAGGTCCGCCCATTGTCGACATTGTCTCCCTTGTACTTCCACACCCGCCCTTCTCTCTCTCTCTCTCTCTCTCTCTCTCTCTCTCTCTCTCTCCCTTTCCCTCTTCTCCTCCTGGAGTGGCACGGTAACTTCCGATTCGGCCTTTGCTTGCAGCGTTGGCATTGCGCCGTGTTTGTGAATTTAGATCGCAGGTGTCGCCGTCTGTTGTTTTAGTTGCCATTTGCCTCGTGTGAACAGAGAGGGAGAGGGAGGCAGATGGGGCCGTGCGGG
>NW_026267133.1:1893007-1896222 GCF_000697945.3 Frankliniella occidentalis | reverse complement strand
GGCAGGAAAAGAAACCTTACCCTCGCCCAACACCCAACACTTGTTGCTGTGCGCGGCTGTGCGCTCACTGCATACTCCTAACATTATTTCGGCAGTGCACTAGATTTCTGCGTGCGACCTGCGGCATTGACTAAGCCGCCAGCGGCGAGCTCCCACGGCCTGGTGACTCCCCCCCCCCCTCTTCTTACCCCCCGCTCCCTTATGCTCTGGTTGACGAGGTATTAATGCACTCATACTCGGAGAGATGAAAGCTGGCGTTCGGTAGTGCTCCGTGAGCCCCCCTCGGCCCGGGGCGGAGGGCGCAGGGAGGCCTCCCAGCGAGCCACGACGAGCAGCAGCAGCGCTGCGCCTTGTGTATTCATCTTTCGTTCCACTGCTCGTCGTTCATTACATTTCTTGTTCCCTTTCCATCACCTCTGCTTTTAATTTGACATTCATGCTTTGGGCGAAACAATAAAGAGGCATGAGAAAACAGTCGCCCGCCCCTGGCACTTCGGGACCCCCCACCCCGCGCTGTTGTTATTGTTGTTCACTGGGTCATAGTTTTGTCGATTTCTTTTCGGCGGGGCGGCCTGCGCTAATGTTCATCCGACCTCCTAGCACCAGCATACCGCGAATACAAGTACGATGTGGTTTAACCGAGTTATCGCTTTACTGGTTCGTTGAATCGTTCAGTGCAACTCGTTATCACCTAGACCCGTGACTCACTTTGAACACGGTCCTGCGGTGGTGCCCTCCGCATGCCGGCGGCTGAGCTGTATTGGTGGTTCAGCTCTTACTCTTCTTCACTCATCCTCTCTCTCTTTGCCTTCTCTTTCTTTACTCTCTCGCTTTTCTGTCTCGCGTTCAGCCCAGCCGCCCGCAGACGGAGGGGAGAACCTCTATCTGCGGCTGGCTGCGTCTCTATTGAGGCGTACTCCTCGGACGTGTCCCCGGCGAGGGCCTCCCCGGCCCGGCCGCTGGTCCCTTCCCCGCCAATTGCATGCACTACTCCTACACCGGGGCGTGGCGGGGGGCGGCGCGGGGGCGCGGGGGGCGGCCCCACCGCGGGGTCGGGCGCCGCTCCCGCCGGGGTCGCCCCGGCTAGCGCGAGGGAGACGGCGGCCGGGGCCGGGGGCGCGCCGGGGGCGGGACAAAGACAAAGGGAATCGGAAGTTGAGGAGGCTCCAGGGCGCTGGAGGGGGCGCCGGCTGTTTGTCTTTTCCGCATTATAAAACGGCGCCTCCATTGACGCGAAGGGTTCAGTACGTTGCAGAGGGTGCGCGAGGGTGTTGTGCTGTGCGTGTGTCAGTGTGTGTGTGCCCCCCATGGCGAGCACCATGGCGTCGGCGTGCACGTGCTGCTGCCTGCTCGTCGCGCTGACAGCGGCCTCGGCCACCTCGACGACAACGTCGTCGCCGCCGCCGCCGCCCAGCACGGTGCGCCCCGCCTCCACGCTGGTCGAGGCGATGGACGGCGTGTCCGTGACCGTGGACGCGGACGGCGCCACGCCCGTGGGCACGGGGCTCAAGGTGCTGCTCAAGCTCTACGACGACTGCGCGCGGCGCGACGGGCTGGTGCAGTGCGTCAAGGTGAAGGCCGCCACTCTGCTGGACCGGGTCGCGCGCGCCGGCGACCTGCCCATCACCGAGACCCTCGTCCTGGTGCGGCGCGGTGACGCGCACCGCAGCCAGGGCGGGCGCGCGCTCAGCGAGGCCGAGGTGGAGGCCGCGCTGCCGCCCGGGGACTCGTACGCCGCCAAGGACGCGCGCCTCAACGAGCTGCTCTGGGAGCGGCTCGCCAGGGTCCTCAGCTCGCACACCGTCCAGCTCAGCTTCCCCAAGGTGTCGGCGTCCGAGATGAGGGGCATCAGCAGCGGAGGCACAGGTGAGTCCACCGGCCAAGCCGGGTTGTTGTGCAGGGTGTGCAGGGGTGGGGTCCTGGGCAGGGGTCGTAGGAGAGTATCTACTGTGTTAAAAGCACACACGAAAAATTTGACCGAGGGGCGCCCAACTGTGGTAATCAGGTGTACACAGACTTGGTAATCACTGGTAATCCCTTCTAATCCCTGGTAATCCTCACATTCGTGAGGTCCTTTAAAAGGACAAATTTGTTGATTTAGATATGAATTTTTGTGCACATCTTGCCTAAATGCCAACGCGCATGTTTAATATATGGTAACTTTGCATCCCTCCCATGGACAAAATCATGATTTGGCCAATCAGAGAATGCAAATTTGTTACTTGCATGATGAAGAATCAAGAACTACCAAAGAGTTGCACAAAAATTCATCTTTCTCGGAACAAAAAATTGCCGTTTCGATTTAGAATGTAGGTGGATCATACCTAGTATACATAGGTAATCTTTGGTAATCATTGGTAATCTTTGCAATCTGGTAATACGGTGTACACATTTTTATGGAGTCGGCACCCCTCGAATTTGACTTATATTATAGAAGAGATTAACTCATAAGGTACTGGCAGGTGAAACTCTTTCGTCCTTGTCAAAGAAAATGAGGTTGGTTAAGATCCTATCGATATTTTTCAAGAGCAGGATCTTGACGATTTCTACGCGCTTGTATTTTCAACACGTTGACACAGGCGTTTGCCCACTTTGTGCGGGGCTTTATGTACAAATCGAATCGGGAAACGGTCGGCCTTTACCTGTGGGGAAAGAAATAGCCAGTATAGTTAACTTCGTGCGTGGAAGTGTTTGGTGTGAAATTGTCAACGTCGTCATTCATCATTCATAATGTAGATGTGGCAGTAAGACAGCTTATTCGTGCGTCACGCTCTCAGTCGACTTCGCGTACTGTAGTGCTGTACATTTACTGAAACTACAAGAACTTCTGTTTCAGGAATATGTGCACTGAATTCAAAGTACATCGGTATCGGGGCCTGTGATATAACAGGTACACTAGATTGTTAGTGTTTGCTACGTATGGGATGTGCGTCGTTCTGTGACCTTTTGTTTTGTCAATTTTTCTCCAAACTAGGACCATTTTTTTTCCTCCCAAGGCGACAGGGGTGGCATGGCGGGGCGTTCACTGTGACGTCAACACAACTGTCGTTTCTTGTCCAAATGTTCACTTTCGGCGTCCCATTTCCCTCGCGCCGACACACTTCCCGGATTGGAATGTAGGCGAGGTTGGCGGTGACACTTAATACAAAGTTGGTGGGGACCGCAACCACAGCCTCCTGCGCAGCGCGCCGTGCGCGCCGGGGAGGGCCCCGCGG
>NW_026267133.1:1891348-1892957 GCF_000697945.3 Frankliniella occidentalis | reverse complement strand
CCCTCGGCAATCACAAGAAAGTAAATAATAATGATATTCTGCGTGGAATGCGCGGGTCTAGGGGAAAGTAAGTGCGCAGGCATCATCGACTGCCTGATGATGGACCGCGATGTGTGACACAGCAGCGCAGCCCCTAACGGGCCCCGCGCCGGTGGTTACCACCATGGCAATTACAGGGCCATGTGGTCACGCTGTCCGCTAGCCGACCCTCGCCTGACCTGCGGGGCGCGGTGTAGGGCCCGCGGGATCCTCCCGCCCGCAGCTGATGCGCCTTTTATCTCCCGGACCAGGCCAGCGTTCAACCGTCGGGCTCATGGGTGAGATCGAACCGCACCCTCGCCGTCCCCGCGTCGTAGCGTGCCGTGATGTACGGCTCCGCGCGACCACAGCCCGGCGGGGCCCCGCCAGCCACCTGGCGTGCGGGCCGGAGGGGGTGGCTGCAGGAGAGGGAACGGGGGAGGGGATCCACGCGCGTTTAGTGCGCTGTGGTCGGAGGTAGGGCAGGTCAGGGCGGGGTGGGGTGGGGTGGGCCCCGGGTCCTGGTCCTGGTCCTGCTGCTGCTGCTGCGCGCTGCTGCTGCTGGTGCTGGGGCGTAGTCAGGTCGAAGCGGTGCGGACGCCCTCGCCCGCTCCTCTGCAGACGGGGCGTGGTCAGGGATGTCTTGGGTGAACCTTTTGTGCCGGACGAACGAACGGGGTCGGATTTCTGGGTGCACTCCGCCTACTGGTTAGGCGCGCCGAGCCGGCTAGCGCCAAGGAGGGCCGAGTCGAGCCGACCAGGGCCGAGAAGGGCCGGCAACGGAAGTGTATTAATTGCGGGGAGATGGCTGAATAGTTAGTTAGCCCCATGGGAATGGAGCGGGCCCGGCCCTTTGGGTAGAGTACGGCTCGGGCACCCGACGGGTACCCGACCCGAGTGCAGTTTGCGGTAGTGGATGGCGGGCAGCTCTACCTGCTGCTATTACTACTGCAATACCACCGTTGAAACTGTGTGGCTGCTCAGCGAAAAAAAATGGACCGCTGCCTTCCTTTCTCTTCATTACTTTAGAAATTTTTAAACAATTCTCTCGCTCCCGCTCCATAGCTCGATAGATTACCCGACCAGGGCTTCTGCACGACACGAGTTAAGATAGTAAAGAGAGAAGTGAGAGTGAGAGAGAAAAGAGGAGGGTGGGGGGCAATACCCATGATTTCGTCCCGCGCTCATCTCCGTCGTGGCCACGGCGGATGAAGGCAGCCTTATACTATTCAATTAGAGGTGTTGTCTTCTGGGCACGTCAGGTGTGGGAGTCTGGCTGGCGCTATTAAGGGGCACTATGTGTGAAGTGGGAGGGGGGGTGGCGTCGTGACCAGCGGTAGACAATACCCGTTCATTACAGGAGTGTTTGTGATCAGGTTGTGTCTCTCTGTTCACAGGTCGCGGCAAGATGAAGAGCATGATGAAGATGATGATGATGGGAGCAGCCATGGGCATGATGGGGATGCTGCCCATCATGATGGGCGGGGTGTCCATGATGGCGCTCAAGGCCCTGGTCGTGTCCAAGCTGGCGCTCGTCCTCGCCATCATCATGATCCTGAAGAAGCTGCTCGGTGGCGGCGGGGGTGGGGGC
>NW_026267133.1:1890053-1891298 GCF_000697945.3 Frankliniella occidentalis | reverse complement strand
CCCCCCCCCGACTCAAAGTAGCTAAAACCTTATAGAGTTGTGACTTTCACCTTTACTAGTGTACAATGATCACGACAATCAATGCCTGTGACAATGTTTAAAGACTAATAAGTGGCATTTACGGTGTATTTTCCCTAACAGGTGTGCTGGGTTCTTCTCTTTTTCAAATTTCTTGAGCCAGCAAAATGTGTGAAAATTATCGCATTTCCAGTGCGATTTTTTTTTATTACTCGCCCATGTGCACTAATACCCGTGAATCGCATTTTGGTCAGTATTGTATCGATTTGTATGAATTTTATTGCACATGGCATGACAGTGTCCTTCTCTGTTTTCGTGAGCCGGGCCGGTTAATTAGAGCGACAGGATGCAGGCGGCCGCTGCGTGAAGATGGTGAAGTCCCTCGCCTCGCCGGCCATATGGCTATCGGGAGGATGAAAGCGGCCCAAACGCTCACACGTCTTCGTCAGCTGCTGGCTGCTGCACTGAAAACAAAAATGTGCAACTGGCGTGTACATGACAGTGCTCAACTACTCTATGGTGCACAGTCTTGACTGTTGGACTAGCCAAGCAAAAAAGCCCGTTTGCAGAAATAGCATACCTAGGCTTTTTTTGCGTGAGACATTTGAGTCTTACAAGTGTTCAACAGTAAAGTACCTAAAGCTTCATGGTCAACCATCAAGTTCAACACTTTTAGCTAAGTCTCCAACTGTACTGTTTGACACTTTAGTTTACTAAAATATCCAGTCAAACAGTTAAAAGTGTGCAACGCAGTGTTGAGCAATTGCACGAGCACGCTAGTTGCACACTTTCTTTATCAGTGCGCTGGCCGTACGGCGAAGCTGTTTGACGCTCTGACTGCAAGCTCCTTCAGCAACATAGTGTTCCCCCGTTAAGTTATTTTGTTTGCGTTCAAGAAAGAGTAACACCGACGCAGCTCTTTTTTTGATTTGCGTGCGGCTGCTTTTTGCAAGGCCGATACGTTGCAGCAGACAAAAGATGCCGCCAAAATTTGGAAGTCAAAATGGGCTGTACCAAATGTTTGGACGGCGTAGGCCTTAAAGAGCTAAGAGTTTACAAGGGCGGCGTTGGCGCCTCGTCTCGGTGCGATTACCATTCCGCTCCTTCAAAGGACACGGATCGGATAAACACCCTGCTGCTGCTGCTGCTGCTGCTGCTCACCCCCACGAGGACTTTGTATTCATCGGCCCAGCTCCTCTAATTCCTCTCCCCATCCCCCTCCCCACC
>NW_026267133.1:1888023-1890003 GCF_000697945.3 Frankliniella occidentalis | reverse complement strand
ACGGCGGTGGCGGTGGCGGCGGCGGCTGGGACCGGCGCTCGTTCGCCGACGACAGCGCGGCGCAGTACATGGCCTACAACGCCCAGGCGGCGGCGGCGTCCCCCAACGCCATCAACGCCAGCGGGGCGTAGGGGTCGGGAGCGGATCTACACGAGGTCGCCGATGAGGCCGCGGTAGCCAGTCGGCGTCACTACTGTTGACGTTGACAGGGACTGCGGCTCAAAAGGTTTGGCCGCCTCGTGGGTCTAGGGCCGGTGGTTTCATTGGGCGTAAATATTACCATATCATTTGACAAGGTCAGCCCTTTTGGCTCTTTTAAGGGGATTTTTACTGTGAGACTTGTATTGAGGCAGTTGTGACGTGGTTAGTGACGCTACAAAGAAGTTCTAGACGATTTAGTACAAACGGCACAAAGAAACTATTGAGAGATTTTTGTTTATAGACGCACTTTGAGTCATGAGTCATTCTATGCGAATCGACCTCACTTAGTACCTTAGTTTCAACTGAGAAAAGACATGACTAATCAATTCCTTACTTATGATTGACTTTACTCGTATTGCGAAAGCAGACTGTGATAAACAAAAGAGCCGAAACCTAAACCGATATCAACTGAAATCGACATTCCTCAAGACATACTACGAGAGCGTTACTCTCTATGACTAGAGCGTTAGGATATGTTACGTTACGCGCATAATTCTTATCTGACCGTGATCTCTTTCATTATGTTTTCATTATACTATTGACTGTGTCGTTATGATGTGTGACAAGGACAGTTTACAACACTAAAGACCACACAGCACTATGAAAAGACTTAACCCACCACAAGATAGTAACACTTTTGAATCTGACTAGACGACGTGCTTTTTTGTTTTAGAATTAGGAACATTTTTATTTATTCTATTTATAATATTTATTACTTAATTTATTATTTATTTATATTTGTTTTTGTTATGTTTTTCGTGTGTGTGAGTTTCAAGAGAAATGTTTTAAAGATAAAAATTGAGGCTTAGCTCACTTATGCTCCAAGACTCTCGTTCAGCTTGATTGTTACTTATGTCACAACTTGTAAAAAAAGAGAACAAATAGTCAAGTACAAAAAGTTTATTATCTCTTTTGAAATGCAATACAGACTGTAGTTCTTTACTCGTGTTAAGAAAGAGCTCTAACATTTGCAGCCAACGTGTGTAAAGCGTACAAAGTTTTCTCTTATGTATTACCAGAAAAAGCCCGCCACCCACCGTAACCCTTCCGTACTTTGATATACCTTGTCAATGGCTGCACTTCATTTGTTCTGTGCCGTCCTCCCACGTTGTACACGTAAATGAAGCGTAGCCAATGCATTGTAAAACATTTGAATTAAATACAACATTGTACAATTCGATTATATACCATAAAAAATACATCTATCCTCGGTCTACTGTAGGCCAAGATAACTGCTCATCTGAATCTGGCTCCTGCCGCATCTCTGACCAGTCAGACCCTGATATCGTCACGACTTCTGTCTTTGTTGGCGGGGCTGGATGGCTCACGCTAGGCTGCGGGCGAGGGAACCCACCCTGCAAGCAGAACATTCGGTTCACTACAGATTGAATTCAATAGTCTTCACTGACATAAATAAATTAGAAACAGCCACGAATTAGTCCAGAAAACAATACAAGATTTTATCAATTTCTACGGGGGTTTGTTTTGGCACATTCATTGTTGGCAGTGAGTCTGACGACACAAGGCCATTTTGGTCAGGTCAGAGAAACGTGAGACAGGTAGCGGGTCAAAATCGAAAATAATTTTCAGAAGAATAATGCTAACTTTACTCAAACAAGCCACAAATTGATGCTGTTATTCTCGTACATATCGTCTATCCGCCGACGCTTCTTTCGACCGCCGTCCAGCGCGCCGCCGTTCCGGTCGTAGTGGCGGTTCCAGTAGGGGTGGGGGTAGTAGGAGCCGTACGAGGGGGAGGAGTGGTGGTGGTAGGAGGGC
>NW_026267133.1:1875272-1876837 GCF_000697945.3 Frankliniella occidentalis | reverse complement strand
CCCCACCCCCACCACCCCCGCGCCGGGGCAGGTCCTCTTCTCTCGTTGGAAAGCGCTCGTATCGCGGTACTCAAAGCGCCAGCTGCTTTTCAAAGGCCGGCGCTTTGCCCAGGAAAAGGAAATCCGCCGGTCCGGGCTGAGTAATTGAATAAAGTGTGCGGTGCAAAACGTGACACCGACAGCTGGCCGCCGGCCGCTGGGCTGGGGCCTGCAGGCGCAGGCGCAGGCGGAGGTGAGTGATTCCTCTGCTCCCTCCAGAGTTGGCGACGCTGTTGTTGTCCTGGTCGCCATGACTTTCGGGCGCCCGGAAGTGCTAACGTTTGGTGACCTGACGGGACTGCTAAACTTGCCTGCTGTTGTTGTTGACTGGGACGCAACCAGGACGGCAGGCCTCAGCTGTGTTGCCGGTGATCTCCGATGTAAGCCGTCGTATCTGTGCAGAGAGCGGGATGGCGTCAGGCGTGCACAACAATAATACTCAAACTTTTGAGGGTTTGACAGGATACTTGAATTTTAAAACGTAAAGTTGAAAAATCAAACACGGGAAAAACGACATCTCTTTTTGAGAAGAAAGGAAAAACTTGAGAAGATAGTATAACCCTCAAAGTCTCGCTCCAAGTACATCACAAATTTTGAGGAAGTCCCTCAAAGTTGGTGCAGTTAACCTGACGAGCTGCTGCGCCCACCTCAGTACTTTAGAGCTTTGTGACAACTGATCAAATTGTCAGTTGGTCAGATTAAATGTGTTTCTCTTAGTTTTAGAGCTGTGGAACTCGCCCTGCAAAGTTTGATGCGTATGCGATTAACGAAACTGACTTTTTAAATAAATGGTTTACGTGCTTGCATACGTGCTTGCACATGTAAATTAGCCACGCTAACTTTGAGGGACTTTCTCAAAATGTGTTACCTACTTTGAGGGTCATCCTTACTTTTCAAGAAAGGTCCCTCAAAGTCACAGACTTTCTCAAAGCTTCCCTTTTCCATCAAATAATGATACCGTTCTAGAAGTGTCCAACTTCAGGATTGTCCATGGATCTTTAGACACTTAAAATTGTTTACTCTACTGCTGAACCCCGTTTGTAAATATTCGAATTTCGAGTCCAACACCTGAGAGTGTCGAACACACTGCAATGTGCGTGCCAGTTGCACACTTTTCTTTTTCGTGTCGTCTTTAATAAACATGTCGTGAATTACACATTCAAAAAAGACAACCTGTCACGCAATGATAGCACCAACAACACCAACCTGTACGCGCTGTGGTTCAGCGCCGGGCTAGGGGTGGCGCCGGCGGGCACGCCCGCGGCCGCGGCGAGGTGGCCGAGGAGGCCGCCAAAGACTAGAAGGAAGCCGACGGAGTCGGCTATCGCGGGCAGCATCGCGGGGCCTGTGAAAACGCCAAAAAACCAAATAAAATGTGAACAAAGTGTTGTGTTATGCGGGGCGGGAGGGGCAAAAAAACAGGCGGAGATAGATTGGGGCAGACCGGCAAACTCTGAAATGCGCCTCGCGTTTTCTGTTGATATCTTTTTTTTTAGCAGATGATACCTTACAACCTTACACCTAAA
>NW_026267133.1:1873259-1875222 GCF_000697945.3 Frankliniella occidentalis | reverse complement strand
AAAGATTTGGGTTGTGTTCTGTGTCTCCTATACTTAGTAAAGTTTTGAAGGGCCAAAAAAATAGTGTGAAGAGGGACGTAAAGACAGTTTGCGAGTGATAATTCTCAATAAGACATGGTTTGAAAATAATGTTTCTGAATTCATTTAGTTCTGTCTCTTCATAGTGAGGTTAGAGTTTGAATTACCGCGCCGCGCGCGTTCCTCAGCCGAGACGGTCCGAGCCGAGTAGTGGCTTCGAGCCGAGCGACGAGCCGAGCGACGAGCCGAGCGACGAGCCGAGCGACGAGCCGAGTCTGCCGGAGGGAGGGGGCCTGCGTAGCTATGGGCTTTGCGGCACGGTCGGACGGGTGGACGGGACCGGTCCGCATCTCGCGCCCCTACACACTACTGATGACGTCATGCCTTGTGCCTCTCAGCCTCAGCGCTCCGCACGAGAGTACAAGCAATGACACATCGTTAAGTAAAGTATTATTAATTTCAGTTGTGAATGATGTATCATCTGCTAAAAATGAGCCTCCCAAAGCAAAACGGGAGTGGAGCGGGCCTTTTGGTAGAGACAGTATCCGGGATTGTCGATAAAGTAAAATTCTTACTGTTACATTTGATTTATTTCACATAGTTTCATGGTTTGGTGTGCCGTTGCCCTTGGGGAAGACTGTATTGGAATGTTAATTAAGAGGCGAATGTGGATAAAGGGGTAAGGGGTGATGGTGGTATGTTATAATTCCTAATACGATTTTGATGATCGGTCCTCTAGCCTAGCAAGGTCAGGGAGAGTTAGTGTACAGTACAGCCCCGTGTGGCTATACAAGATCTGCCCTGCCCGGTTGGGCATTCCCCCGACCTTTAACCGCGGCCGCCTCCTCACGGGACGTGCTTGCTCCCATAGCGCCTGATAGGTAGGCAACATACAGCATGGGTACATGTGTGTACTGCGGGGCGGCCTAACCTGAATCTCGCAGGCGTCATGCTCCCTGTTTGCCTAATTGATCTGAGAACGTACTCTCTGGGAAATCCCTTGGACAGACACCCTGCCTTTTTGTTTTTACACTTCACGCCGTAGTCATTTTTCTTTCTTTCGGTGTAAAGGAAAGGGGTTTGGTGACGCTGATCCTATCGGCCGTAGGTGCATGGCGTGAACGGGTAGGCCAGCCTCGTTGAAATATAGAGTGGCGAGCACCAGAGCGTGTGTGACGTTTAATCGCACGTTTTTCCTACGATTTCCCCGACTAACTGGTGGGTGCGTTTCCATGAACCGCCTCCTTCGAAGCATGCAATCCTTAGCGGTTCAAGTGGCTGTAAATGTGAGAGCTGAGAGCCATGAGGATTTTTATGATTTCACTCATTCATTCCTTTTGAAATGATGACTTTAATCTATTTGTTATCTATTAAGCTGTTAAACTGTCGTCGCTCCTGGTTTAATACTTCATTCACATGCAACTTCTTTCATAATGTTTGTACGGTATGTTGTGTTTTATATTTTTCGGTGGAGGAGACATCTTTTTGTCAACACAGAGCCAATTTCTCTTTATTGTCGCCCTTCCGTTTAGAATAGCTTTACGCTTGCCGCTCTGTTGCTGGGCTTCGCAACATGCACGGAGCGCAAAATTGTCGCAGTTTCGGGAGTTTCATTCCCAGCGCCCAGAAACCAAGACCCACATACCGACGGACCTGCAACTTGCGATTTTGAGAAAAACATTACATGTCTGTAAAATCTACTATCAAAACATGATATTGTCGCGTGTGTTCGGGAAAACGTAGAAATCTGTGGTGTGCGCTGAGCATTCCTGTAAAAAAATTATTTATTCGGTGATTAGATCATTAATTAATGCGAATTAATCTATCAGAAAGAGGTATGCAGAGGTAACGGCGTTTAGTAATGAATTCTCATCAAAATGTTCTCTCTTTGGTACTTCTGAACACTGCGGCGACCAATAGAATCAGAGCAATTAATTAATTTTTA
>NW_026267133.1:1861282-1865089 GCF_000697945.3 Frankliniella occidentalis | reverse complement strand
CCCTCCCTCCCTCGCTTTTATGCTCCTCACTGATTGAGAGCCCTACGCTCTACGTCTCGGGAGCTCGCACGGCTAATCTAAGATGCAAATCACCCGGCCCGCGCGGCGGGCTAGAGCGCCCGGGAGGCGGGCCGCGCGGCGGCAGCCCTGCTCGGCGGGGTGGCCTACCTCGACTTGGCAGGCGCCCGCTCGCTCCCGGGGGCTCCCGCTGCCAACCGCCAGCGAATACATTAGTCAGCTGTTTATACCGCATTGTTTGCTCGAGTCTGGCCGAGCGTGTGGTATGGGCTTGTGAATGTTTATCCCAGGCTTTTGCTCAATGTAAATTGAAAGTGCATGTGTCCGTACGACAGCGTAATCACTATCAGTTCCAAATGATGTGTGAATGCCGTCCACACGCTTGGGGTGACTAAATTGCCACCTTGACAAGTATACACATTGTACCCGCTCGACCAGAGGTGTGTGAATTTTATTTTTCGCACACCTGAAGATGGATAAATTGTGTCACTCGTCCTGGTGTGCTCCATTTGTACATTAGGATTTCTAATGCAAATTCATGCGACTTTTTTTATTTTTATTTAATTTTCTAATATTTGAGAGCTGTGCCTGCCGCAGGCCGCGGGCCGGGAGCAGAATCAGAGGCCCGTCGAGGGGGGCCGAAAGTGGGGTAGTCCCCTTTGCCGGTCTCGTGACACTGCGCCGGCTGCGCCACGACACGCCGCGCGGTGCGTCAGCGGCGGCGTCAGCGGGCTCACTTATCGCATCCATTCAATTTCGCTTTCTCTGTTGATGTTGTTGGCCGGTGCGGCCGCGGCTGCGCTGCGCTTAGCCGCTCTGGACATTTTTGCATTACAAAGATTCTCCACCGCCGCTGCTGTTTGTGGGGTGTATCGCGCGGGGCGACAAAGGCGGGCCGCGGCCACCGGCTCCGGCACCGGCCGGCCGCACCGCCACGCGCCGCCCGCGAGTTATTGCGTGCGCTGGACGCTGCTGGGGGCCCACTGGCGGTGGTGGGGCTGGAGAAAACTCAGCTGTAACCAACGGTGTAACAACGGCGAAGCAATTTTTTGCTATGTTATTTCCGGTTACATTTGGAAAATGATTGGCCGATTCCTCTTGCGCATGCTTAAAACACAAACTGCAAATGCAAAACAGTGTACTTAGTACCCCAAATATACAAAAATGTGTGGGTTTTCTGAAAAATAAAAAATAAACAGTTTTGGGTATTACGGTTGGCTTTTTTGTGGGCTTGTATCTTGGTTTTCAGGTATGAAAAACCGGTGATACAAGCCCCATGTTAGCTTTGCGAAAGAAAATAGCTAGATCTGCAGATAACAGCAGGCGCTATGCTGCCAGCCGCCCCGGGGGAGCGGTGCAGTGCAGGCCCTCGGACAGGCCGCGCTCGACAGCCGTACAAGGGACGCGCCGGACACGGGGACAAGGGTATGCATTGTGGGGCGAACCGCTCCGACGACCTCCCAGTGACCCCGCACACCGGCCCGCGCAGCCTTGCGGCGCCCGACTCGACATGGCTCGTTTGGGGTCGTTCTGAGGAGGAGGAGGAGGAGGAGGAGGAGGAGGAGGAGGAGGAGAAGGAGAGGAGAAGGTGGAGAGGGAAGAGAAAGAGGTGGGAGGAAGAGGAGGAAGAGCAGCAGCTTTTTCGATCCAAGCTAGTGTTGGTATATTCCATGAAGTTTTTCAAGAAATCTTTCCTAAGAATAAAACACCCCTTTATTTGCAATAAGAAGAAAACAAAAATAGGGTGGATTTTTTGTGGCTGGTTGTGCTGCTACGCGAGTGATCAGGTCTCCCGACGAGAGAAGAGGAGAGCCTAACTACTGTCCTGTCGCGCCCGGCCTGCTGAGGAGCCGTGTCCGCTCCCCCTCCCCTCTCCCGGAGCGCTATATGCATTCCCGCGGCTGTCAGTCACCGGTAGCAGCGGGAGAGGCTCTCTCCCTCCCTCCGCACCTACTAATGAAAGCCAACTGTTTCGAACGCCTCACGACTACGACTCCGAAGACGAGACGAGCGGGGAGAAGTGGGAGGCGGGATCGAGGAGACGGAGACAGACGGAGTGACAATCCTGAGAGTCTCCCGAGGGCGCGCAGGCGAGAGCACCGGGCGCAACGCCAACCGATTCAACGGGAGTAACGTTATTTTAAAATTGTGCGATGAGTAGACACCACCTGATAATGTTGAATATTCATCTCGAAGTTGTAATTTAAGTATCCAGGGCAGTGTGATCCCTTTTTTCCGGGTTCCATCTTCTTTTAACCAGCACGGCCCTTGTTTAATTTTTACAAAAACAAACGGGGAAAATGCAACGGTCCTTCTATGAAAAATTGTGAACCAGTTTCGCTGGGTGCAGGAAAATCCGTTTAACGGTATTCAAAAGAGATAAATTTACGTATGACGATTATTATTTTTTTATGTTAGGGGAATGGGGGGTGGGGCCAGGCTCCTCGGCGTGATTGATATGGATAGGAGAACTCGCTGCGGCAACGACACACGCGTAACGAGCCAACGATGATGATGAAAAGCAAATCAGTTTTTCATGTGGCCGGAAGAGTAATACTACCGCGGGACTCGTGACCGGGCCGTTCCGTCCCGCCATGGCGCTGGTGCTTGTGTGTGTGTTTGAGAGAGACGGACAGAGAGGGGGGGGGAGAGAGAGAGGGGGGGGAGCGGTACGGCATGGAGTACGGCAGAAAGGCACCGGTGCGGAGGGTGTACGGGGCGGAGGACGGGCAGGCCCTAGGCCTGGACAACGGCGGCGACAAGCGCAGACTCTTCTTTAGCCTTTCACTTTTAACTGCGCCGCCGCCTTGTCGTGGCGCCACCGTTTGGGCTGCAGGGGCTGCTGCTCGTCGTCGTCTCGGACGAATAAAAGTTATTGCCGATGTTTCTAAACAAAAAGGAGAGGAGGGATTTGGGGGAGTGGGGTGAGAGGCCGTACGTGGAGGCAGACGGCGGGTACGACCGCACGATGGTGGTGGTTGGTGGTGGTGTGCCATTGTCAAACCGAGCGGAAAAGTGCGCAGTTGAGCGTCTCGCGAATTATTCAAGCCATATAGCGGACCGCGTGTGTTCCGTGTGCGCCAAATCCCCCTGCTCCCCCCGCCGACCCGTCCGTCCCGCGGGCGCCCCGTGACGCCGGCGGACAACAATGAGTGCGAGACACGCTTCATTAAAATAGAAAACAGCCGGGGACGGGACGGCTCGGCAGAGTGTGCCTCTCGTGCGGGCCGCTCGGCGACGCGAGTGAAATGTCAGGGTGGGCCGCCGGGCCGTTGCGGCCGGGGATGGGCCATCCCGCGCAAAAGCGTGGACAGGGTTATTTCGACTGTTCTCGATTCGGTACAGCGGAGCGCGGTATTCGAAGGCGTGCCTGGCAGGAGTGGGAGGAGGCGGGGCACGCGAGCATGCGGTGGATCAATCGCGAGCGATATATTCGTCCATTTATTGGGGTCTGATTAAGGCAGGCGTGGCATTGCGTTTGCATGTTTGGGGTCGCCGCCGCCACGCCGCCGCAGTCGCTTGGCCCGGTCCGCCAGCCAGCCTCGGGGGCTGTGTGGTGCTGGGGACTTATTGGAAAGCGGTGGCTGTCTGGACGGCCAGCCTTCTGTCGATACCAGCACCAGACTTTTTCCGTGACTTTTGCCTTCAATTGCTGTAGAAATGCAAACACAGAAAGGACTGTCATACAAAGTTTGAAAAAAAAAATGACAGCCGCCGTGAGTCTTTTTGCCTGACCTCACACTGTTAATTCTGTAGACCTCCAGTTATTTCGGTATAAGAAGTCGATTT
>NW_026267133.1:1856567-1861232 GCF_000697945.3 Frankliniella occidentalis | reverse complement strand
GCCGTCGGCCGCGCTAGTCTACGCTAGTCCTCCCCCTCCCTCGCACCGCTGGAGGAATAGAATAATTCTTGACAAGGTATCATCTGCTTTCACGATCCGTTTCTGGTCGGAACTTTTCTCACTTCTACTGTTGACGACTAGATGTGGTGCACTTGCCGCGGGGACCTACTTTGCTATAATCCGGACCAGCGAGCAGGATTGCGCAATTTTTTTTTTTCAAAAGTATTATTAAACTGGAGGTAAAACGCACGCATCTCCTTTTGGAAACCCTCTCTAACGGGGCCGATGTAGCGACGGCGAGCAGCAGTTGCACCGGGCGACCTGCCATTGTGGTCTCGGGGCGCCACCCGCGGCCGCCGAGCCGCCCACACCTCAAGTGTCTCGCAGACAAGCCGCAAACACGCAAGTGAAGCAAAGCCCAGCCGATCAGACGGGAGGCCGCACACTCACCGTTAGAGAAATACCTCGTCGCTCTCTCGACCTCCCCATCACGACCCCCCAGCGGGGTCCAGTTTGTTTACTCCCGGCCAGAGCAGCCTTTTACTTAGCGCCGCCCCCTGCCTCTCCGGGTGTTTTCACGGCCGCAAGGTGTCACACCCAGTGAAGAGGAAAATTGCTGCCTCTTTAAGAATGGGAAGAACAAGTTCATTTGGCGACGGCTGTGAAGAAGGCGCTGGCGCGCTGCTCGATGGTTTGAGGTAAAAGGCTAATAACAAAGTTTTCTGAAAAGTTTTTTTCCTTTTGTTTTTTAAATTATAATCTCTTTTGCGCTTTACCATTGTCTTTTCTCTTTGTTCCTTTTCTCTTTCGAAGGTGAGTAAGTGTGACCGCGTGTGCGCGCCACCCGTTTGTTCTTATTCATCAGCCTCCGTGGTCCACCGCTCATCATCAATTATACGCTTGTCCGGGCACTCATGGTGGTGAGAGGAGTTTGTTTGGCAGAGAGAGAGAGAGAGAGAGAGAGAGAGAGAGAGACCGAGAGAGAGGGGAAGGGAGGGGGGTGAGTTCCGGTCTAGCTAAGGGGCTCACACTGCGCAAAGCGGGAGGCGCCAAATATAATTATTGTGTTTTTCTGCAGTGGCTGCTTCTCCTCTTTCCCCACAGAAAATGCTAGTTGTTGTTTCTTCGTTGTTCGCAGGTGGAAAAGAGTGCTAACGACTCCGCGGTGCGGCGGCTTGCAGCGCCTGCAGCAAAGCTTGGGCGCCAGCAGTCGCCCCGCCTCACCATCTGATCGCCATCAATCGGTGAGTGAACCTTTGGGCTGCCGGGATGTAGTGCATGAAGCTGGCACACCCGGGCTGCCATGGCAACCGCGCGTCCTTGATGGGCTGGAAAGTACAACACACGGCGGTGCGTTGCGGGGCGGAGGGGGCAGAGGGAACCGGAGGGAACGGGAAGAAAGAGGGCCAGAGGAGCCACCCTGGCAGGCCCTGGCGGCCCTGGCAGGCAGTGGCGCGTGCACGACATTATCGACAACTCAATGGAGAAGCAGGTTGTCTGCCTTGTCGTGTGCGACCCCCTCCCCCTCCCCCTTTCCCCTCACGCTCGTAGCTGATGCTCCAACCCGACGCACCGGGCCGGGCTAGCGGCCACAGCGGTGTGCTCCTATTTCAGACGCAGCTGCGCCCCGCCCCGCCCCGCCACGCCCCGCCACCCCGCGACCTGGAGGCCTACGGTGTGGGCGGTCTGCGGCACGCTCGCTGGAGGCCACAGGGCCGCACTGGCCCCCTCCTCTTATACCCGAATAACCCCGCACTTGTTCCCCCATTCCTCTGCTGCGCCTCGTTGACGCCTCCGTTTGTTTTTGGCGGGTTTTTTCCTTGCTCGTGGTCACGCCGAGCCTGACCCGTGTGCGTGCCGGGTCGCGGCGAGTGGGGTGGGGCTGTCTGTGGCGCAGGGTCGGGATCGGGTTGCAGCCGTGGGGACGTGCTGTCTGCCTCTGCTTTGCTCGCGTCCATCACCATCACGCGTCTGGGCATGAGCGCCGAGCGGGGCGACCGCCATCACCGTCAACCCCGGTAACGAGCCTGCAGCAGCACTGCAGCGCTATCTGCGACCCGGGCGGGGCGGGGCGGGGCGGAGCGGGGGTGTCATGTCCCTCCTGGATGGGATGCTCAGCCCCCCTCCTCGCCACGCCCCGCCACGCCCCGCCTCGCACTACCAGGTCGGGGCGACTTTGACCCCGGTCGCGAAGTGTTAGTTCACGGCCGTGCGTGGCGTCTTACAGGGGCTTAATTCAGGAGGCCGAGGGCGAAAGTTTGCGCCGACCGGGGAGAGGGGGGAGCGGGCAGGAGGTCGTCGGGCTGTGGGGAGGGATGGCTCAAACTTCATTTGGCTTTCTATAAGTATGAAAATGAGCCTGGTCGAAGTATAACGCCCCCCCCCCTGAAGCGAAAAGTTTCGGACGCCGCTGTTTGGCCCTCCTGCTGAAAATGTAGAGCACCGCCGACGCTGGCGCGAGCAGCACGCTGAGGCGCCCCGCCCACCGAAGTGCACTCATTGCTTCCGAGAAATGTGCCGGTACGCCGCGCATCCCAGCAGTGTGCAAGTGGCCAGGCTGGGGCCCGAGCGCCAGAGGGCCAGAGGGCCAGAGGGCCAGAGGGCCATAGGGCCAGAGGGCCAGAGGGCAGGGCAGGGCAAGGGCTAGGACAGGGGGCGGGGCAAGGGCTTGGGAAGGGGCTTAGGGCAGGGGCTAGGGCAGGAGCCAAGGCAAGGGCCAGGACAGAGGCCCGAGTAGCGGCAGGGGCAGGGAGAAGAGTGATCGTCGTCAATTTCTTCCCGACATGACCGATAAACGGGACCCGTTGTGGTGCCGGCCGGTCAGCCGGACGGCCATCTCCTGCTGCCCGGGCCGGCCGACCTGCCCACCGAGCATCGTAAAGGGAGTGGCATTGTAAAAGCGGCACCTCACCAAATCCGGCGGGGCGGGCGAGGGCAGGAGGGGGCCACCTTTCACTGGGGGGCGAGGCTGCTGTCGATGTAGACATTTGGCGCGCGCTGTACGGCCGGAGAAAAGCTGCCGCGCAGGTGTGTGGCGGAGGGAAGGAAAACGTTTTGCCGGCGAATGTCTCTCCCCGGCGCCTCGCGATTATCCCCCCGATACCCAGGATGTCCCCGCGCTGGGGTCCCACGGCGGGTGCCGTAGGGGGCAGCGGCGCGGCGGCCGCAGAGAGAGAGAAAGCCAACAATTAGCGTAAACAGCGTTTCCGTGTGTCCGCGAGCGGCGAGCGGTGCGCCAGGCGAGGTCGGTCCCGGTCGGTCCCGGTCGGTCCCGGTCGGTCTCGATCGGTCCCCTGCGCCTCGAAGAGCCTTCCAGAGGGTCTCTCCTACCCTCCCCCGACATCTCGGCTCAGAGTCTCCAAGAAAGTGTCACCTCCGGTCTCCTCTCATTCGCCCCTCTTGGTCTGCTCGCAGCTGTTTGGGCGACCCCGTCCTGCGTCCTCCCCTACCCGGTGTTCGTCGTTTTCCCACGACGCCGCGCGCGCCCTCTAAAACGGCCAGCAGTCTGTTACGCCAATTTGGCGCCATGTCATAAGTTTTTCAAACTCTTTGTCCCCGCGGGGCGCGGCGGCGAGCCGCCTCATTTGCGTGCCGTGAGAGCACACGGCGCCGCCAGTGACGTCACCCCCCCCCCTTCCCCCTTCTCCCTCCGCTGGATGCCGCACCGCGCGTACCGTCCATCCGGCCGGATCCGAAACAAGACGTCCTGGACTGGCGGGTTGAACTTTTATTGTCACTCTCTCTTTTTTTGAGACCGCGGCCCGGCCCGGCCTGGTCCCGTTCTCGACATGTCCCGATTTTAATGACCCTGGTGCAGCCGGGGCGTCGGCATACGGACGCCCGATTTCTATACCGCCGGCCCCTCGGGATTAGTGCCGTACAGGTCTGGGAGCCGTGCGCCATCCAACGCAGTAGGGTCACTGGTGACGCGGGACCTACTCTTGTACTCTAAATCTGGGGTGTCCAGGAGCCGTGCGACTAAAGTCACACTAGAGCGCACAGTTGCTGGACACCCCAGATTTACAGTGTAGGCCTCGCAGCCTCGGCCACCCAGCGGCCTGCAGCACAATGACAGTAAGCAGGATATTGGCGTGAAAAACTCAGGTTTGACTATTTTTTGCCGTCCCGTAGCTCCGCAATGTCGCAGTGAATACACGTCACTTACCTCTTGGGCGGACTCGTTTGCTTTTGGGGGTATGAAAAAAAAATCTTTGCCCTCCTCTTTTGCGGAACAGGACCTTGTTCGGCAGTTTACCAAAGTAATAGAAGCGGATGGTGGGCAAAAAAGCATAGCATTCGCTCCCGCAGGATAAGGTAACGCGGCCTCCTAGACCGTGACGTGGAGTGGGTATATATACTTTGTGGCCCTAGGTGTGCGTCTGTGTGAGTGGGCGTGTGCGTTTAAATAGGGCCGTGTCCGGTCCCGTTCCGGAGCAAAGTGTCTGGACTTTCGAGCGTGAAGGCGGACGCGTTTCCATAACACGGCTCGCGCCATTTATTTTCCTCGTATTTGAAGAAGCCAAACGCCGAGTGCGGCACAACGTGTCGGGTACGTATCAGCCCGTATAAGCGTGCCAGATGTGTCTAGTCACGGAGGGAGACAAACGGGCAAATTTATAGCTCCGGATTTGTTGAGAGTCGCCGATGTTGTGCTTAGCCCCCCCT
>NW_026267133.1:1847911-1852674 GCF_000697945.3 Frankliniella occidentalis | reverse complement strand
ATTTTTAAACTCTTTTATTTCATATCATTGCCTCTTAATGGTTAACAGTTTTTAACTTTTTTTTAAATGTAGATTATTCTACAGTGCTTCGTGTCTTGTTAGCGGCATTAAAATGATGTGGTGCTTGTTTAATGTGTCCCCAAAATGATCAAAAACAAGGAACATCAAAAAATATTAACGTCTGAAACGATCAAAATTTTAAAAAATCATAGAAAATGTATCTACTTGTCTAAAGCAGGTGCCAGCAAAATACCAGCAGGTTAAAAAATTATGGCAAAAATACTAGAAAGCCACGTCGTAGGAGAAACCTCATTCGAAAATTTTTCTTGCAAAGAGTTTAATGAAAGTCGAATAGTACTGAAAACTCAAACCAGTGGGAAATGGGCGGCAGACGCATGAGTATGTCGGGTCGGAATGCCCCATCCCTTCTCGACGACATGAAACTTCGCGTTTTCGCCCGTTTGCCGCGAAGAGACCCGCGGGCAGGACCAGGCGGACGGGCAGGACCAGAGGGGTGGCGGCGCTGAAGTGGCGCGATGCCGAGCGATAATGGAGCCGAGCAGAGCAGCGCGGAGCCAAGCGGAGCAGCAGCCCGAGATTTATTTACTTTTCGTCGTGACCTCCGCGTGGCGCTGGGCTCAGCCAGCGGGCTGGCGATGACGCGCAGATAAGCCGCCCGGACCGAAGCGCCGCCGCGCAGCGCGGATGTCTCTCCACGCTCTGCGGCTGTCGACGCCCCCCCCCCCCTCTCTCTCTCTCTCTCTGGACCCGGCGAGCGGCGCTACCGAGTCTGGGCGGCTTAATTGTTACTCGCAGCAGCACAACAGGTCACCGAGATGTCGAATAAATGCTAATGACGGCAACAACAATGAGCGAACGCTTTAGCTTCACGTATGAGCGGGCGCAGCGCCGCGGGCGTCCCGTTGCAGAGCGCTCCGCTTACTGTTGTTAAGTTTTCCCACAGGCGGGCGGCGTCGGCGTCGCGCGGGAGTGGCGGTGGTGGGCGTCACTACTCGGGTACGAGATGGGAGCCAGTGTTTTAAGGTGGGACAAATTAAGTCACTGAATCACTTTACCGCACCGGGAATTGTAGGACACCTTAAATGACGAGAGAGGGGGTGGGAGCGGTGCAATATTGCCCCCATCTACCTATTAATACTTTTTTAAGATTACCAGAAATAATTGATGTGTGCTTGGAATCCACCTTGCAAACATCGTCGACTGTGGAATGCTGTACGAGACAAAAAGTTTGAAATGTTTACATATATATTTTACTAGACGTTATGTTTTGTTAGGCAAGGAGTAGAGTCTTGCTACGTCTACTTCTCAGCTACCTCTAGTTGACTAACAGTCTATAGATGATTTGGACGCGGAGTTGACCACCTTCCTACATCTTATTCACATCTACTTCTAGACAGATAAGTTCATAGAGGCTAGACAGACATCAGACGATACCAGCTGTCTAATATATATCTTCGAGACGTTTAAAAGATGACGTCTTACTAGATAGACGAAAAAGAGGAAAATATGATCTTAATAGACGTCTGTTGGAGATTTTTTTGGCGGTGAAGGGAAAGTGGTAGAGTGTTGGTAGACTGTCTACTTGTCTGTGCTCCCGAAAATGCAAAGCCTCACGAGCCGTCGTCCCTCCACATCCTGCCCTACACAGCCCAGCCCAGCCGAGGAGGTGAGGGTGGAGGGGCGGCGGTTTGGGGCCTGACCGCATGATTGGTCGACGAGGCTAAGGCATCGCCCGTTAAACCGCGCGACGGGCGCCATCGGCTGATCTGGCGCTTGGTGCCACGGGATTATTTCGTTTACCGGACCGCTGCACATTCTCTTCAGCCCGCCCGTCCGCCCGTACAAACATCCATCCATCCATCGATCTGTCCGTCCCTGCAACGCCCGACGCGCCCGTTGCCCACAAGAAGGTCGCCGAGGTGGGGGTTCTAATTAGTAACAGGCGGCCGCTTGCTATCCCATCCCTCGTCTACTACAAATTGGTGCTGTTGCTGTCGAGTTTTCGGCGGGCCGAGTGTGAGTGACGGCGCGTCACGGATCCCACCACGCATCACACACGGGACGCGCCGTGGGACCGGGGAGCCGCGGCGCCAGAGCCGGGCATTATGCACGCCAGCGGCCGATCATTAGAGAAATAGCAGCGTTATGGCGACGGTAACAGACAAGTGTAACGCTAGAGCAGAGTAGCGCTTCGCGTGCTCTTGTGTGCTCCCGTTTAGCAGAAGCGTTTGTAGTCGTGGTGCCTTGTCAGTTACTTGCTACTTCTAAGCGTATACAACCCTCGAAAGGGACTTTTCAAAGGAAAAATGTGTCTATTGGATGCATTTTCAAGCAGATGGTTGCATCACCTCTTTGACAAATTATTTGGATCTGTTATTTTTAAACAATCATAAAATAATGTAATTTTTGTAATTAGAAGTCAAGTCAAGACGGGCTTAAAAATCCATCTTCTGTGGACGTTTCGCGTAACAGGCTTACACTGCGTCGCTCCTGCGTACATCTACCTAGGCATACAAACACAGAGGTAAGGGCGTTCAATCCCCCCCCTTTTCATAGTAACTGTCGAGAACGATCGTTATCAGCCCGCATCTTAAATCGTTCTCGATGTATCGCGCGGGCAGAAACAAGCACCGACCAGGGGATGACTAGGGGAGGGGGGAGGGGTGAGTACTACTACCTTCTTCTACACTACCTTACCTACTACTACTTGTTGTAGTACTACCACTAGTAGTACTACTTTACTACTAACAAACAACCACTTGCCTACCGCTGCTATAGAAATAGTAATACTACTATAATGCTACCACAATAAAAACCAATACTACTATAGTAGTGCTACTACTTTATTACTAATGGTACTGTAGTGCTGATACTAAACTATTATAGTGCTACTACTAAACTGTTAATACAGCTATAGTGCGTCTACTCTACTACTAATACTACTATAGTGCTACTACTATACTAGTGATAGTACTCTATAATAGAACTAGTATTACCAATTATTACTACTTTCACTAGTACTACCAGTGATTACTACTACCACTAGCACTATACCAGTTCTTATTCTTCTACCAGTACTACTAGTGCTACAACTATACTACTACAGTACCACCAGTATTGCCAGTGCTAATACTGTACTACTGCCACCACTAGTACTACCAGTGCTACTACTACTCGGCCCTACCACTGCTAAGGTTCTACCTCTACTATAACTATAACTTTCCTTATTAGTACTACTATGGTGCTACTACTTTACTAGTACTGCAACGACACTATATACTAATAACGACCCCCCCCCCCCTCCCGTCTTTCTCGTTATGGTTGATGTTCCTGTCTGATCTTGACCCCTGCCATCCGTGGGGTAGGCCAACCGCTCAGCTCCACTGCAAATCACATCAATAATTTGCCTAACCACCAGGCGGTCATGTTCCCTTAGATCATACATTTGTTGCTCTTCATACCCGCGCGCGTGTGGCCATGTGACGTACGAGCTACGAGTTCAGAATGGTTTTACAAGAATTGGCCGAACCAAAACCCCAATCCCATTTTCCCCGTCAGTAGTATCACATACAAAATTTTCCCGCGCATTTTCAACACGAAGTGGAAGCGTCAATCTCTGATGCGCCGCCTGTCAAACACAGCCAGACCTGATCTGGATCATGTCGCGCGCCAGTCTACAGAGGTGTAAAGGGGGTCGGAGGGGCTCCGAGGCATGAGGTCCCCATCCCCGAGTTGAGCGATGACGGGAAAATAAATCCAGCCGTGCTTATGGTTGAGTGGCGATGCCCGGCAGTGATGCCCGGCAGTGCCCGGCCGTCTGTCATGTCTGGCTGCGGCATTATTCCGGCCTATTTCTCGGCCCGGCTTACACTGTCACTATCGGGGCAACAACAAAGCGCTGGAAACGAGCGGCTAAAGGGGGCTGCAGAGGGGGACAGGGTTAGCAGGTCAGGAGGCGGCCGTCGCGAAGCGCGCCGTTTCCAGTGATCGGACGATGTGTGAGCCATCGGCGATGCAAATGCTCATCCACAGGTGGGCCAGGAGCGGTATCTGAGAGGGCGACGTACGCTCGACCAATTCTGAAGTAAGGCACACAGGACGCTAGGTATATGCGGGCTGCCACTGTAAAGGACAAACGAGAGACCGACTGCACTCACCGTGGGATCTGGAGACAGTGTGGGGAAGAGGCACCATATCCATTTTTGCGTTGATCAGCTGTTTATCATCTTGATGCACACAAACTATCCGTCCGAGCGCCGGTTGCAGCACTCGGTATGGGTATCCACACGCACACTTGACCCGCCCACGCACTCGCACGCCCACGCACGCACTACCACCACACACGCTGCCGGTCAGAAGCGATCTAAAAATTTACACGCGTCGGAATACGCTTTAAGGACGGTGGACAAGAGAGGAGTGAGAGAGCAGGCAGGCGCGCCGGGCCGGGCCAGGCATCGGGCGGGGATCCCGGCCGGGCCGGCGGCCCGCGGGAAGGGGAAGTCCCCACCGCGCCCCGCCCGCCCGCCCGTCCCGCCGGCGCGCTGCAGAGCAGGTGCCTCGGCCGGCCAGGGCGTAGTGGTCAGGCTGGGGGCGGCGGGGGCGCAGGGGCAAGGTTAGGGCCGTGTACGCGGGCCGAACAGAGGGCTAGCACTACCAACGTCAATTAATTTATGCGTAAAACAAAAAGGTATAGGTTCCCTTTCTCTCGCCGCAGATCGGGCAATTTCAATGCTATTTTTTCG
>NW_026267133.1:1836454-1846406 GCF_000697945.3 Frankliniella occidentalis | reverse complement strand
CGTCTCTTTCCGTACCTGTCCCCCACCCACTTGCTCCGCGTTTCATCTTTGCTTTGAAGAGGAAGCGCGCTCCAAACTCGTGCAGTCGCGGTACGTACGTGTCCCGAGGGCCGCCCTGCCCCCACCCCGCCCCGACCCACCCGCATCCTACGACAAAGAGGCACCGCGGCACCGCCGCGAGCCGCCCGCTCGGACTGACTCGGACTCCAGTGCCTGCCACCACATGCACAATATTCCACTCTTGCTATTCACACTCCTAATCCTTTTGTATGACCAAAGCTCATCGAGGCATACTGCTCCCTATAGACCTTTTTGCAGTATGTTGTGCTGGGCTTGGCAAATTTCGTTCAGCCGTACACCATGCAATGAAATAATTATTTCCCAGCAAACGTAGAAAGAACGGCGCTCCCGTGTATCATACTTTTAAGGTTCCAAATCTGGTCCAGGGCGCAGAGGACGAGGCCACCGTAACGCCAAAACGGTAACGGAGGAGCCGTATGCTGACACCGCAACGACCGACACCGATGTGTAAGAAGGAGAGCTGTCTGTTATGGTCACTGCAAATACTGGGGTGCGGATTCTCTTTCACTGTGGTCGTAACTTTCTTAGGCATCTCACAAATTTACGAAATGGTAGCGCACAAGTTCATCTGGCCAATCGAGATATCCAAAATGTCTTTGGAACTTTGGAGAGGTCCCGAAAAGACCATCCATTCAACCCTTAGTGGCAACTTCCCAACACGACATTTTTCTGTATGTAACGAAAAAACAGATGCACCAGTGAATACACCTGTAATCGTCCCAGTCAAGGCGATGTCATTTTGATATAAAAAGATTTAAGTCACAAATTGGCCAAAAATAGCGTTTCTTCAATGACCATGCCTTAAGTTGGACGTGACTTTGTGTTGCTTGGACTGAAGTGATAAATACAATGAGATGATCGCAGCGCAGTAAGTGCATGATCAAGTCCGCGCCGAGTCGGGCGTCATCTTGGTGGCCCGCGGGCGATGCATTCCTCTGCTCATCACATACGATATCCGTTGCTCACGTGACGGTGCATCTTGGGCATTACTGGTCTCCTTCAGGTTCATAACCTTTCCTTACCTTTGCTGCGAAACAAACTAATACCCTTCTTTTTCATACTCTCTAAGCCCCCTTTGCAAAGGCCGCCTAACGAGAACAAGAAAAACTTTAAACCCCAGCAGCGGCAGCTTTCTTCGTTAATTAGGCGGAATATGCATTTACTACGGAATTCCAAACTGCGACGGGGAATTCGCCCAGCATGCCTAGCGCCCTGCGCCCTGGCCGTGCGGGGAGGAGTCTGGAGGACGCGTCTGTCGAGGACTCTGCGCAGGGACAGGAAACTGCTGCCGCGCGGCAGCGCGCCCGAGGCGGGGCGGGGCGCTTCTTGCGTGCCCGGGATTCTTTTCACCCGCGGTAGCTTGCTTTTGCGCCTGCCTCTCAGTGCGCCTGCCTGGCGTGTATCATGGCGTACTGAGCTCCCGCGAAGAATATGAGCGCTCCACCTGCACTACTTTACCAGGGTGCTCTACCCGTAGTATGTTCTGAGAGGATCTGCCGGTGCTCTGCTGGTGCTCTGCCGGTGCTCTGCTCTGCCGCCCGTGTCCGGCGCTCTACGCGTGCCCGCCACTTCGTCCTGCTCTCGATTGAGATCTCTATTGCTGGCCGCCGCCTTGTCGCCCCTTGGCGTATGAGGGACAAACCGGGCGGGGCAGGGAAAAGAGGAAACGCTTTAACGGGTTCCAAATAGTGGACAGGGACGACTTTATCTGTCCGTTGCGCTCTGCGTTGCTCTGCCCGGCTCTGCCCCCGGGAGAGCAGCACTGCTCACCGCCGCCGGCGCCCCTGACACATATAAAGGGACGGCCAGATAGCGGGATAGGAGCCCCTAAACTCTCTGTGGCGGAGCAGTGTGTCGAACCGATCCATTTCATTCTTGTGTTTCCCTGCTTCTCTTGATTGGCTTCTATGTGAGACATCTCTACGTAACCTAACCTGCTGCAGGCGGATCGTATCACACATCAGCTTTCCAGCTTCTAGGAAACAATCTACGACCGTGTGGCACATTTACCAGCTATGTACACTCTTAATGTAAAAAGGGCAACTTTGTTCATTACAAGGCAGCTTTTTCGTGCACATCCAAATCGAATGCAATAATTTTGTTCGTAACACTGTTCAAATTGTATGAAACTTTACCCAATTTGTGCAGCCTGAGGAGGAAACTTGTACTCTGTCTGGATGTGTTCGAAAACGTTGCCTCATTGGAAACAAAATTTTCCTTTTATACTGAGAGTGTCCGTCACGTCCATAAGGTACTTCTCGACTGCTGAGTGCACTGGATGCACCGTATGCAGTCGGCCGGCCGCAGCTGGCCAGGACGCTGGAAGGTTCGCGGCAGGGAGGCCCGCGCGGGTGCGCTGCGTTACGACACGATGCAGCAGAGTAATTGTCTCGTGCAACAAGCTGAGGAGCGTCATCCTCGGCGCCGCCAGGGGGCTGCGGCCGCCGGCCCGCGGGTCTGCTCGCCCGCTGAACCGTTCTGCTGGACCATTGTTGGACCGTTTTACTCGGCGCTGGCAGCTGTGGCAGCTGCGGCAGCTGTCTGTAGCCATCTCATGCCATGTGGCCGGTGCTGGGTCCCGGTGTCGACTGGAGACGACCGGTGTTAAGGAGGAGGACGAGAGGGGGGGGGCAGCACGCTCGTCCACTTCGGCCCTGCGCCCTGAGCAGTTCAGCACAGCAGCGGCATTTATTTTGTGTGGGCGTGAAATATGGATACTGTTGGTAAAACAACGGGAAATGGAGGTGCTTGCAGAAGAGCGGCGGGGCTGACATGAGCGACGAACTGTCTCCGGAGGGTGAGGCCGGCGGGACACTCCACGCCGCCGCTGCTGTCGTGCCAGAGTGCTGCGCTGGACACCGCTCTGCGTGAGTCGAAGGCGCTTGTTTGATTTGCTGGCGCTGATGGCGGTGGCGGCCCCACTGGCGGGCGCACGCAGCTCTGCCGAGCTCTGCACTGCCGGAAGGACGTCGTGAACGTCGTGGCCGCGGTGCGCTGCAAGAAAGGCCGCCCGCCCGCGCCTGTTTGCGTTAGTTTGGCGGAAGCTCGCTTTGACCGTAGAGCAGGCCTCCCTCTGAGGCCTATGGGCTGCCGTGGCGGTGACGCGGGTGGAATTCCATAAGGAAAAGGTGAAAATGCCGCCCAAAGCCTGCTTTCCATCCGGGCGCGGTCTTTTAGGAACAAACTGTGTCCGCCGCGGCCGCGGTATCGAACAGCGAGGCAGGAAGTGATAGCGAGCGAGTGTGGGACCTGCGCCGTCGTCCTCTGCGGAAAGTTGTTGAACAGAGAGTGAGGATCGCACAGCGCGAGGGAGGGGGAGCGGGGCGGCCGGCGAGGCCCGCCCTTCCTCCTCTCGCGGCCTGGCCAGACGGCGCGGCGCGGACATATGTGAAACTGCTGCACCGAGTCGACGACCGTCCCGTAGGCGCACGCGATGGTCAGGCCCGCCGCCCCACCCCGCTGCATCGTGCCCCCCTAATGGCATGCAACGCCCCCTTGCCCCATGCCGATCCGCTTTCGCTCTTTTCCCTCAAGGATGTCCCGGGCGGCTCCACCGCCGCCGCCGCCGCCACTCCGTCCTCCAGGTCCCCGCCAGCCATCTGCCCCGTAGCGCCGCGCCTCGCCTCACCCCGCCACAACCCGCCTCACCCCGGCCAGGCCAGAGAGCCCAGGGTGGAGCAGAACCCCTTACGGCTGCCGCACCCGGCTCGTCGTGTCAAAAAGTGCTTTTTTCGAACCCCATCATTTCTGGATAAAAAGAGACCCTTCTGAGACTGAGACTCTGTGAAAAAGGAAACCTCGAGGAAACCTTTGGTAAAAGTGATGACAGTGTTGAACGACAATTAATTGGTTCCGCAATTGTTAAGTGTTTGTTACGCTGGAACGGCCACTTGCATTGAGACAGATCCGCCTTAAATCAACATGTTAAAAATTGTTTTTCATTATTTATTTTTCTGCCAAAAAAGTCGAGATGAATTACCCGAACAATTCCCTTCTAGCTATGATAATTGTGCACCCCGCACACAGTTTTGTACCGACTTTTAATTTTCTTCTACAAGATTTGCTTTTGTGTTTACGTTCGTAATTTCGGTGGTGCCTTGTCGTGCCCGCGCCGCGCACGCGCGTGGCCGTGAGGAATGCGCGGCTGGGGGACGCGAGGGGCGCGTTATCTTATGGCCCCTGGGAGCTCTTGGAATCGTAGGTATGCAAAGGACGGAGGGGCCCGGTAGGGGCCCGGTAGGGGCCCGGTAGGGAGGCTGCACGATGAATTTCTTGATCTCCGGGTGGCGCTCGCTACGGCGCAGCGGACGCGCGCGGAATACTAGTACTGCTCTTCATCAGACCAAACTAACGTTGCAGGCGGTTATACAGAGGAGTTGTATCCTTTTGTTTTGGAATGAAAAATAAAATTTCAATGTTTTTTTTCTGGAGAAAACGACGTTGATAGTATCTTCCTCCCCCCCCCCCCCCGGAAATTGGATATTGGGTATGATTTATTCGAGAACTATACTTGTTCTGCTCAAATTGTGTGTGTACAGGTTTCTGTGTGTGACAACTTTAAAGTGGTAAATACATAGACAAAGACATTGCTGAAAAAAATGAAAATATCTACACTTTTCTCGGAATCGCTGGCAACACGAAGGATTTAAGTCGGGATTTGTTTTTTTTTTAAATCATGATAAGTGAGCCATTTAGTGTGCATCGTGTACGCATCAAAACTAACATTTCTTAGGCGCCCCGCGCTTAGGTGGGACTTATTTCTTTCTATGAGATTTGGGGGGGGGGGGCATGACACGATAGTCGCGCGCGCGCGGTGCTTTCCATCCGCCGTACCGAGAACGACAACAAGTGCGGCAGCAGTATAAGCAGCGCGGGCCCGATATGTGTGATGGGCCCGACAATAATAATCCGGGCGAGAGAGAGAGAGACGTCGCCACGTTTTATGACCACGCGTGGCGTGGCGCGGCGGGCCGATTTCACCGCTTTGGGCGCGTACGAAATAGCTGTCCTCGGCTTGGCCCGGCCAGCAGGCCATGGGGCCCGGCCCGACACGCGCGCGACTTACATATGCAAAAGACGCTCAATTAGATATCATTGGGGGCGTCGCCGGCGCACGCACGCACGCACGTAGGCCTACACACAACACATGCGCGCACGCCGTGCGACGACGTTGTGTTGTTGGGCCGTTGTACAATTTCGGCGGTACAGTTTCACTGGCCGCTCGCCCGGGCGTGCCTTTCGATTTGGCGTGCTGCTTCGCGCACCCTCCGTGTGCTCGAGTGTTTCCATGCCCGCGGTGGTCCTAGTTATTCATAGTCATAGATCGCGTATCTCTTCATTTTCGGGCGAGGTGTGGCGGTGCAGTGTGCGCGGTGCCTGGGCAGGAGGAGGGCGGCCGTTGCGTGCCGAGATGTTCATCAGCTGCGCCTAGGTGAATGTGTGACGGTCCGAGGCGAGGACTGACGTCAAGCGCACGCCCGTGTTCTGTTCCGCATCCCTCTTCCTCGTTTTTGAGGTGCCCTACACCGAAAACGTTCACTGTGAAACAAACCCATCACTGAAAATTGTTTTTTAGGCGCCTAGATATTGGCTTTCAAAGTCAGCAATATTTCTAAAGACGTTAAAATAGGCGCAAAAATTTGGCGTTCAAAAGACTTTTAGTTTAAAGTGATATGGTTAGAAAAATGAAGTTGCCTCCTCGTGTTGAACGAAAGTTCAAACATCG
Source organism: Frankliniella occidentalis (assembly GCF_000697945.3). Taxonomy (NCBI): domain Eukaryota; kingdom Metazoa; phylum Arthropoda; class Insecta; order Thysanoptera; family Thripidae; genus Frankliniella; species Frankliniella occidentalis. Next base: position 1,840,600 of record NW_026267133.1, on the reverse strand, counting down.
CTTGTTGAGTTGTAGTTAAGTTTAAACCGAAACCGATTTGTTGATGGTGTGATTGTGTTGCCTCAAGTTATTTGGATGGCCCCTAGAACGCTTAATGGATATATAATTGTTACGATTTCAGTCAGTTGTTTCATGTATTTACCTGTTTTGGATAACGATCATCAAGGGACAGAGCTTGTTTTGGCGCGGTACTGCGGCATTTCGAGGGGCAAAAAGTCGTTGGGGCCCGTGATGTGACGCTCAGTTCCTGTGTCTGATATAAACGACCTTAACGGTTTCGTTTCAAGAACTAGACGTGCAAGGAGCCCCTCGGGATTACAAGACTACTTTTAAGTTCAGCCCATGGAAGCTATGAGAGCGCCTGATAGGTAGGCAGCATCCTCTCTGCAGTGCATGCGTGTCTTGCGGGGCGGCCTACCCTGGGTTTCGCAGGCGCCAAGCTTCCGTATTTTGCCAAATGAATCTGAGTAAAACGACCGTGGCTTATGAACGATCCTTAAGCCGGCCACATTTGAGTAGCCAAATTCGCACGCAGTCGCACGTGCAAAAAGGAAACACTGGTACACACTAAATCCTTATGCATTGTGTTGTGCATAAGACTTGCAGGATTTCATGCAGCCATACTATGCACAGTTTTTCATGCATAAGTATGCAAAACTAACGCGACTATGCACAAATTTGTGCATAGTAATGCTGAAGTTTTACATAGTTATGCATGAAATTTGGTGCATAACTATGGCTGCATGAAATCCTGCATATTATACATAAGGGTTTAGTGTGTACATAACTATTCACACAGTTCTGCAACGACCTTAATAGCATGATATGAGGTTTTCGTGTGTAACTAGGTAATGGGCTCGTCGAGGGCCTCGTAAAAACAAAGGCTTAAACTCTAACTCAAAATTATTGGTGTGAAGGGCCAAGTTCCAAAATGGGAAAAGAGGTCAAATGTGCTTCACAGTGTCTAATTACATTCAGACCAGGTCGGCGGGGATGTCTCGGGGAGAGGAGAGGGAGAAAATAAAATGTTTTCCCATAGACTCACTCCGTCCGTTCGACTCGCCGCTGATTGCCGGTCGATTAGCACGGAGGAGGGGGGGGGGCACGTTGGCACCGGCCGCCGCCGCACGCAGCGCCGGACGATGACCAGCCGCGCGAGGTGTTCCGCCCCTCTCTCTCTCTCACGCCCACTTGTCCGCAGGGGGTGAGCCAGAGGAGAAGCAGGCGGGCGGCTGAGGCGCTCGACCCAAAGAGTTGTGTCTCCTTGATTTAGGGTGACGTGGTCGATGGGTTGCCCGCCTCCACGGCGCAACAGCGACGAGGCATCGCACTGCAGGAGGCGGCAGTGTACCTGCGGCCGGGCAGTGAACAGGGGAGGGGGCATCAGTCTGCTTCAGCACTTCGATATTTCTTCTACTAGGTTAAACCTTATTCAATTTCTGCGCGGAGCAGAATGTGTCCTCCAGTAAAAATAAGTCAAGTGCGACTTTTTAGCCGGTCGCGCCCGCAGCAAGCAGCGCTTCGGCGCCCGTCTCCCTTTAGGATGATGAGGAACTTTGGCGGCCCTAAAAGCACGCGGCGCCGCGGCGAAGCGCTTCCACGACACCTCCGGGAAGAAGGAGCCGGTTTTAACATGAAAATGAGATTGCAGCCGGTGAGCAGCAGGAGGAGCAGCAGCGGCAGCAGCACAGCTGGAGCACCCCGAGTAGTGAGTAGCGGCCCCGGGAGGAGTTTGAGCCGGCTGGCGCAGCGGCCGACACTGGCTCCAAGGCCCCTGACCCGGATGATTCTGGAGATGTCACCCCTCGCCTCGCCGCAGGTCGTCCCGACTCGACCTTGTACCCCAAATTATGCGGCGTCCTCCTGGTTCCCTTATCGCCACCAGGGCGTCCCCGGGTCGGCCCTGGGCGCGCTCCCGGGCGACAAAAAGGAGCGGCGGCGCGGCGAGGTGCTTCACTTGTCCTCCAGTGGCGCGCGGACCAGGACGACACGCCGGCCCGCGCTCCTGGGCCGCGAAGGGACAGCGCCGCACGACCACGTCACGGACCAGGTGAGCCCCACGTGCCTGCTGCGTTGCTTTCATTGCACACTTACGGGAGTGTATATATTGTGTTTTTTTCTGTTGTTTTTTTTTCTGTCACAACTTTTGTTTTCTTATAGGTTTCCCAAAGCAAGCACGCAAACATCATGTCAATTTCTTTACACGGGATATGTGGTATGTGGTTCTCACAAACTTTAGCAACTTTGTTCTAATTAGCATCACCTTCAATGACAAGCAAAAAATGTACTACTGTCAATTGCTAGATCCTAGTTGTCCTCTGAAATCTTGTGAGAGGTTGGCAATCGCTGCCAAGTAGCGTCTGCGCCCGGTGCACCTCCCACTAGTATGTTAAGCGAGCCGTGGAGTCCTCACCTCCGTCGCTGGGTGCGTACCACGAGGAGTATGGTGCCGCGCACGGATATTGAGCGTCGAGCGGTAGCAAGGCTCCATGTTCAATCAGGGATAGTAATTATGTTTGGTGATTGTGTGAGCGTGTGCACCAGAGCGAGCGAGGGCGAGAGGGTTGTTTTGGAGAGGGTACCGCATGCAGGCTGCCTGCACAGCGATAAATGTAGTCTGAACAGCTATGCGTTCACACAATTTGCTCCAATACTGGTCCAAATACGAGATAAACGAACTGATCAAAAATCACGTGTATCAATGCATGCAAAATGCAATGCGTACCTGATTAAGTGAGATGAATTTCTTAACAGTAATTAACATAATTTAATCAGCGATGCAAAATGTGTGACATGTGAAATCGTATAATTCATTAATTATATACGATTATTTAAGTTGCCAAAATCAGTGTGTTCTTTCTCTTCCTTATTTCAAATACAAGCACGCGGTACACTCAACGTTAATAATGACTTCACATTAAATGCAAACAATAATCCTGTTGGTTTTTTTTTTGGTTGTTTTTTTCTTTAAAAAAACATCCTCGAAAACATCGTATGTGATGTCTACTGACAAGAGTTATTTTTAAATTATTTTATCTAGTTTTTTTTTTGTTTTTTTTTTATACAATAATATTGTTTGTTTGCGATATTAGTCGTATATAATTTGCCTCCTTCTCATGTAATGTTACTTTGCGGTTTGAACTGTTGTTGATTACGACAAAAGTCACACAAATTCCGAAAACGAAACTTTTCATGGAGTCTCTTCGCTTTAATTTTTGCCAGTTTTTCCAGAAAGTATTCCCAATTTCTTGTCTAACACCTATAAGTGCGTCCCACGAATGGAGCTCTACCATGTGCTTGCCAGTTGCACACTTTTGTTTCCAGTGCCTACAACGCTTGCTTATTATCAGCGCGCAATGCTCATGCTGTCAGCGTGTCAGAGTTTCAAAAGGCGTGAAGTAAATTTTTCTTTTGTTTTCCTACGAAAGAGCGCGCGTGACCGCCCGTGGGGCTGCACGACACCTAGTTACCCACCGTGCTGATAGAATTAGAGCGGGCTGGACAGTTTTGGGGGGAGGGGGAGGAGGAGGGGGGGTCACGTACGGGACGGGGGCGGAGCCGGGAGCTGGGCGAGGGCAGGGACCTGGAGCCGGACAGGGCGGGCCACAGAGATTGATTAAAGGGCCCTCTGGCTACTCGTTTAGAGCTTCGTTCGTCTGAGGGAAATAAAGGGCTGACAGTGTTGCAGTACCGCGACCACTGATACCCGTTGCGGTACTTTTACTGAATTCTCACGATAACTACTTGTGATTTGCGTTTCCCATGTTGAAAGGTCGTGTCACGAATTTTGATCGAAAACAAAGTCACAAAATTAAACAGCAGGGCGAAAATCAATGAAAAAACAAATGCGATAACGGTTTATCGCGGTTGGAAACATGTGATAAAATTTCATAGTATTACACAGATTTGTTATAATAAAAAGTGTCGCACTATTTTTGTTGCAATTTGCAATGATCTTCCTATACTTTTATTGCAGTGCAGGGTTTGCGATAATGGTTATCATCCCCTGTGGCATGGAAATGGCAAAACCAGCGTCAGTGACGAGGTCACCATTTACGTAATTCTGTGGACAAAATTATCCTAATCCCTTAGTAAATCCGTGTAATCCGCGACGAAATTTTGAACAGAAAAATCATAATAAAATTA
>NW_026267133.1:1831106-1832459 GCF_000697945.3 Frankliniella occidentalis | reverse complement strand
GGAGCACTATCCGGTGATATGCTTGGTTAAACACAAGTAGATCGGTCATCATCGCCTTAAAAGCACAGTAACTGAAAATTAAAGCTATATCATCTTCTCCCACGTTAGCGCAAGCTTAGGTTTTTTCTTCGTCCAATGTCTCAGCATCCGTTTTCCTAAAAGCTCGGCGCCCAGGGAACGGAGCACAAGGACTCTCCCCGCTGCGGGGGCAACGCCGCCAGGGCGTTGAGACCATTTAATTGATTCGTCCTTTTTCTTTGGCGTCACTCGCAGGTCGTGCGAGAAAAACAATAATCGAGTGAAGGAGAAGAAGAGAAGAAAGACTGTTGCGCTGGGACGGCGACTAGGGCAGGGTGGGGCGATGACCCCCGAGTAGCTCCAGCCGCTCCGCCCCGACGACCTGTCGCCGCCGCCATGTCGGGGGTGTGTCACGCCTGCGTCATGCTGGCCGTGCTGGCCGCGAGGGGTATCGCCGCGACGCCCGGCAGCGCGGCGCCGCGGAGTATCGCCCTCACCCCGCGGCCCGGCGCCGCGCGCCAGCTCGGGCCGCCCGCCCCGACGCCCGCGCCCACCACGGCGTCCTCCTCCAGCTTCGCCCTGGACGACTCGAGAGGGAGGCTCGGCCACGACGAGGAGGTGCCGGAGGAGCAGCAGCTCGGCGCCGAGGACCCCGGGATCATCCGCACCATCACGACGCAGGTGCGAGCGCTGGGCCGGTGTAGCCGCTGCCCGCGCCAGGTTGACGGCCGAGGCCCGCCCCGGGCCCCGGGCCCCGGGCTCGACCCGTCGCGTCATCCCCCGGGTGGAATAATGCAGCCGTTTTTAATGACAGCGCTCTCGGTCGTCAACCTGGGGCAGGGCAGGTGCGGCGGCCGCGTTTCACGAGCATTGTCTCCGCCGAGATGGTCGCCGTCCAGTCACTTTCCTTTTCTCTCTCGCTCGCTCAGGTGGTTGTTCCGATACCCGCTTGTAGTGCATTGATCCGCATTGTTCCAGGTCCGCCTGTTCCTGGCGTGCGTCCCGCGCTGGGGGCCCGTGTCGTGCCTCAAGCTCGAGGCGCTGCTCGTGCTGCACGGAGAGCCGGGTGACTCCGTGGAAGGTACGTGCGCCCCCCATGCCCCGCCGCCCCCTGCAAATAGACCAGGGGCACTTAGATTCTGTTTGTTTCGATGCAAAGAGACGCGTGTGCGTGGGCTGATGGTGGCAGAAGCATGAAGGCAGCGAGGGGTCCTTTTCTATAAATTCAAGCGTACACCTATTTTCCTGTTTTTGCTTAATTTTCTTCTGAAGTTTTCTGCTGTTCTCTGATTTTTTTCCGATTTTTTTCCTTATTAATTTTCTGGTTTTTCTTTA
>NW_026267133.1:1829196-1831056 GCF_000697945.3 Frankliniella occidentalis | reverse complement strand
CCGATATATTGCACAAAAGAACCCTTGTCCTCGTTGTGGTCTCTGAAATCCCTGCAGTATGTCTGTGTTTGTCGAATAACGAAAGGGGTGTATCCCTCAAAATGAACGTTCCTTTAATCATTTTTCTGCAAGAGAACTCTCGCCCTTCCTCGCGCCATGGCCGCGCAGGCGAAACGCAGCGCGCGGTCGGACGCGGCAACATTGAAAGAAATAAAATCAGGGAAGAGAGGAAAGCAAATAAACAGAGGGCCCGCTCACCTGAAGAAAAGAAGAAGAAGAGGGGGAGGCGCGCCGTGAAAATCCCCAAATCACGTCATAATCTAATTACTCCGACCTGGCGCACCGAGCAGGGGAGAAGGGGTCGTAGCCGGGCCCTTTTTTGTTATCTTTATTCGTTCTATCGAGTCGTTCACCGCGGCAGCCGCAGTCGTCGTCGCCGCGCCGGCCCGTCGAATCCTGGTGACCGGTTAGTCGGTCCACGGACACCTCGCTCCTGGCTTTGATCGAGTGCGGCAGCAGCGCCGTGCCGACGCTCCGCCCGACGCGACACGCGCACCGCTATCGCTCTGCACCGGCCTGTGAGTACGCGCTGCACGGCGCTGCACGGTGCTGCACGCCGATGCAGATGAAGGGCTTAATTGGTGCAGATGCAGCTGCTGTTTCGGGCGGGAGGGCGGGCCGAGAAAGCGGTTAGGGCGGATTTCATGTGTAAGCCCCGCGCGCGTCTATGATTTTCGGACGGGGGGGTCCGAAATTAGTTTAGTTAGGGGTTAAAGGGGGCGGAACGTCCGACGTCATCACTTTTGCTGCGCGGCTCGGTAGTGCAGTGAGTACAAGTCACTCGCTTTCGCGTGTCCGGCACTTTCGTTTCGTATTCTAATCTTGCGGCCGCGGGTGATTTGTGTGTGTGTGTGTGTGTGTGTGTGTGTGTGTGTGTGTGTGTGTGTGTGTGTGTGTGTGCGCGCGCGCCTGTAAGTCGGTGTAAGTGAGTGACGCACGTGCGGTATGGGGCCGTGGAGGACGTCAGCATCCTGTGCGCCGCGGCGTCGGGGGCGAGGATGTGGATGCGGACGGCCCGCACTCCGCAGCATCGTTACAATAACTAACTCCCTTGGGGTTAGTTCGCACGCGCCCGTCACTTTGTATCCCCGCCCCCCGTCACTCCCTCTGCTGCCATTCGATATCCTTCTGGCCGCCTCATGGTGTATCCTCCCCATAGCGCCCGGCTCGTTTCGAAAGCTGCCACGCGAGGGACGCGCTATTGGCCGCCGTCCTGTCGTCCCGGCCGTGTATCATCAGCCCGCTGGACTTTCATGAGCGGCGTGCGGAGCTGGGCAGCGGACCAAGCAAAGGCCCGCCATCAGTCAAGCGTCACCGGCGGGGCGGGGCGGGGCGGGCGGTGAGGGCGCCCTGACAGCTCAGCCCGAACGCTCCTGATACCTCTCAAACTGTACAGGCAACAGTGTCCAGTAGAGAGCGGTGGGTGGGCGGGCCGGTCCCCTGGTCCCCTGGTGCGTAGGCCGCGCCGCCCGCCAGCCGTGCCGCGCGGGGGTGCCCACCCTGTCCGTCGCAGGCGCCCGCGCGGCCTCTTCTTGGTGCCGGCAAGCGGGGGCCGGCCGGAGACGTAGAAATGCGGTTTTAATTTCACCCTTTTCATTTTTACGGAGGGTTTTTAGCAGATGATACTTCCAGTATCACTGCTTGTACAACACCTACTTATACTAATATTAAGCAAATATTAAACATTTTTAACCACATAGTAAGCTTTTAGAGGAAGAGAGGGAGGGATAGGGGGATCGGTGGTCCAAAAAAAGTGGTTCGTCTCCGCCCACCTGTTGCACTACCTAGTGTCAGCAAAAT
>NW_026267133.1:1822851-1824190 GCF_000697945.3 Frankliniella occidentalis | reverse complement strand
TAATTTTTCAATTTTTCAGATTTTGTTTAGATTTTTTTTGAGGATTTAGACTGGTTATTTTTGAGTGAAGCATTCCCCCAGGAAGGTAGGGCTCCCCAGGCCTCCCTCCTGTTGGACGGGAGGTGCGCATTGTGCTGCCCACCTGCCGGGCTCCGGCCGCCGGCCCTGGGCCGCCCCCCGCGCTCGAAGTGTTGCCTACCGCCCGGCGCGCGCGACGAGGACCTCTCCTCACCGAGCTTGCCTCTGTCCCCGGCAGGTTTCGTGGACGGCCCGGACGCGGCGAGCCGACGGGGCTCCTTCTTCTCGGAGCTCTCGGAGCGGCCCGAGGCCAGGGACGCCTACCTCAACAAGATGCTGCTGCAGGCCGTGGAGGACCTGCTGGACGACGCGCTCGGCCTCTCCAGGGGCCAGGCGGAGCGAGGTACGAGCACGAGAGTCGGTCGGCGTTGAGGTGCGCACGAGCACGCGCTCGAGACGCCGTGCCAGAGCCTCTCCAAACATTAGCGCCGGGTGACGCTCCTTTTGTTTTGGAGAAAGGGTCAACCTCGGGCCGCGGCCCGGGCCGGGGCTGAGCCCCGTGAGCTGGGCGAGGCTCCCCTTTGTCTGCCGGCCGCCAAAGGAAAACAACGAGTGAGGAGTGTTCTGTGCGGCGCGCCTCCTCTCGCCGCGCCCCTGCGGGGTGGCATGGGCGCCCGCTGCGCCGACGGGGAGCTGTGCGGGGAGAGAGAGATCACGAGCACACTCACAAAACTCTATTGCTTCCTGGGAACGAAGTTACTGCATGACATTACCGTGTTTTCTGATTGTTGTCAAATTAGAAAAAAAAAACAGTTGGCTTTTAGTATAGTCTAAGTGTGGATTCAGAGTTCACGAAACGCAAGCGTTATTTTCACGCCAGGCGTTATTTTCACGCTTCGTAAGCTTCACGCAGCCAATCAGGGATCGACTTTCATCACGCCGGGCGTGAAAATCACGCTTTGCGTGAGAATCACGCTCGCTTTTAGAGAACTCTGAATCCACCTTAAACCTACTGAAAACATATGAAGTAAGTTAGGGTTCAAAATTTTCCCTGTGACGAATACTATTTATTTTTCTAACAAATAAGGTGTTTTGAAAGAAAGTCTTAAAATAAGATGGGGGATTTTCGAATGAATAAACAAAACACAACAAAACAAAACACGATATGGATAAGTGCGCGCGACGATTTCAAGTGATTGACGCGGCGAAAGTGTCGCGCGCTGTGCTGCGCTGTGCTGCGCTGTGCTGCGCTGTGCTGCGCTGTGCTGCGCTGTGCTGCGCTGTGCTGCGCTGTGCTGCGCTGTGCTGCGCTGTGCTGCGC
>NW_026267133.1:1820594-1821699 GCF_000697945.3 Frankliniella occidentalis | reverse complement strand
GCTGTGTCAGCAAAATTATTTGCTGTATCAGCAAAATTATTTGCCATGTCAGCAAAATATTTCCTATACCAGCAAAAATATTTGCTCAGTCAGCAAAATCGTTTGCTTTGCCACCAAAAGTATTTGCTATGTCAGCGAATTTATTTGCTGTGTCAGCAAAATTATTTGCTGTGTCAGCAAAATTATTTGTTCTGTCAGCAAAATTATTTGCTGTGTCAGTGGTTCGTCTCCGCCTAGGAGAAGGGAGGTGGGGGAGATAAATAGACGGCCCCCAAAAATTGGCTCGTCTCCGCCAGGGGGAGGAAGAGGGGGCGAGGATCTGGTCCCGAAAAAGTGGTTCGTCTCCACCGGGGTGGGGGGATAAATAGACGTAACGTAAGACGTAACGTAAGACGTAACGTAAGACGTAACGTAAGACGTAACGTAAGACGTAACGTAAGACGTAACATAAGACGTAACGTAAGACGTAACGTAAGACGTAACGTAAGATGTATCGTAAGACGTAACGTAAGACGTACGTAGACGTTACGTAGAAATTTCTACGGACAAAATTTTTGCATTTAGAGTGTACATTATTTTCTGACTTATTGCCTGTGGTACGTAATATCATCAGCTGCACCAAACGTTTTCAGATTCGGGATAGTAGTAAAACGTGCTGTTAGCTGACTGTTAGTTCCCAAAACTATGAAGTTTACCTAACAAAACTATTGAGTTAGCTAGGCCATGCAATAATGTTCGCTAAGCCGCTGCCAGGGAAATAATCGTTGCCATAGCTAATGTTTCGCTGCAACAACAAAATTATTTTTTTCCGTGTATTGAATCTAGTTTTGTCCCCTTTTAGCGAACCGCTTTTTGCTTTGTTATGGTTCCGATGACCACTTTGTTTTGCTAAGCTCTGCCACTCTGGGCAAGGCCTACGTATGGCATTGTAACCTACTTAAGGCGATGATGACCGCGCTGGCGAAACGTAAATCCGCTAGGCTGCGCCACTGTCGGCAGCCGAGGCTCCTCGGCGACCCCCACCCGTTTTCATAGCTCGTCTCGTAAGAAATGCACCGAGGGTAGTGGAGGGATAATGGATGGCTAACTGAGCTTTACTTTTCTG
>NW_026267133.1:1807412-1813714 GCF_000697945.3 Frankliniella occidentalis | reverse complement strand
TGCGCTGTGCTGCGCTGTGCTGCGCTGTGCTGCGCTGTGCTGCGCTGTGCTGCGCTGTGCTGCGCTGTGCTGCGCTGTGCTGCGCTGTGCTGCGCCGTGCTGCGCAGCATGCAGTGCGGTTGCGTCATGATGGTCAGTGATGGCGGGGGATGGCCGGGCGGGCCGACTGGCTGCGCACTGCACGCGCCGCCGGCTTCAGCCGCGCCGTCAATGAAGCGCGCCCATTCATTACTGCCGGCCCGGCGGCTCCGACCTGCAGGTCCATGGGCACGGCAGTCGGCAGCCACACGTTAATGTAGCCGCATCCCACCCCTGCCCTGCGTTCAACCCCTTCCCAGCGTGGAGGGCGCGTGTGTCCGGCATTCAGATTTTGGGGAGAAAAGCCGGCGGTCCCCATTCATATGCCGCTACACCGCAGGCGGCGCCGCCGCCCGCCCCGCCCGATCCGCATGCTAATTCTTGGCTATACGGGCGGGTCGCAGGTCACCGCGCAGAATGGGACGCCTCTCTGCGGGACGATGCTCCCGGCTGAAAGGCGGGCGGACGAGGACCTCTACGTAGCAAACCTCTGCAAAGTTGAAGTGTTGTTCTGTTTAGGCACCTTGCCTTGCACCTTGCAATTTCTCGCAAATTTTAAATGGTTCTTGAAAGGTGGGGCAACCTTTACACCTCAGTACTTCATTTGAACTCTCTGTTTGGGGGTTTGTGATTTGTATGCTCTGCACACAGGGTATAAGTTTACCATAAGCCCCGCCATTTTTGTGATTTAAAAAAAAATGATACTTGCAGCATTATAGGATTATCGTGTGGTGCCGGGTCGCCTGCTCGCACGGCGAAGGAATTTTACTAGGGATCCCCATAAAACCAAACTGCAAATAATTGTCACTATGTATAGCAAGCCCCTTTCCACACTGTAAAGAATATCGTCGTAAATTTACAAAAATTTTGTAAACTCGAATTAAAATTTTAAGTTGTAAATTTACGAGAGCACATTTTTCACTCGCCAATGGATTTGAAGTCGATACGTACTGCATGTATTTTTACGATTCCAAATTCTAATTTTACAACTTGGAAAATTTTCCTGTAAACCTACCTACTATTTTTCACAGTGCACATTTTCTGACTCCTCTGGGCTTCTGGTGTCACACTTTAAGTGTGATAATGAGACAGACGTGGCCCCACACGTGTAAGTTAGGGGTCGTCCATAAAGTACGTCCGTCAGTCGCCGTGACGAACCTGCTAAGTTCAGCCTCTGCAAGCTTTCATAACGCCTCGTGTGTAGGCAACATCTTGCCTGTAGTGCATGCGCGTACGGCGGGGTGGCCTACGCCGAGTCTCGCAGGCGCCAAGCTCTCGTAATTTGCCGGAATGAAACAGTGGAAAACGGACGTACTTTCTGGGCGATCCCTTAGATCCACATGTGGTATCGCCATTGCAAGTGTTCTACACTCAGTTGCATTTGAAACTGTTATCACATTTGAGTTTTCTACACTCCCTTTCTAACGCCCTTCCCTACAGGCATGCGCCGCAAAGGCCGGCGGTGGCCCAACCCGCTGCTCGCCGTCATGTTCGGGCTGGGCTCGCTCATCGTGGTGGGCGGCATCGCCAAGACGGCCATGATCGCCGGCAAGGCGCTGGCGCTGTCGCTGCTCGCGCTCGCGCTGGCCGTCATGATGGGGCTGCGGGGCGGAGGCGGCGGCGGCGGGGGCGGCGCCGCCAACTACGAGGTGAGTGGGGCGGCGGCGCGCACCAACAAGTGTATGAATGTCGCACACTTGTAGATGAGTGAATTTACATTCGCGCACTTGGATCTGTGAATAGGGGTGAATTTGACATCAAAATTCGTTACACGTATGTCTTCTCAAGTGTGCACTGGTAAAATTAAGGATAGGATATCCTACCTTTAAAAGGCGTTAAAGCTCCAAAGGCATTACAATTTATGTTTTTTTCGAAATATTTCTTTCCCATGGAAGAAAATTGGATTCTGAAACCTATTGTCACAATCTACGCGAAATTCCGCGTAAGACGACGTGTTAAAAAATTGCATTAGATTGATTTCATTTTTTGTACTTTTTGACTTGCTTTTCATTTGCTGACCGCTCATCTGAACCCTATCACATGTAGGTTCGTTTGACGCGGATTTTTGCGAGGAGTGCGATAATGAATCTCAAAATGTGAGTGGTTTGCTCCTATAGAAAATATTTTGAAGAAACTAAAAATATACTCTTTAGCACCCCTAAAACGAGTTGAACACCCCTGGAAAGGTAGGAGACCGCACCTTTGTTTTTCCAGTGTGCTTTCAAAATGTTAAGAGACAATTCTGTTCTGCCACAAAAGGTAAGGGTACACTGGAAATGCAAGTGTGTGAATGTCGCTCACCTGCAGGTGAGCGACAATCCATTCGTACACTTAGGGGGGTAAAGGTGTGAATTTTTACTAGAAGATTCACACGTTTACCCCCTTAAGTGTACGAATGGAATGTCGCTCACCTGCAGATGAGCGACATTCACACACTTGCATTTCCAGTGTAAGAATTTCGTGCACATCCAGGCCGGATGCAATTTTTGTTCATAAATTGAATAAATGGACAAATTGTGTAAAACTCTACACAATTTGTGCACGAAATTGTATTTAGTCTGCAAGAGTACGTAAACGTTGCCGTTTTGGAGCTTTCATTTGAAATGTGCGAGGGGAAATACACACATACCTTCTAGTGTGCGACATTCACACACTTGGATATCCAGCCCGCGGAGCGGGCAGGAAAGGCCGGCTGGAAACAAGAAGTTAAGGGAAGTTTCGAGCTTGTAAGCCTCAGCACGCCCCGTGCTTCGTGTTTTGGGCAGTTCCTGATGGCAATCTCTCTCTGTGTGCCCCTCGCAGATCCTAGCGACGGGCATCCGACGGCGCACCGGGCTGAGCGGCGCGGTGCAGTACCCCGTGTACGTGGACGCCGCGGAGCAGCCGGCAAGCGCGGGAGGCGGCCAGAGCCTCGCTTACAGTGGCCACCACACCAGGCCCTGATGCGGGGGTGTGTAGTTGGCAGCCGAAAACGGGAGAAAAAAAATAGATTGAATTTGTGTGTTCCTTTTATGATTAAGTCAACTTTGTGCTAGTTCGAAGCGGGGTGGTGTCCTCCCTCTTCCTTAGCCGTTCCTCACATTTATTTTCCATTCTTATGTTGACTGGGCGAGAACAGAGCAATTTTATGACACATTCTTGCCCAGTGAACGTGTTGAGGTACTAATTTATTTCCATGATCTCTTTTCTATTTTTACCTCCTTCTCTTTTATATTTGTTGGTACTCTGTGGGCTCAGCTGTGAATGTGAGTAGAGCGACTAAGAGGACACCCCCAAAGATTCAAGGATATTTCCACTAACACAACGAAAATGAAGAACAGAAATCTTTTGTTCGAAAAAGCAGACAATCATGACTGCATGCGACGAGTTCTTTCTCGTTGGGGTCTAGTGGAATACCCTTATCACCCATATTTTTCACATCATGTTCCTGTGTGCAATCATTGTGATTTCCAAACTGTGAATCTATACTTAGCCACTAAGGACAGTCATTGTCAGCGTGACAAACTCCTAGATTTTGTAAGGTATTTATTTCGTATTTATAATGTCATAATTTATGTCAATAAATTTACGGACTTTACGCGACCTGTCATCGCTGGCGTGTATCAGCGTGCATTGTGGGCTCCCTTTGTGGCCGCGCCCTTTTGTTGTCCTAACCTAGAAGGAGACCTGGCGCGCGGAGGGGAGAGGGGGGGGGGGCTGGCGGCGCAGAGCCGAGCAGGACAGCCGGAGAGCACCCGACTCGATGCCATCACCTTCATCCACACTTTCACGAGGACCGGGGGGGGCGGGCGAGCGCATGCAAAAGGTGTGAAATGTCTCATATACTTCGCCGACGCGCGACACATTGTCGGGAAGGAAAGTCGCGCGGCGCGCGTCGCGACTCGGGCCGACTTAATACAGTGACACCCTTTAGTTGCATTGTACGCTGCAAATGCCTTTTACGAAGACGGCAGATCTCTCCCCTCTCTGTCATTTTACTTTCTTACTCCCCGACCACCTCTCTGTCTGTCTCTCTATCTCTCTCGCCCTCTCTAAACACTCACACACACATACATACACACGCATACATACATACACACACACACATACACACACACTCACACACACATAGACAATTCGGAGCAGGACCAGCCCGCGTGTACCCTACATGTCAACGCGCTTGCGGTCCCGTCCGTCGTGGCCAACATCATCCGTTCCGCACCCGTGGCCAGAAGTCTGTTATTCCCTGATTCCATCCTCCCGGATCGCAGATTCAGGGATCCCTCAGCCTGACTGCTCAATAGAAATTTTACTACACGATGTGGGGAGGGCCCTCAAAGTGCATCGGCGCGGTTTGAAATAAATATAAGAGAAGGTGGTGGTGCGACTTTTCAGTGGAGAAAAGTTCAAGTCGAGTTTATGAAGCGGACGTTAAGGTGATGCCTTTGAAAGGCCGCCGCGCAGCACGTCCGCTGCTGCACGCTCGGTGACGGGGAGGGGGGCGGAGCAGGCTGTCCCGAGCTGTCCGCTCCTACAAAACTAAAATGTGTGAAGGTACAGTGTGATGTCACCTCGTGTTGTGTAAACGGTCGGAAATGTCCGTGAATGATGGCGACGTTTGTTTACAGAGGAGAAAAAAAATAATTTATTCATCATGGTCAACATTTGGCAACAGCAACAAACAATAAATTAAGAATAAATTAGGACTAATTGGTAAGGCCGGGCCAAGGCATTCGCGCTCTCGGCCCGATGGAGTCAACAAGACAATAAATAATAAATAACGGTCCCCTCAAACAACCACGACGGGAGTTGACGTTTGATTTTTCGCTCGTATTCCCCTCAAATAGCTGATTCCGGGGACAGTCAGGCTCATTCAGTTCAGCCCCGTGTCGTTCTGTGGAGGGTGCATGCCGTCCAGTCAGTCTGGTCCCGCGAGCGTCCAGTCTCACTTGATCGGCCCGCGGCAGGGATGGCACAAGTAAAGTCCGTACGAGTAAAGTCTATGTACAGCAACTGGTAAGGGCTCCAATATGGAGCAGCATCAACATTATATCTCCTAGCGTGTCTCCGTCCCACTCTGTCTTTTGGTTTGGTTAGAAAATTTGGTCAGTCTCAGTTTTGGTGCGTAGCGTGGCGTGGCGTGGCGTTGGTGTGACCCCGAGGACCTCCCCGCTGGAGAGGGTGCGCTCGTGCGCCCGCTGCCCCTGAGCGCCGCGCTGCGCGGTCGGTGGCGGGGGGTGCGTCCTCACTGGTCCTGGGGGGTGTGCGCGCTGTAGGCCATGTCGTTGGCGGCGGCCTCGTCCATCGAGCGCTTGTAGTTGTAGCCGCCGTTGCCGGACCAGCCGGCTCCGGAGCCCGAGGACCAGCCGCCAGCGCCGGCGCCAGCACCGCCGGTCCAGCCGCCCAGGCCGGAGCCGATGCTACCGCCGCCGCCGAGCAGCTTCTGGGCGGCGATCACGGCGGCGATGACGAACGCGATCTTGGCGACGACGAGGGCCTTGACGGCGAGCAGTCCCAGGAAGCCGATGAGGATGGGCACCACGGCGAAGATCTTGAGGGCGATACCAGCCAGGATGGGGCCCATCATCTTCTTCATCTTGCCGCGACCTGGAGAGCAAGAGAGTGGTGGTTTAGACAACGTGTCACCGGGCGGCGGCGCCTATTTCAGTGGCACCACATTTGCAGCTGACAAGATGTGTATGAAAGAAGCTTCCTGCCAACCCCTCATCCCCCTCGAGGGGCATATGGACAGGCGACTTTCACTGAAACGCTAATGATAAAACTTTTTTTGTGGCGATTGTCAATTTCTTTTATACCCCCCCCCCCTCCTCCCTAGCCCGCGTGTCGCGCCGCTGGGATTAGCGAACGGCTTGCCGAGCAGCTGCCCCAGGCGGTTGGAAGAAGCGTGAATAGTAATCGAAAAGGAAATGCACTGGGACGGCTTCAGATGAGATGCAAGCCATGCAAGATAGGCAGACAAAAGATGGTCTATATGGATGTGATCCATCTGCTCCCCATATGACCTGGCTCCTCTCCTCCGCCCAATGCCCAGCGTGAGGCCTGACAGCGCATCACCCCCTGTCCACGTGCACACACACACACACATGGTGCACCGCATGTGGCCAGCCCGCCCCGCCCCGCCGCGCCCCGCCACGCTATGCCCCGGTGGCCTGTGACCCTGATCCCTTGAAGAACGCACACTGTCTGCGGGACAATGGCAGGAGGAGGAAGGGGGAGTGGCGGGG
>NW_026267133.1:1800000-1801171 GCF_000697945.3 Frankliniella occidentalis | reverse complement strand
GGGGGGGGAGAGGGGGGGAGAGAAGGTGCCAACATGAGTGTGGGCACCACCCTGCACAGCGGTCCACGTGTCTGGCACGTGGGCTCTGCCCCTTGTTGAACAGCCGGCGGTCCGCGACTCACCCGGCACAGGCGCCGGGCTCACACTGACGTGCCCGTCTTATCCCGCTGCCTCTGATGCTTATCGTCATCGCGAAGGAAAAGCAAAAGTGGTTGTCGGCGCCCTCTTGCGTTTATAAGGGTCCCCGAAAGAATAGAAGCCCCGTGGGGAGAGGCCTATATAATAAAATAAGGTGATAAATGTGAGAGAGAGGGAGACATTTTGGGAGGTTGCAGCAGCAGCGTCTTTGCGAGGACCGCGTTGTGTTTTCTTTTGAAGAAAGTGCGTGCAGCGGTGGCGGTGCGGGGACACGGGTTGGTTACACGGGCGCGGGCCTCGTGTTTGTGGAGTGCGTCCTCACTCACTCACTCCGTGGGTCTCCGGGTCTCACCCGACGGCCGCTGCTTGGTGGGGCGGGGTGGGGTACGGCGTGTCGGAGGGGCTGCCAGCCCGCCAGGCGCAGCGGGACCGCAGTGGTACCGACCGAAGCCTGGCAACGACGCAGCTGCGCACCTCAGCCTGAGCATCAGCCCAGCGCCGCAGGCCACCTTCCTGTCGCATGGAACATTGAACAAGGTCAAAGAGGTGCACCTCCATGAACACCGAAATCATACAGATTCATTACTTTTGATCAGATTTACTTGTTTTGTGAAACTGTTGTGACTGTGATCGAAATCGCTGAAGTCTTATGCGATTTTCTAACGGCGTCTGCAGAGATAATAAATGATTTTTTTTTTCCTGGGAACGACGAAAACTGGGCGAGGGCGAATCTTGGGACAAACACCAACAATAACTGTGAACAGTGTCGCAATCATCACCATGATCACCGTCGCCGCGCTCACTTACGCCAACTTATGCTTCATCATCAATCATTAGGTCCCGTCATGCTAAATCATGCAGCGCGTAAGAAGAAGGAAAGATCGTTTGCCTAATGACCATACGAATAGTTTCGAGACGATTATCCCCCCACCCCGCCTTCACCTGAGCCCGGCCGGGGCCGGGCACTGTGTCGTCGTTGTGTTCTTGTCAAAGTCTACTGGAAGCAGCCTCCTCCTCCCCTCCCCCCACCACT
>NW_026267133.1:1795519-1799172 GCF_000697945.3 Frankliniella occidentalis | reverse complement strand
GACGGGGCGCGGCGGGGCGGGGCGGGGCGAGGCGGGCGGGGCGGCCTCACGTGGCGGGGCCCGGAGGACCAGCGGGCCAGACTAATGAGCCCACCATGCAAATTCCGGAGCAGGTCGAAAGTGATAGGAAGAGTCCTCCTCTTGGGCCGGGCCGGGCCAGGGGTGTGACGCGCTGGTGGGGGCGGCCCGAGCGCGCCCTGACCCACTATGAGCGGAGCGCGACGGAAGTAGTAGCGGTTCCTTCACAACTAGGTTTTTAAGGAATTTTCGCCTGCCTAGAGCTGCTACATACCTTCCTCGATGGCACGGGCGACGGCCTGGGGCTCGGCGTGCGGCAGGCGGAGCTGGACGGTGTGGGACTCGAAGAAGCGGAGGGTGGCGTCGACGAGCATGTCGATGA
The DNA here is from genome assembly GCF_000697945.3 of Frankliniella occidentalis. Lineage (NCBI taxonomy): Eukaryota > Metazoa > Arthropoda > Insecta > Thysanoptera > Thripidae > Frankliniella > Frankliniella occidentalis. The sequence goes on along the minus strand of NW_026267133.1, from coordinate 1,798,772 downwards.
GCTTGGCCGAGCGGCTGGCCGAGTCCTGGGGCAGGGCGCTCTGCAGCTCGGCCTCGGTGGGCATGGCGCGGGCGTCTCGCTGCGCCGAGGTGCGCACCAGGGTGACGGTGCCGCCGAGCACGTCCAGGTTGCCGGCGCGGGCCAGGCGCTCCATCACGGTCACGGCCTTGACGCCCAGGCACGAGCCCAGGTCGCCGGAGCCGCCGCAGTGGTCCAGGGCGCGGGCCGCCAGGCTCCACACGTCCTTGCCGGGCACCTCGTTGGCCGAGTCGTCCACGGCGGCGGGCGCCGGCACCGCGAGGGCGGCGCTCACGGCGAGCAGCAGCATGACGGAGGAGGACGCGAACATCTTCATGGCGGTGATGGTAGTCCAAAGAGGGTTCACTCACTCAACACTGAACACGACACACTCACTGGCTCACTGGCTCACTCGAAGACGCCTCACGGACGAATGTGCCCCGTCGGCGTCGGAGTCACCTTTTTATTAGTTGCTCCAAACAAAACGGAAAGGGGTGGTAGGCAGGTAGCGTGGAGCGAGCGCGAGCGTGCGAGGCGGGCTGCGGAGCGACGGAGAGGGGAGACCCCCCCTCCAGCGCGCCCTGGCCCCCCCGCCATACGCCCGCCAGTGTGTGTGTGTGCGTGCGCGCGCACGCGTGTACGTATGTGTGTGTGTGTGTGTGTGTGTGTGTGTGTTTACTCGCATTGTCGTCAGTAAGGCACGGCGGCGTGCCACAGATGAGTCGAAGACCAAGTTGACGAAGGTAGTCAGGGGGGTTTGTACCACCCTCACTTACTTTCCTGAATATAGAACTTTTCCCCTTTTCGGCAATCATACATACTAGACATTTTTTTCCACCCGCACACGCACGTACACTGCTTCATGGAAACAGAAGAAAGGCGGGGGAAAGAGAACTACCCGAAAACTTAGGCAAAAAACCGCCGGAGCACACCTCCGTGTCTGTGTCGACGCGCACCTACTAGATAGCCCCGCAGCACGCGTGCTCAGATGTTTGCCTAGCAGGCAGGCGCCCGTTGCACACGGATGTACTCCGGCGGTGTTTTTGCTCAACATTCGGGCAATTCGCGACAAGGTCTTTGCACTCGTTTTGGTTTGGTTTTACGCGAATATACACTGATAAATAAAGTGGTCAACGCATCAACGTTCAGTGTTCAACCCTTCAACTCCTTAAAACATTTAACCTTAAAGAGTTGAACTTGGCTGTTTTTACTAAAAAGTGTGCTTTCAAGTGTTTAGTGTTTTAACACCTTAGTGAACACTTCCTTCACAGAGTGACAGTTAAAGGAATTGTTCAAGAGCGCAGTTGAACAGTCGAAAGTGCAGAACTACACACAGTGGAACACCTATCAGTGTAGGCGTAAAGGAGACGCAAAACCACAAAAGCAAATGATCATTTATTTTTATGAAATACCGGCGTAATACCACATTATAGGGAATATATATGCATCCGCCAAAAATGAGATCTTTTACACCCTCTAGCATACGACCTGGTACGACAGTGAAAAAACATTTCGACACGTTTCTGTAAAATGTTATTTTTCTGTGGCTTCTTTGTGGTATGTTTTCAACTCACGGCGACCGAGTATGAGAAACCATTTTATTTTGAACCTCTGTGGATGCTTTATGATTGGGCCTTCTTGGAATCCGTGCAGGGCGTCGTGAGCCCCCCGACAGCAGCCACCACCGCACGCACAGGCGGCCCAGACCTGCCCACTCCCCGCTGTGTGCCGAGAGCTTCATAATGTGCGATACACTTCCATAATGTGACGCATCTCCCGGGTCGGGCGCTCAGGCGACATCGCGCGCCCACCTCGGGCGTCGAGTCAAGCAGCACGAGCTCAGCCTGGTCGTTTGGCCGACAATGAACCGATTCATCGCGGGCAGGTCAGTGTTCTCGTTGGGCGTCGATTGGCTGAGTGGCCCCTGTCGTTGGGTATGGTCGACATGGGCGACAACGAGCGCGCGTGCCTGCGCAGACCAGGCAGGTGCCTGTGCTCATCTCGGTCCAAATTAGTACAAGGCGGGGGACGGGCGTGCGAGAAACGCGAGCAGAAAAAGGAAAAAAAAATAAGTGCGAAGGAAACAGGGAAGGGCGCGTGGAGGTGGGGGTAGCTCATGACGGAACACGAGGATGAGTCGCACTCGACGTCGTAGTTTTTGTTTTACGAGGTTCGAAGGGACGGCGTGTGAGCGTGCATGCGTGCATGTGTAAGTACGGAGCGTGAGCGGGAGAAAGCTTTTGCGGTGTGTGCGACCCCCGCCGCGCCCCGCACAGCCGCGCCCCGCCACGCCCATGGGCCCTGCTGTCGAAAAAGAGATGGCGCTCGCCAAATCTGGGCCCCAGTGGTGGCAAGTGTTGGGTAGGTGTTGATGGACTGACTGCCGACTGATTTACTGACTACTTGCCGGGGGGGATTTACTGACTGCTGCCAGGGGGAATTTACTGACTGACGACAGTCGTGCGTCTGCCCCCGCGGGACATGCGAAAGGAGATATAACTATATTTTATATTTTTTAATTTCGATTTCGCGCGTCCTGCGAGTGCGCTGAGCTATACTGCGCTTATGCTGCGCTATGCTGCGCCGCCGCCAGCCCAGACCTCGCCCAATACATTTCGGAGTGCTGCACCGCACGGCAGTACACCCGCGGCAGCACGCGGCAGTAAAGAGCCCCCTTATAAATCCCGTTTGACAACCGTTTATGTTCCGGCGTGGACGTTCGGCCCCGCGAGGTGTTATTGGATGGAGCGGATGGAGTGTTCGCTCAGCCTCGGGGTGTGGGAAGTTCTGAAGCCCAGCCTCATCTCGGACGCGACGGCGGTAGTGGATGTCCTTCCAGGTCCCCCCCACTGGAAAGCGGCTGTTGGGGCTGTTCAGAAAGCACTTGGACTTTGGGGGGATACAAATATTACTATGGGGTTCCAAAAGGACCAGGACGGTTATTTTTTGAGCCCCATGGTATTTCTACCCTGGGGTACAAGATATCACGATGTCCCTTTGGACTCCAATGACCATTCTGAATCCTTTGGAACCCCATAACATTTGCATCCCCCCCTAAAGTCCAAGTGCTTTCTGAACAGCCCCTAAGGGTTGAAAACGCGGTTGAAAAAGTATTTACACGAATCCTCCCCCTTTTTTTGAGCTGCACAAATGGCGCGTTACTCGTCCGGCTGAACGCCTTGCTCTGTGTGCCGCGCCGGCGCGTGCGTGTCTGTCACCGAACCCATGCCCCCCC
>NW_026267133.1:1781300-1792124 GCF_000697945.3 Frankliniella occidentalis | reverse complement strand
CCCCCACCCCCCTCCTCCCGCTCCCTCCACTCTCGCTGATTATTGTCAGGTACCCGAGTCAATCCGTGATGGGATCGGAGATTGCCTTCGCAATCGCCGGGCAATAATCGATCGTGTTATCTCGATATCTCGGTCCCCTGCGCCTTTGTCGGGCTGTCAGGCGCTCAATACTTTACTCATTCGCGTCCGCGGCGAAATTCTGTTATGGCGACGCATCTCTCTCTCCAAATATTATCTCGCTCTCCCCAAATAATGCAAACAGAGCTTTCTAAAAACATGTGCGGGGGAAAGGGAGGGGGAGGTTGTGTACATAGCAGAGCAGGGCGTGTCGCAGTGCGCCGCGATGTCAGGTCACACTCTTCATTTCCATGTCCATGACTCTCAACGCCTCCCTCCCTCTGTCTCTTCCCCTACGGGCTCTTCGCCCCACGCCTGCCCGCCACTGGGCGGTCTTTCTTCCTGCCCCCATCTTCCATGCTTTCGTGAAGAGTACAGATTTGAAAAGCTCCATTCCGATGTAATCTATAGTACGAACGTAGACCCGGTATGTAACCCTGAACCTACATATTGATGTTTTGATTATTACAACTAGCTATTGTTACCTATTATTAAACAGGTCTGAATAGTGGCACTCAGCCCTTATCACTCTTACATTACGTGTTGCATCACATTGTTGGTATTGTTGGCATCCTTTTCTTTGAGTGCGCGTTTCAATATGTACAGACTTAAGAGTTTTTTTTCTTTAAAAAATACCTTTTTGTAGCTACTGTTTACCCCTGTCACTTTCCCTACGACGAAGAAGGACACGGGGACACCGCTGTCGCCTTGCCGGGACGTAAAACATAAAAGAAATTAATCCAGATGACTGCCTTCCCTACCTTCCCGCAGAAGCAGTGGGGCATTTCGCTGAACCCAAAAATAGAAAAATTAAAAAATAACATTCTCGTCATTGTTTACGTGCTCAGGATTCAGTGCAAAACCAACTTGTAAATTTGGTGGCAAGTGATAAACAATCGAGGGATGTGAGGGCATCACGCGGCAGTGAGAGTGAAATATGACGTGGACCATAAACAATGATAGAGATTGTTTATGAAACGATCAACGCGTACGCGTACTCTTCTTTTTATCGCAATATGCAGGGCCGCTGTATGATTGTAGGGTGGATCGCCTGGCTACCATGCGACGACTTTCCTCCGACACGCGAGGATGTGCTAAACAAAGTTTACGGTCATTGACAGACCGATGTGGCTAGAGCACTCAGAAGGAATAGTAGTGTCCTCGCCATTCAAACATACATTCCCCCTCACTTTCGACGTTCACTTTCTCATGTAAATGAAGTTTGAGAGAAAAAAATGAAAAGAGAACGGAGAGAGCACAGCTTCGTATGCAGGTCAGAGTTGGGCCTCCCTTTGCCCTGTACAAGCGCACATCTTTAACATCCTTATCCGTCCCATCCATCTCTAATTTAGACTTGCAAACGAAAACTATAGGTATGAGGCACCTCATCCTTGAAGTGAGGTGTCGGTGTCGGAGCCCCATTAAAGATTGGGAATGAGTTCACAGAAGCGTTAAAATGTGCGCGGAGCGACCCGTTGTCTTAGACTCGCTTAAATCAGCTTGCGCGGCTGCTGAGGGACCCCGATGCGCTCGGCCCGCGCCCCAAGCTACGTGACTCAGGTGGGTTCAAGCGACTCAGAGGGGATAAATGCTTTAGTCAATATTGGAAGAAAGTGGCGACGGCGCACAAATACGAACTGCCACTCGACCTGCGTCTAACAAGTGTCGATTGACCATAAGTCTGCACAAGCAATTTTTTTAAAAAAAATCCATATTTGCGCCGACAAATAGTAAGCTTTTCTGTCTGCATTTAGATCTGCAGAACTTTTTGTCATGCGGATAGAATTGTCCAACTTTGAGTTGTGCACTTTAAACTGGCAAACTGCTACACACAAAGATTAGCAGAGTGGTATACGTGTTTTGTTCAGTGAATCGCGTCAGGTAACGTCTTAGGAGAACTCACCCACTGATGCGCTCTTAATAAGACCAGTATGGTGGGTGCACACAATTTGTAGTGCGATCACTGTCAAAAATGTCTGTTAGTTTTATGGGAAAATTTGTCAGGAAATGTACTAAGAAGTTACGATTAAAAATTTAAAAAGAAGTATCGATTTTCTTTGACAAACAAGTATTGGCTGTAGTAAATTGGCAATACCGATAGCAAAGTTTACAGCATCATTTGAAAATTGATATTTAAAAACATATTGTAAATTTTCCAATTCATTTTTCGAGGTGATGCTCCTTACTGGAGGAAAAGAGTGAGCCTTTCCGCCCCGTCCTCTCTCTCTCTCACAACTAAAATCCGGTTTGAGATACTTTTACTGAATTTTTGCGACAGCGAGTGTTTTGCGATTCCCATGCTAAAGGACATGATAACTTTCTATCATAAACTAAATTTCGATAAAAGGTAAAGGGAGAAAATCATTGCATTTTCCTCTTATATTTGTTGAGTGCCTTTTAGCATGGGAACTACAAAACTATAAGTCATCACAATTTTTTTGTTAAAGGGGTAAATGAGGCTAAGTGTTACAGTATGTTCAGTGTTACTGCAGATTTATGATCCGTATTACGCTTAAACAAAATTACACTGCAAAATGCTTGCAAAGAATAGGTTCGTATTGCAAACTATTTTCTTTGCAGCTTGCAAAGAATTTTCAAGCATTGTAATATGAACTAGTTCTATGCAAGCTTGCAATCTAATTCTTTGCAATGCAAACACATTGTTTGCAAGGATTCTGACAGCTTGCAAAGAACTTCTTTTCAATACGTACTAATTCTTTGCAACGTTGCAAAGAATATAGTTTGCAAGCATTTTACAGTGTATTGTCCGTAAACGAGTCCGTAATAATGTACGGATGCTGGTGAGTGGACATAGGTTGCATACTTGAACGGGGCGCCGTAAGGTGAGCGACGATAGGCAAGCCAGAAAAAAGTACAGCACGCTCTGATCAATTCGTTGCCTGATCGAATTGTTCTGATTGAGGTGCACAACTTTACAATGTCCAGTCGCCTGTAACACGAAGCCTTGCTATGCAGTACAGTGTAAAAGTACAGCGATCTTGCATCCCACATCCACAGACCTTGCATGTGTTGTACTTTTGGTACAATATTTTTGACAGTGCCGCACGCCTGCATTCGGTTTAGTTTAAACAGAAAACGGGTAAAATGACGAAGAACACTCTCTGTTTTGATGCCAGAATTACAGTTGATATCAATTGCTATCAAACCAACACAAAAAGCTACTGAATATAATAGTGATCAATATTAAGTTGTCGTTTTAAATTAATAGCCTTAGCAGTCATGACTCCTTAAAAAATATCTCAAGGTCTTGATATAGTTTTGAACATCTCGACTCTCACGGCTCATTTCCCCAAGTCCTCCACACAGGGAGGTTGAGCCTGGCTCAGTAATACGTCGGGCAGCCACCAGGTGGCAGCACCTCGTAGGCAGCACGCTCGCGCTGCTTTCTCTTGAAACATTCTTTTCATTGAGGAGCCGAAGCTTTTTTTTCAACAGGGCCCCAATGTGAAAACTTTTTAATTTTATCTTTAATTTGCTCTTGCTGAAAATATGCAGTGTTTTACATTGCTGTAACGAATGCAAGGCGTGACATGACTTGGGCTAAATTTGTACAGTACGCAATTGTGACTTTCTATTCAATTTTATACCATTAACAGGACGGGTCGAATGGGCATACATACAAACAAAACCAAACGCCACTAAAGCTGACGCATAACTCCACTCATACTTTAACGTTTGTTAAATATCCTAGAAAACAACTAATTTTCTGTTCGCTGTTTCGATTAGGACAAGAGTTGGCTACTTTTAGTCGGTGTAGCCGTAGCCCTTTAATTAAAGCTTTTGTTGTTAATATACTGACATTTCCAAGAAATGGCTGCTTGGTATCAATAATATTTAACATAAATGGCCATAAGAAATATCAACCATTCTCAGGCATTTAATGCTATACTAATACTATAAATACGATTGTTATCTTTTCGTTATTTTCCTTTCGATTTTTTCTTTCCAGGCACTAAAAGTAACTCGTCTGAGAGAATACTTTTCGAAAGCAGGCGTATAGCTTTGACCAAAACGTAAATTAGAATCAATCCATGATATATTGTCAAGTTTTTCCTTCTAAACCGGAACTAGTAATTTTGTCTCCTGTACCAGCAAACGATCTATGCACCGCGGGCCCCATTTGACTTTGCAATTTCTACGATTAGACCTAAATGTACGCGAGCCATATCAGCTGTGTCGTGTCATATCATTCTCTGGCTGGCTGCCACCGCGTGCTGCGCCGCCGCCCTGCGCCGCGACACTGGCCGCGGTCCCCGGCAGAGCATCGTTTATTGGCGCCTAATATACACGAGTCTGTCTGCCGGCCCCCTCCACTATGCCGCCCCCCCCCCCCTCCACCACGTGGAGTGCGAGCCGAGCGGCCGACTTTCTACGCCGCCCGGGACCCCATCCACGGCCCGCGACCTCCCTGACGTGGCCTGCGTTCTGTATTATCCACTTAAACAATTAAAAAATAAAAAGTGTTTAAGAAAGTAGTAAACAATATGGTGTAGGTTTTTATTTATCTCCCTTTATTACTCCTACGGTCACATTTTCTCAGGATGACTAGGACTTACGGTGTTCAGCAGCACGTAAATATTGCGTGCCTTTCGTGGGAGTTATTGAGAGACTTCAACGCACGACAAAACCAGAACCCCCGTCGAGCTGCCGAAAAACGTTCGGACTCAGGGGGTTTCCGCGACCCATTTCATTCTCAATACTTGTATTGAAAAAACAAAATTCCTTGACGTGTCGTTCAAATTGAGTAAAAGAAAAACAATAAACGAAATAGAGGAATTTGGGGAGGGGAGAAGGGGCGTCGCCGTCGCCCCGCCGCCGGTCGGGCCCCAGGCCGCGCCGAGCCGAGCCCAGCCAAGGAGGTCACTAGGCCCTGGTATCCATGACCTTAACGTTACCAGGAATTCAAGGTGTGCCGTGGCTGGTGTGGAGTGGGGAGGGTAAGGGGCGGGGGGGGGGGGCCTCCCTGGAAGAAAGTGAGCCCCGCTGCGCACCTGCGGGGGGCCGGAGGAGGAGTAGGAGGACGACGACGAGGGGGGCTTGGAGTGGGGCGGCGGTAGGGGAGCTGGCCACTCGGGCGGCGCGCGCGGGCGGGGGGCGCGAGGAGGGGCGCGCGGCCGCGGGATTGGCTGCGGCCGCGGCGTGGGGGAGAGAGGGGCACCCGCCAGGCGATACCGTCCGCGAAGGAGACGCCAAAGGAGAGGCGCGGATGAAACGCGGTGGGAAGCGGAGAGCGAGGTGAGAGTGCCGGGGAAGGGGGCCCGGCGGACGTCGAACCTCCTGCCGCGGTCGACGGCCACCTTCACTGCCAAGGTTACCCCCTCCGCCCCCCCCCCTTTCTCTACCGGCCCCGGCGGCAGGGGCACCGTTCTTCGCGCTGGGGAGGGGAGACTCACTGCGGTGGTGGGGCGCGGCGGCCAGTGCCCCTTCCAAAACCCCCCTCTCGCCCCCCAACCCCACCTTCCCCACCGCCCTTCCGATCCTGTGAAAAGTGAAACTACTGAGGCTTTGCAACTGCTGAAATTACTGAATTTTTACCCGGCTCAGATAAACTTTGAGCGCGTTTGGGCTGAGGTACTTTTTTCCCCGCGGGCGCGGATGCTGCGGTCCGCTAGTCCGGGCTGATTGAGACTCCGTTGCACCGAGGCGAGCGGGCCCAGCCGAGCGTGCGCAGCTCCTGCAGCTGAAGCGGGTGTTGCACCTGGCCGCTGGGAGGTCGGACTGAAGCAAGCGGCGGCCAAACTTTCCCGATGATCGGGATAATCATTGAACGCGGAGGTGACTAATTTTTGTGTTGAGCTCGAGAACTCGAGATGCCAAAACTCGCCCCCCCCCCCTCTCTCTCCCCCCCGTCCACGTCGAGCCGTCAGGAAAGGTGTGAAGCGGTACCCACCCAACAAATGAGGCCTCCGGCCTAGCCGAGGCGTAGTGCGGGGCGCGGGGCGCGGGGCGTGCGGGAGGAGGGGGGGGGTGCGTCGCGCTCGCTCGCAGGCCGTCCTTTTTCCTCCAGCGGTATTCCGCCTCCGACTGCGCACCGTTCACTCCCCCCCCCTCCCCCCCTCTCACCGGCCGCCCTGCCCCGCGTCGCATCTTTGCTTACTTCCCACCGCTGCCGGCAGGGCGCGGTACCGTACAATGAGCCTCTGCTCGGCGCGGTGCGCTCTGTATATAGCGGCGCCGCGGACTGCGGCTCTTAGACACTCAACCGATCTTACCGTCCGAGCGCACTTGCTCTGGATGGTCGTTATTGCACCTCCTTTACACATTGAGTGCGGCTCGGTCACACTCCCGTGTTGAATCACGGATTGTTGGAGTGTGCAACAATAGACCATTTCAGTTTCGGTGACAAGAGGAAGAAAATAATAACCAAAACAGGAAACAGTTGGGCGAGGGGCGAAGGGGGGCTGAGGGTGGGGTACGATATTAGAAGGCAGTGCTTTTCCGGTTTATTATTCCTTTCTTCTTCTTAGGGATCGTCCATAAAGTACGTCCGTCAGTCGCCGTGACTAACCTGCTCAGTTCAGCCTCTGCAAGCTTTCATAACGCCAGGTGTGTAGGCAACATCTTGCCTGTAGTGCATGCGCGTACGGCGGGGTGGCCTACCCCGAGTCTCGCAGGCGCCAAGCTCTCGTAATTTGCCGAAATGAAGCAGTGGAAAACGGACGTACTTTCTGGACGATCCCTTACCACCTTACCCTGAAATGATTTATTCTGAACTTACAGGAAAGGTTGTATTCTGGACCCTTTTCTTTCATTATTTTAGATACGTTGTTCGCGCGTCCTTTTTAAAGTAGCAAAAATCTGGTATAGAACGTGAGAGTTATTTATGTCCGTAATTTCTTTGAGTGGTGAGTGGTGGGTTTCTTAATCTATTTCTTTAGTAAGCTATAACTAATGTGTACACACTAAACCGTTACATATACATTCTTGTGCCTTGCAGAGTTTTAAGCAGCCTTAATTATTCTCAGCTGTTCATGTATCAGTACGCAGGTCCACAAAGGTGCTCAAATTTTTGCATCAGCGTGGAACAATTTTCACAAAGTGATGCACAAAGTTTTGTGTTTGACTTGCTGCTTGAAATACTGCATGATTTTAATGATGCGCAGTGCCATTTTTCTCGCTATTTCCTCATCCATGTAGAAGAGTGTGAATGTGCATTCGCTCACTTGCAGGAGTACTAATGAATAGACCGATGTACGGGACTGCTTATGTCTTTTGCAAGACTAAATATCTATTTTGCACATTCAGCAAACGTTACTGGCTCTCGTTATTTTTTAAATCTACATTGAACGTCTCCTGTGTGCACTGCACATCTGCGTGTACAGTTGCAGACACTGGTTGTTGTGAAACTCTCGGTACACACGATTCTCTTCCTCCACATCAGTGAATAGGAATTAACACGGTGAGTGCGGCTTTGCTCCTTGGTGATGGAAAAATCAGTAACGCGTCACCACATTGTGGTCGCACCGCAATTAAATGTGTTAATTACCAAATGGCACAGAATTTAATTATTCCTTTTCGCTGCTTGCAAATCGGAGATCAGTGGACATGGTGCGGTCACTATTGCACAAGAATCTAAATAATAGAAAGCAAGGCGGGAAGCGCCGAGAGTTAAAGGTACTTCGCCCCCCCCCCCTCTTCCCCGCCCTCTGCTTCCCGGAGGCCCCTCTCTGCTCGGTAGCTTCCAGACGCGGCCGCCAGAGAGCAGGTGCCTCCAGCGCGACGGCCGACGGGCGGGGTATTGCAGACTCGAAGACTTTCGCCGTCGGGCTCAGCAACGCGCGCCGCCGCGGCGCACCGCGTAGAGAAGTACCTCAAGTACCTCCGGCCGAGCCGCACGCACCACACGGCGGCCCCACGCACACCCAGCACAAGAGCTAACCTCTCCCATTCACAATCATTTAAGTTTTTAATCCTCTTTAAGGAAAAGTAAATCAAATTTACAGAAAAAACACGATATTTCAACAAATTTTAGTCTTGCGAGGCATCATATGTTGGGTTAGAGCTTCTCCACTCATCAACTCGTAATGTGCACTTGCCCGCGCTGCCGCAACTCACGCCAAACATGAGCCAAACTTGCGCCAAACTCGCCCCAACTCGTCATCCCGCCAACTCGGGAGTGGGGAACAACCCCTCGATGTGCTACTTCAGGTTAAAAAGCCGAAGTGCAAGCCGAAGTGCAAGCCGAAGCCCAAACTCACACCTGATGCGTAGAGACTTGGCTCGAAGTCTTGTCGGGATTACACTCTCATTTCCTTACGGACTCGCTTACGGATAATTTTGTGCAACCGTAATGTGGATCACATTTTATCTGTAATACGGATGAAAACAACCGTAATATGGACAATTTTATCCGTATTATCAACACACCTTGGTTCGTAAGTTACGGAGAAAAAATATTCATTTCTCCATAAGTGACGAACCTAGCACTGTTGATAATACGGATGAAATCATCCATATTACGGACCATTTCATCCGTATTACAGGTAAATTTGATCCATATTACGCTTGCACAAAATTATCCGTAAGCGAGTCCGTAAGGAAATGAGAGTGTAAGGAGCAAAAGTAAGCAAAGAGATACACATTACGAGCAAGATTAATACTTTTAGACGACCATTTCGGCTGCTGAGTGAGTTGGTGGACCTAAAAAGGAGAAAATAAGAGAACTCCTCGTCTCACCGGAAGGGCTTCGCTGGGCTTCGCCGGGCTTCGCCGCCGTAACGTAACAGCTAATTGAAGGTAATTGCGCCGCTGCTGCCGGCCGCACCTGCGGCTCGGGGGAAACACCGTGATTGGTCGAAAGTGCGATCACAGCTCCGGTGGGGGGGGGGGGTCCAAAGCTGCGAGTCCCATGGCGAAGTAAAGTTTAAAACGTGCGCCGGGGAATGTAGGTATATTACAATGTTGCTCCCCAACCCCACCCGCCTGCACGACCTCGCACACTCCCCCTCCTGGCGCGGCGCTACTCCCCGCCCGGACAGCATCCCGCCGGTACTCCACGCGGCAGGTGGTCAGGCAGGCAGGCGGTGCAGCGAGCGCCCGGCGGGTAGGCCGCCCCGTCGAGCAGGCGAGCCTAGCGGGTCTGCTTACCCGGCGCTCGGCAGGCGCTCGAGGCCGGAGACACATTGTTTCGCGAAGGGACCCATTAGGTCTTATGCAGAAGTCGGCAGAAGTTGCGTTGGCGGCGGCTATTTTGGTGACCACGAATTTTGGGGGAATTTTTAAAAAACGGATCCGGGGAAAGCCCGAGGGCTATAATTACTTTTTTAACCGATTGTTGGTATCTATACCCATTTTTAACCAAATTTGAGGGGTCTCAGTGACTTTCTTTATGTTTAAAACTAGGTAGATGTACGCCAGACCACGTCTCGCGTAACAGGCTTCGCGATATCTCACGAAACACTGTTACGCTGCGACGCGCCTGGGCCTGCGGCGCTGACACCCGAGTCGGGTAGTGCAACAGTGTACACAAAGATACGGGCCTCCGGCCCGTCAACGGCCCGTCAATTTGACTAAGCATGCAGGGTTGTACATTTTTTCGCTTATTTTCGTCAAAAACACCCTCTAGCGCCTCAACGGTTAGGGATAGAGCCAAACGGACGAAATTTTCGCCCAAAGGGCTCTACTTTGATGAGTTACCCCTTAGAAAACATTAAAGAAATATTTTTCAAAAACGTCATTTTGGGGACCTGTGGTCGATTTTTTTTTAAATTCAATTTTTGAGTTAGAATGCTCTTCTTCGAACTTGATCTGTCTTTTTATGATACAAAACGACCCTGAAAATCCCAGGTCGCTAGCTCAATTCGTTCTCGAGTTATCGTGCGTACAGACAAACAGACAGACAGACAGACAGACAAACAGACGCGAAACTTTTTGATCATCAGTGGAGTAATAGGCTTCGCTAATCGCTCAGCCAAAAAAAGATTCAGAAAGGACTTTTCACCATTGAATTTTTTAATGCAGTTGTAATAGTAATCAACATTGTGTCAAAATAAGGTGTCTGTCTTCTCCTTATTTTTTTTTTCAAGAAAAAAAAACTGAACACTAAATCTCTGAAAATGCTTTTCTTGTTCCTAGAAAGTCGCATTTTTTTGCACATCTTAACCAGATGTAATATCGTCCATTGCGAGGATGCAACGTTGTCCCTGACTAGAATTGCATCTGGTAGAGATGCGCACAAAAATGCGTCTTACTGGGGACAAAACAAGTCCCTTCAGATTTAGTGTGTGATCTCTGTTATAAGGCATTGTACATTCTGGGTAACCGAAATGGCGGCCGACAAATGAGCGCTACGCGCTGCTGCATAAGACCCATGTTGTCCCCGGCATGGACTCAGCCCATGACACTGACCGTCGACAGCGCTCACTCTCTTTTCGCGTCAAAAACCTGCGGTGGACGCTTTGCTCGCTTGCTTTCCTTTTCGCCGCTCGACATTTTTTTTCTGCGGCGCGCGTTGTCCAAAAGGCACACGACTGCCAGCCCGGGCGCCGCACGCTTCTTCAATACACGCGCCCGGCTTTTTGTGTGTCGATCGCCGTTTCACAGCGCATCAGCCATGCTCCGACTGCTGAGGCGTCGCCCCGCCCCGCCCCACCGCGCCCCGCCACACGCTGATCCAGCTGATGCGCTCGAGTGGGTATAGCCTGTGGTCAGCGTGCCGGACGCCCCCACCCGCCTCGCCCCCCTCCC
>NW_026267133.1:1772431-1775545 GCF_000697945.3 Frankliniella occidentalis | reverse complement strand
CTTGCGTGAAAATCACGCTAGCTCCGAAGCTGATTCAGCTGAAAATAATGGCATAGCCCCACGTCGGCCTGTTATTGGCTGTCGCATAAAGTCAACTGCTAACCAAAGCAACTCTTTTCACGCTAGCGGCGTGAAAATCACGCTCGCATCTTGTGAACTCTGAATCCACCTTAAAGAAGAAAGAAGTAAAAGCCACTGATGGCGTTATTGTTTGTTGTTTGTTTTTTGTTTTGTTTTTTAAGCGCTTACCCCAACAATAATTCCTCCGCCACCCCATCATGAATGGAGCCCATCATATCGGGGTTGGTCTCGTCCGGATGGGCACGTTGCGCCAGCAGGCGGCAAAAGTCGATCGGCCGAATCATAGTGTTATCTGATGTCGAGACAAAAGGAGGGCCAATGAGGGCCGAAGAGGGCACCCTTCCCCCACCTCAAAAAAGAGGTTGCATTGCTGTCCTTGTTTTCAATTTTGTTCTTAATTTGGAGACTTTTTGTTCGACCAGATGCGGCTGATAGACTTCACCCACTTCCGTGGTTAGGCTGACCCGCTCTGTGGGCGTGCGGGCGGGTTGCCTATGTCTGTTACGTCATGTCCTATGCCTACTTGCTTGGGCGATTAGGAAGAGGAACCATGGTCAGAGACTATAGGAAGGCAAACCCCTCCGAACGCCTTACTACAAAAATGAGCGGGGCCGGATCAGCCCAAAATTTGAAGCCCCCCTTTAAAATGTTTAAAGTTAGCTTTCGCGGTGGAGATTCTGTGGCACAGAGACCTTTCTTGCTTGTGGAGTCACCTAGAAAGTACGCCCGTCATTCGCTGTTACGAACCTAACCTGACAAGTTCAGCCCATGCACGCCCTCATAGCGCCTGGTAGGTCTGCAGTCTACATGCGTGTTCTGTTCTGCGGAATGGCCTATACAATGGACGTACTTTCCGGACGTTCCCTTCAAGCAAATTTCCTACAGGAATTAAATCGTGCACCATATGGTTCATCATCCCTGCTCGCGCGCATTGATCAGCACGGTGGAGATGGGGCTGACAAGGAGGAGACCCACCGCGCTACAGAGAGAGAGGGGGGAAGAGACAGCGGTGGTGAGGGGTGCGAATCGTAGAGAGGAGAGAAACACACACACACACACACACACACACACACACACACACACACACACACACACACACACACACGCAGCTCTGCATGTGTAATGAGCCCCGGGGCGATTGGTAGCGTCCCGGGCCGGGCCGCGACACGCCTCGACGTGACACCAACTTATAAAGACGACTCCGTCCGCGGAGGTCCAATCAGTGTCGTGTTGTGCTCCGCGGGCGTCGAGTGTGGCGCAGAGTGCGTGTGGCAGTGTGTGGCTACGTCAGTGCGTGCGTGCGTGTGTGTGTGTGTGTGTGTTTGTGTGACTGTGCGACCACCGCAGACAAGATGCGCTGCTGGGTGTTGTGGGTGTGCTTCGCTCTGTGGTGCGGCGTGCTGGAGCAGGGGGGCAGCGTGGCGGGCCACCTGCTCCGGGTCCAGGCCGGCGGGCTCCTCTCCGATGACGCCAACTTGACCAGCAGTGCAGCAGACACCGTGTCATCCAGTGGGGCCCCCGGGCCCGCAACTCTGGCCCCCGTGGCTGCGACTGTGTCTCCAGTGTCCGCTAACGTTTCCCCTGTGTCCGCTACCGTTGCCCCAGTGTCCGCTAACGTGTCCCCTGTGTCCGCTACCGTTGCCCCAGTGTCCGCTACCGTGGCCCCCACGGCCCCCGTATCCGCCACCGCGGCTCGCGTGCCCCTCACCGCGGCCCCCGGGGAGGTGTCGACTCTACGACGGCGTCCCGCTGAGGTGACGTCGCATCCCCCTCCGACCGTCGACGACAGTCTGACCAGGAAGAAGCCGAAGAAGAACTCCACCTTGGGCGCGGAAGTCATCACCACCCTCATCGACGGCTGGAGCGGCGAGAGCGAGGACTCCAAATTCGGCTCTGAGATCCGCGAGCAGTTTGGCTTCCTGGTGCAGGCCGTGACCAAGCTGGGCGCTGCCGCCATCAACGAGTACGCCTCATCGGGTGAGGCGACCAGGGCGGCGGCCAGCCACACCAGGACGGCGAGGGCGGTGGACAACGTCGGAGAAGGTGGGTGCGTCATAAGCCCGAGTAATTCCGGCAAGTATTTTTTCTAACACTACGAGAGAAAGGGAAGGGCGAGACAAACCTCGTAGTGTTTTTGCCGCGACCAGGAAGCGGTAAAGAAACATGGAAATGGATGGAGATTGAGCCGTCTGGCGGATAATTAGGGTGGTGCGCGTCCGCGCCGCGCCGGGCCGGCTGTCCGGCGGGCATTTATCGGATATTCGCCGTGACAGGTGACGAATTGATGACAAAGTGGCGGCAGCTGCCGGGGAGTGTGCAGAAAGTGTGAAGTGGTGGGGAATGCCTTCCTCGCAAACCGCCGGCTCGGCCCGGCCCGGCTGCGGGCGGCGGGCGGGGGCAGCGCGTCGTCCCCGCGGGGAGGGACCGGGAGGGACTCGGCCGCCCGTTGTTGTTGTGGGTGTATCCAGGACGGAATCCTTTTTCATGGAACGACCATGAGCAGGGGCTCGGGAGTGCGGGAGGGACGGGGGCGTGTATAGCGCGACCACGTCTAAGAGGGGCGCCTGTTTCCAGGACGGCGCCGACAGGTGCGCCGACTGCTGGTGCGCTACCTGGTGCTGCTCAAGGTGTTCGCCCTGGGCATCATCCTGCCCGGCGCCGTGCTGCTGTCGCTGCTCCAGTCCTGGAAAGCCGTCACGCTGTCCCTCATGGCGCTGCTGCTCGCCGGCGTCATCGGCATCCGGGGGCTCGTCACCTCGGCCGGTACGGTCCTATGGGTCGCGGGGCAGGGGGGCGGGGGCCAGCCCGGCCGGCGGGGACTCACTGTGGTGACTGTGTCGTGACTGTTGCAGCGAAGGGGCAGACAGCTGAGGTGATCCACACGACAGGGCCTGGAGGCCACTACTGGCGCCGGGTGTCCGCTCAAGAGCAAGGTCAGGAGCCGGACCGGCTCGCCTACGGCGCGTACGTCCCCGTCAGCTGATGAAGATGAGGAAATCAGGACTCATCGTGCCTTTAATGTCACAAAAAGAA
>NW_026267133.1:1770448-1772381 GCF_000697945.3 Frankliniella occidentalis | reverse complement strand
CCCTTTTTTTCTGGACTTTTTAATTGTTTCAATTTTTTCTGGAAAAATTATGGATTCCAATAGCCCATGCCCTGATTTGCAGATCTCCCACCAGGGCAAGAAGCCCGAGGACGACAAGGCGCAGTCCTCCACTTCCGCCGGCAACGCGGTGGCCGCGGCCAACTACGACAGCCTGCTGATCCGAAACCTGCAGTACGTCAAGGGGCAGGACGGTCGCGCTAAGTACGCCATCGCCTCGCCCGCGGACCTGGTGCCGTCCGAGACGGACTACACCGGCGCCGACGATGGCGCGGGCGGCAGCGCGCCCAGGAAGTACGCCAGCCACGACGACCCCGCGGCCAGGAGCTTCCAGGTAAGGAGACACGTGACGGTGATGGGCTAGACCTGGTGGTCCCGGTGGTGACCCTCCGGCCCTCTTTCCCCGCAGCTCTCCCCCGAGGAGGAGGAAGCCGACAGCATGGCGGGCGTGGCGGGAATGGCCGGCGTGTACGAGGCTGCCGGCGGCGTGCTGGCGGGGCCCCGCTCCATGCACGCGTTCGCCCGCCTGCCGCAGGCTCTGGTCCAGCACCACTACCAGTCCGCCGCCTCTCGGACGCCCGCGCCGCCCATGACGTCGCTGGCCTTCCGGGAGCCGCTGCCGGCCGACATCATCTCCCTGTCGTCGCCGGGGTCCTCGTGGGAGGGCATCATGGCCGCCCCACCCCCTACCACGTCGACGGGCCGGCCACCGCAGGTGAACCCGGCCTTCGTCGTCGCCAAGCCCGTCCTGTCCTCAAGTCGCGACGAGGAGGCGGCCACCGGGCCCGCGGCCCCCCGGACCGTCGCCTACCGCGCCTACTCGTAGCCTCGCCCCCGGTGCCGACCCGGGCCTCGTGGGGGGACAGCGGGGAAGCGCCGCGCCGACGGCGTCCGGGTGGCCCCAGGCGCCGCGCAGGTCGCCGCCGGCGGGCCGTGACCTGCGCCGACAGCAACGCGAAGACCTTCGTCCAGGCCGTCAAGTTCGGGAGAATCCTCTACTTACTCGGCTACGAGTTCGTCCTGCTGCTGTCCGCCAGCGTGCGGCACATCATGTGCCCCAACTACGAGTGCTAAGGAGTTCCCGACGGCGCCGCACCTACAGACTCGAATACTATGTGGACGCTATGGTGGACGTGTTCCCAAAAACTTTTGCATCCTCGTGTGCAGAACCACTGACGCTTTTCGGAAGGTTACGGGACTGTTTGTAATTTTACAAAGGAACGAGACCATTAACACAGGGACTAGTTGATCACTGCCCAGTTTCTGGAATAGCGGAGTTTATTCAAACTCCCCTCACTAGTCCCTGTGTTGATGAATTTGACATTATCTTTGACTTTAATATGCGTAGCACGGGGAACGTGAACTTTTTACGTCATTATCACTTTCAACTATACTTTGCGACTTTTTTTTCGTCTTTTATTTTCTTTCTTGGGAAATTCCTAAAACGTTCTACTTTTGCGGCAAATTGGCACCGTTTGGATTTCTGAATCGACGCTATTTACCTGCTACTCTCGCTGTGGCGACGCGTTGACGTGAATAGACTGCCGTCAGCCAGGTGCGACCGCCCGAGTGTAACAAAGCCCGCCTACCCGTTACACAGGGCGGTCTTCGCCTCCAACTGGTCGGCTCGCGGAATGCGATGCTACTCATCAACGACCTGACGACTGTCAGCCGCCACAGCAGCGTGACGCAGGGACACAACACAGAATGAGGAACCGTGACACGTGACAACGACTCATACTTCAATCGACGTTCGTGGTATTTATTTCAACTGAGATGAGAATCTGTATGCTGAGAGGTAGATATAGAGACGACATGACTGAAATTCGTTTATGCATTGTGATTATATCTTAAGTCTATTTATTTCTCGCACTATGCTCAATGATTTATATATTAAATGTCATTTAAAACCGGA
>NW_026267133.1:1762927-1763693 GCF_000697945.3 Frankliniella occidentalis | reverse complement strand
AGCTCTCATGGCGCCTGATGGGTAGGCACAATCTTGCATGCCGTGCATGCGTGTATTGCGGGGTGGCCTACCCCGAGTTTTGCAGGCGCCGAGCCACTGCAGTTTGCAGGATGATTTTGAGAGAAACGCCCGTACTTTATGGACGATCCCCTAGTGGGACTGGTACAAATTAGCCGAGTTAAGCGTTTTCTACCACCAGAAAACCTAAGTAATAAATAAAAGCGTACGGGAATCACTGGGAATCAAAGTATTTAGAGAATCATGTGTACACATCAAAAGGGAGTTATTGCCCCTTCGAGGCGGTGCAAAGAGCTGACATGAGCGCCGCGGCCAGGCGTTTGTGAAGCTGCGCTGTTGAGAGCGCCTGCAACACGCTGGGTAGGCCGACCCGCCAAGCGGCTGTGTGGTTACTTCCCAGGTCGAACACATTTGTCAAAATGATGTCAAAATGACCTCATTTTGACCCTCATCGTCAAAATTTACTGCGCCTAGGTAGCCAGAATGAGCTCATTTTAACGTCAAATGATGGCCATTGACGAGTTTTTGACGATTGTTGGTCGCCACGAAGTGGTGGCCTATACTCCGTCCTCGCCAATGCGAGCACGAGCAGACATCGAGAAGTCTTGGCGGCCATACGGGACTGTACTTTTTTTTCTCCTCCCGGCCCCCGTGAGCTATAGGGGGCCCGTCACTTACTCACAGTCAAAGCATGCGAGCCCGCACTGTTAAAGTCTTACGAAGAAAAATGCCAAATCCTTTGTAATAC
>NW_026267133.1:1759583-1762519 GCF_000697945.3 Frankliniella occidentalis | reverse complement strand
AAACCGGAAACTATTACTGAACTTGCTTTATCTTTTCCAATTACTATTTTGCAGTTATTTTTTCTACCGCGCTAGATTACCCAACCAACACGAGTAACGGGTTTCCCTTTGCATGCGCCTCACCTCAGTTTTGCAGGTTTCGCCCGTAATGTTTGGGTGGTGGTTCTGCGGGTTCGTATCATGTTCTCTCATTTGCTATAGGGACACTGTTTTTTTTTTTTTTTTTTTTTAAATCTGACGTCATATGCAATCAAATGTGAACTGTCACATTGCCTACAACGCATCATGTCACATTACGTTGACTTACCGTTGCCTAGCTCCTGCCCTCACGGGCTGCTAACAAGTTCTTGGCAGGGGGCAAGCGTACGAATGAAAAGATATAACGGATGTGACACGGTGTTCCAACCAATGTGACAGGACACAGTCACTGTCATTTAAATCTGACGTCACAGTGTTTGAATGCAAAACAGGTGCCCTGGCCGGCCCCTGCAGCAGGGGATGGGGACTGAGGCTGAGGGAGGGAGACCACCGGAGGGGGAGGTGGGAGGGTATGGGGGGAGAGGGGGGAGGGCAAAACTTCTGGCGCCACAGAAACGGCGGTGCTGTTCGGGAGCCTAATGCCAGCCGTGTCTCCACTTTGCGAGTACAGTTACAATCCAATGAATATATTGGCGGGTCCGGGCCAGGAGGGCGCGGCAGGCAGGCCTTACAGGCTGCGCGCCCCGCGACCCCGCCAGCCTTGCATATTCAGTGTCGCTGTCCGCTCGGGGGGCAGCGGCGCTTCGCTCGCGCTTCTTTGTGTGTGATCTACCCATTATGGATCCGCCCCGGAGAGACAGATGGAGAAAGTATCGCGGGGTGCTGCGGGCTGATTATTAGGCCTCGCCCAGTCGGAAAATAGCTTCTCAAAAAAGAGTCAGGACGATATCTCTATCCCGCCGTTACAGTGCACTTGCGATGTCATGCCAGTGTGCCGCCCTCCTGCACTGGAAATGCAAGTGTGTGAATGTGGTACACTTTTGTAGATGTGTGAACGTTCATTCATTCACTAAATTGAGTGAAGTTAAGGGATCGTCCATACAGTACGTCCGTCAGTCGCCGTGACGAACCTGCTAAGTTCAGCCTCTGCAAGCTTTCATAACGCCTGGTAGGTACATCTTGCCTGTAGTGCATGCGCGTACGGCGGGGTGGCCTACCCCGAGTCTCGCAGGCGCCAAGAACTCGTAATTTGCCGAAATGGAGCAGTGGAAAACGGACGTACTTTCTGGACAATCCCTAATTTTCCGTTGAAATTCACACACTTGCGGCTCTATGTATACGAATAGCGAGCACACACCTACAAGTGTGCCACATTCACACACCTCCAAGTGTACCACATTCACACACTAAGGTTTCCGGTGTGTCCGCGCGGGACTCCAAGTGCTGCGGCGCCGCCATCTCCCCGCGGGTGTCGTTTAGCGACCATTCATAGCGACTCTCGCAGCGCCACCACCGCACGTGTGGTCCGCGTGGAGTCCAGGCGTGGTCGCGGGGGAGTGAGAGGGGGGGGAGGGGGGGGCACCGGCGGTGCATGGCTCCTGGGCCGCCACCGGCACGTCGTCGTCAATCACACGGTCTGCACCGGTGACTCTGAGGAGACGCCGAGGTAGCGCGCCCGCGATTGAACAGCAGAGTCCATGAGAGAGTGAAGAGGGTGTCGCGTGGGAAGACGTCCAGGGAACGCTGTACCGATATGGGGCTCAAGACCTCCACAGACAGCCGCGGGCTCGTCGCGCATGCAGCAGTCGGCGGCGACCTGGATTAGGCGGACACAAAAGACAGTTTGTCACTTTACTTTAGGCCGCCGTCTCTTCTCATTTCCATTCGGTCGGAACACAATGGCTGACAATAGCTAGGGTCGGTCAAAATTGAGACTCACATCTCGGATCCAAGTCATGAGGATCTAATTGGCAGAAACACTATGTTTGCCTCGATATTAGCGCCTTATACGTCCCGATTTAATACCTGGGAGAAGCAAGCAAGCATGTTGGAACATGTCGTGAGGGGAAGTCCCCCCCCTCCCCCTCAGCCAACTTACCGAGCGTACTTATAAGAGCTGGAGAACACCCCTTAGTGGTAAGTAGCGCGTATTTCGGTGGTCTGCTGGTTGGGAACATTTTCGAAGCATTTTAATACATACCCCAAGGGAGGTTCTTCAATCAAGTAAATATCCTTGGAACAAGTCAGTTTCCTGAACCTGTGCTTACTTGTTCCAATAATGATATTTACCTTGCTCCAAGAATATAATCTTGATTCAAGAACCTCCAATTGGGGGTGCGAACTAGTCGAGGGGTCCCCCACTAGCCAACTCGTTATGTACACTTGCCCGCGGCCAACTCGCGTGAAACTCGCGTAAAACTCGCGTCAAACTCGCCAAAACTCGCCAAAACTCGCGCAAATTTGCAAAAACTCGCCCTTAATTTGCGAAACATTCTGAAAAAATCGGTCCCAATTCGCTTCTTACTCGCGACAACTGGTCAACTTGCCAACTCGTTGTACACTTATTTTGGAAGTAGGGGACCCCTCGGAACTAGTTCTTTGCAAGCTTTACAAAGAAAATAGTTTGCAAGCTTATTGAGAAGTGTATCCCAGAGGTAGGTTTAACCGCTCTCTAGGGTGGAACGACAGACGCGGTGCGGGCGACAACTCGTTTGAAAGAGGGACGGGATTTGTTAGCAGTATGACCAGCGCCGCGTGCCACCGCCACCGCCTGACTATAGCAAGCGCTCGTCGCCCGGACCCAAAACTTTCACGCCGTTGCGCGGTGTGGTGGTTCATCAGAATTCTGATGTTAACAGATCACTGCTCTGAGAGCGCGCGGACAAAGACCACATTCAGCATTATCATTTTTTTTTAAAGGTGGATTCAGAGTTCACAAGATGCGAGCGTGATTTTCA
>NW_026267133.1:1726244-1754883 GCF_000697945.3 Frankliniella occidentalis | reverse complement strand
GGGGGGCGACGCTCTACCGACGCGGAGTGCCGGGCGGTCACACGTGTGACGGTGTGACAACCTGCAAAGTTTCGGAAACTCTGATAATCGGTTGACCGACGCCCCGTGTTGTAGAGATGCGCGAACGGGCTAATTCGAAAAGCTGGTTTACAATCGTTCAATTAAAGTTTTAAATTTTAGTAATTTAACAAAGCTGAAAGGCGGAAGAATGAAAAAAGTCACCACGGTTGCCGTTTGATAATTCCCCGCATTCTTCTGCATTTTAGCTTTACCGGGATGCTTTATTCACGAATAGCTCAATGATCGTTCGAGTTCGATCGAATTCGAACATGTTCGCTCATGGCTAGCGCCGTGTACTGTACAATTTTCTTACTCAGGGAAAAAATCAACGTGTTCTTGGATATCTCCTCGGATACACACGAGCCACGTGTCTGAGACCCCCTAGTCCAGCGCTAGACGGCCTTGGAGGTTACTGTTCTGACAGAAACAATACAAAAAGTGAGGACCAGTGCCAAAATTCTGCTCGTGCCCACTTCAGTGCCGCTGCTCGCTGCTTCGGGAGATGGTCGCCGTCGTCGTCCTCTTGCTGCTGGCGGCCGCCGCGCTCGCGGTGGCCGCCCTCCTGGTCCGCTTCTCTCGCGCCGTGTCCGAGTTGAGGCGCGTCCGTCGCATGACCGCCAAGCTGCCCGGCCCGCCCATGTACCCCCTGATCGGCAACGCGCTCGAGCTGGCCTGCAGTATGGACGAGGTCTACGACCGCCTGCACTCGCTCGCGTCCACGCACGGGTCCATGTACCGCTTGGCGATAGCGCACGTCACCTTCGCCTTTGTCATGGACCCCGACGACATGGAGGCCGTCATGACCAGCGGCAAGACGTCGGACAAGTCGGTGACGTACGGCACGCTGGAGCCGCTTATGGGCCGCGGGCTCGCCGTCCTCAACGGGGACGAGTGGCGGCGGCACCGCAAGGCCATCTCGCCCAGCCTGCACCTCGACATCCTGCGCGACTTCGTGCCGATCTTCTCCAAGCAGGGCGCGGCCTTCGCGGACACGCTGGCCGAGCTCGCCGAAAAGGGGGAGGCGTTCGACGTGACGCCGCTCAGCGGAGCCTGCGCCAACCACACCATCTGCGAGACCGTCATGGCCACCGACCTGCACAGGAACGACCCGATGAAGCGCGATTTCCTCGACGCCATCCCTAAGGCCTTCGACCACTTCATGTACCGCGTGTGGAGGCCCTGGCTCCTCAGCGAGTGGGTCTACTCGCTGCACCGCTCGCGGTTCCCGGAGTACCTCAAGGTGAAGGACTCCCTCAACCGATTCACCCGAAAGATAATCTGCGAAAAGAAGAAGGCACTGCAGAAGCACGAGATCCCCCAACGGAAGCGGCAAGCCTTTCTGGGCCACATGCTGGTCTCTGAAGAGGGCGCGGCGCTGAGCGAGGCGGAGCTCGCTGAGGAAGTCAAGACCCTTGTTATGATAGCGTCGGCTTCCTCGATGGACGCCCTTACCTTCCTCATTTACACGCTCGCCATCCGCCAGGACATTCAGGACAAAGTTAGACAAGTAAGACACACAAAACGTTGAGTGCTAACTAAGGTGGCCCTACCAATGAAACCTGGAACCCATCACCCCATCACCCATCATTCCAGATTTTACTGTTGTTGATGCAGCCCGAGTTTGTAAAATGTAAGTTGGAAGTTTAGGAAAGCAATAAATTATTACATTTTCACAAATTTTGCGGGCATTCGGGTGCCTCTATGAGGGACCCATCCCTACCCATCATTTACGAGTAGACCCGTAAATGGTCACTCAAACATATATGTTCATAATTTGTTAAAATGTATTTATTGCATTACTATACTTCCAAAGTATATTTATCTCGCTTCTCTTCTGCAGTGTTGACGCTGGCAGTGTTGACGCTGGCAGTGTTTTCTTTAGACTATTTCAAAATGACACAAGTTCCCAACTTCTGTGAAGTCGTGATCGTCCTAGTGGAAATGTCATTTTTGCGCATCCGTGGGTTCCCGAGCCATGCCAACTTCTTTCTGAGTACGCTTTCCTTTGTTTCTAGGAGCTGGACGACATCCTGGGCGAGGATCGCGGGCGCCCCTTGCAGCACTCGGACCTCGCCCACATGCAGTACACGGAACGGGTCATCAAGGAGACGCTGCGCTTCTTCAGCGTCGTGCCCATCTTCGCGCGCACCGTCACCGAGGACTTGCTCCTGCCGTCCGGCTTCACCGTCCCGCGCGGCTCCCAGGCCACCTTCTGGCTGCCCTACGTGCACCGAAACCCCCAATGGTTCCCGGAGCCGGACAAGTTTGACCCGGACCGCTTCCTGCCGGATAACTCGCGTGGCCGCCACCCCTTCGCCTACGTTCCGTTCAGCGCCGGGCCCAGGAACTGCATCGGTCAGCGGTACGCCATGACGTTCCTAAAGACGGTGGCGGCCACCATCGTGCCGCGGCTGCGGTTCGAAGTCCCCGACGACGGCCCCAGCCGCCTCGAGGATGTCCCACTCACGATGAACCTCACCGTGTCCGTGCGGGGCGGTGCCAACATCCGGGTGCACCGACGCTAAGCAAAGATGATCACGCGCAGTCCCCATTTCAGAGATTTCGGAGATTTCAGACCGACCTCGTGTCGCTGGGACGGGCTGCGGCACGGGCGTCGAGTGTACGGCTGGATCACCTTTAGAGAAACAGATAACAGATCTGTTTCAAAAATGTCTCAATGAACATATTAGTAACCTTCCTGAAACGGGTCTGTTCTGTTATTTGTTATTTCTCTTAATTAAGGTGATACGTAAACTAACTTTGCCCAGGGCCTAAAATTGTTTTTAAAATGCTAATACGGTGCTGCAGGGTTCACTGTGGCTTGCAGTGAATTCACCGTAAGAAGTGAACCCTAACTGTACCACCGATTTTAAACACAATTTGAGGCCCTGAGCAAAGTTACCTCGGTGGGCCAAAGTTACCCCAGTTTACGGTCCTATGTAGCTATGGCGTGTAAACCCTTCACTTTGAGGATGTGGACTGGATGAGAATGCTGCCGAGGCCCTCCTTTTGGGCGCTTTGTGCTGAGCTAGTCAAACCATGTTTCAGGAGAAATAAATTGATCACCACTGCTCACTCATGTTTTTCCCGCACTTCCCCTCCTCCTTGCTCAAGCTCCTCCCTCGTATTCCCCTCCAGCCCGCCTGAACCTCCCGCCGCTCCACCCGCGCCCCGCGCCCGGCCCACTGCGCCTGCGCAGTCTAGCGGGGGACTTCAGCAGTAACTTTGCAGGTGCAGAACGAAATTAAAATCTGGCTCCGAAATGTAAATAAGTCAATCAACAATCAACAAACTATCAGCTGGCAGTTGGCTTGCATCCACTGCTACTACTTTTACCCTCAAGTTACAGTAAACTCTCAAGATGTGGATGAAAATAGCTCTTATATTCGTTTTCGTTGCCTTCGTCGTCACAAATGTCACGGTATGGTTATAAATACTGCTGTTATGCAATATTTTTCATTTGCACATAATACCGGACTTTTGATTGCTTTTCCCTGTTCTTCATTTTCCTGTATTTGTATTTGTTGGTACACTTCAGGCTTCACATAGCTTATTTTTGTTTTTCTAAAGGTTATGTTATTGTCATTTACCTGTCTCATTTGCTTTTAGGCTCAGATTGACAATGACGCAAGATGTAAGTGTCTCTGTCCCAGCCTTCCACTTCCAGAATCGAATGAAACAAGAAAGGGTAATCAATTCAAACAGTATAAAGGTGACCCAGACCCCAGTCAATGGTAAGTTACTGTGCATCTTTCATTCAGTTTTAAGCTTAATTCACGATAGCAATGCAAGCGTGTCATTAACATCAGCATTGAATTAATGCTGGGGGAGGGGTTGGAACAGGGTAAGGGAGGAGTGGAAGAAGGCATTCAGATTGTCCTTTTAACACTAAAGGTAGAGCTAGGCTTACAGCGTTGCAACCGTAAATCACCCTGTTAAGGTGGATTTATGATGGTAGCGTTAGCGGTACGCAGCAAGCGTAGTTCTGCCGCTAGCGTTAAAACAACGCTCGGACGGTCCTCTTCCACGCCTCCCTCACCCTGTTCTGACCACTACGCTAGCGTTAATTCAACGCCAGCGTTCAAGATACGCTCGCTGTGTTCCGATCGTAAATCCCCCTTAAGTGGATTTTGTTACTTAAACCTTGTTTTATTTTACAGCACATGTCGTGATGTTGTTCTTCCTAAGTTGTCAGATGCAGAAAAGGCAGGACTTCCTCCAGAATTCTGTGTTAGATGTGACTGCAAGTATGAGAACAGAAATACGACAATAATTAAGGTAAGTTAACAAATAAAATTGAACTTAGCAGTTTTTAAGTAACGGGGATAGACTTGTAAGAAAATTTGTCCTCTTTGATTTTAGGTTGTTGTTATTATTGTGATATGGATTATCAGTCTTTTAGTAGTATACATGCTTTTTTTGATTTGTCTCGATCCATTGTTAAACAAAAGAGTTCAAAGCAATTACACTGAACACACCAATGAGGTAAGTAATATATACTCTTTTAAATCAAGGGCAGTTTCTGTAACAATCGATGTATTTATGAAGCCCACACAGTCTTATTCAATTTTACTAGGTCAAATTAACCTTATCCTTGTTTTATAGGATGAGATGTCCGGAGGAGAAGGTGTCTCACATGCCATGGGTGTACGTTCAAACGTTCTTAACAGAGTTGGCCACCAGCAGGACAAATGGAAAAGGCAAGTTCGTGAGCAAAGAAGGAATATTTATGATCGCCACACCATGCTTAACTGAATTATTTCTGGTATTTTTGTTATGAGTATCAGCTAAATGGTTTTTGCTATCTTGATAGAAGTCAGAATTTTGGCAGATTCCCGATTCCCTTATAACACACTGTACTTGATTCTTTCCGCATTCCCCAATATGTACTTTTAACTACTATAGGTCAACTTATGTACTATGAAGTTTTGTTTTTTCAGAACCTGATTGTAAACTTTTCTAGCATAAGAAAATAAAGTTGTGTTTTTTATTTTATTTAACAACTATTTAAGTTTTTGTTTTTTTTTTTTTTTGGCAATGAAGTTGGCGAGTACCCAAGACCAGAATTTAAAAAAACAAAAAAAACAACATAGAAATTTTATTAGAAACATGTATTGAAGGTACTTTACAGCAGAAAAATCAGACTAAAACTTGAAACGAATAATTTCAGAGCGATATTTAACTAATGATTCAATTTTAGCCCTATCATCCTCGAAAATTGGTTCAATGGGATCAGCAAAGTGGGCTGCCACAGGCAGTTTAAGATCTTCATCATTGATGAAATGTTGGACCCGACAAACAACTGGGACCCTTTCCTTTCCATTGATGATAACTGTGGCAACAAAGTGTTTTCCTTCTTTGTCAGGATCAGGGCCAGTGATTGGTCGTTCTGGGAGCTCAATACATTCTTCGTCAAGTATAATGCCTCCTTGCCTGAATGCCACCCGAGCATGCCACTTCTCAATCTGAAAAACAGGAGGAGAAATTGATATCAGTTTAAAATACTGCAATGTGAGATGGAGGTATTTTCTCTAAAAAGGTACTTACAGTCCAGGGGTTCTTCATATTCATAAAGAAAAAGACCATTAATTGTGCAATGACATGTGAAGTCTTCTGAGCAGTGAGAGTGCTGAATACAGCATTCTCCTCTACCGTCTTGATTAATGATGCATATTTGACCTCGTTTTCCGGATTAGCATATACAGCATACTGAGGTATCAGAAATTCAGCATACGCAATGTCTCCAGGAACCTTAAGCTTTGTTCCTTTAACACCTTTCCCTGGCACATCTTTTATGAGGATAACCTCAACATCTGGCATTTTTTGTTTTGGTGGTTTAATTTCATCGTATACTAAATGACGGCTCCTGAATTTTTTAGCGGGTCCGTTAATTGGCCGAAGTGGAACTTCATGTCTTCGATGTACAACTGGTATAAACAACTGGGTTTCGTCCAAAAGTGGAATCAGTTTTTCAGTGTCAGTCTTCTTCTGCCGAATGAGTGATTTATTTCGCACGAAAATTCTGCCAAAATTATCGCTCGATTTAAAAGATCTTTGAGCGAGGTTCCTGAACATTTTAAGTTGTTTCAAATTTCCTTAATCAATTGCAAATGCCCGGTTTCACTAAAATAAATCACACTCCGTCGTTTGGTTAGAGAAGAACCAAGGGATCGTGCCGTCGTCTGCTTCGCTAGATTGCTTGCTGGTAAAGAACAAAAATAAAAACAAATTGCAGAAGGGAGGGACAAATGAACTTCTGTCGATGTGTATCCAGATGTGCATTTTCTCTTCCTTGTGGCGTGTTTTGGTCCGATCTCACATTTTGACATTTGGTTGATTATAAACTTGTCTATGTCTTTAATTAACAAATAAAAGTAACAAATTATATAAAAATAGTTAATTTTCAAGCCTTGCCCCGTTCAGTGTAAGAACTAATTCTTTATGCAAGTTTAGATTTGTTTACGTCCATAACCTGACAGGATGGTCTCCAAGAAAAAGAGACCTAATACTGTAAGTTCCTACTAATTGCCTCATAATCAAATTCTTATAAAACGTAACAATAATTTCATTCGAATTTCTTCAATTTTTTCCAGCCTGTGGTCGAGGTCGAAAGTACTGCCCAACCAAGTTCTACAGTATCTGAGACACAAAGCCCATCCCCAGCTGCTGTTGATGTGGTAGAAGAAAATCGCGATGAGAAGAAATTATCCTTCAAGGACCCTGCCTTTCAGGTATCTACTAGTAAACGAAAAATTTTATAGAATATTTAATTCATGATATTGAAGCGTGTCATGACATTCTATCTTGCTGATCATCAACAGAGAGGCAACAAGAGCAGCAACAAGAAGAAAGGTGGCCGTTCTTTAAAACAGATTTTGGCTCAGGAGCGAACACTACCATGGGCTTCCTCTTGTGTTTTATGTAAGTTGTTTAGATTTATTCATATTATATAATTATTAAGTTATCTATCTGCTCATACATGGTAATACTTTTCTCATTTGCAGACAGCTCTATAAATGCTCCTCCATCTTTCAAACCTTCTAAAAAATATTCTGACATATCTGGTTTACCTGTGAGTATATCCCCTACATAACTGGGTGACAATTTTTTTAAAGCTCTATAGCAATTACAATTACATTTCCAGGCTAATTACACTGATCCACAAACTAAGCTGTTTTATGCAACAACAGAGGAATTTAGCACTATCAGAAGGCTTCCCAGTGACATTGTTGCTGGTTATTTGGCTCTAAGAAGAGCAAACAATCTAATCAGCTGACGGAAAAGCAGCTCCCAGTAATTACCAATTGATTTCTAATTTATTTTAATGTATTGGATTAATGGTGTTAAAGAAGAAAGCAAATTATGTATCTTTGAACTGATGTCCTTTTATTGTAACTATTTTTAAAATTATGAATTATGTCAAAGCAAATTTCTTATCTTAAAAATATAATTGCCATTCTAAACTTCCCAACATTGAAGAAAATCCCAACAAGTAAAGAAGTAAAGTTATATAATTTGAGAACTGAAAAATATTGTACATGTACATATCAGAAACTTAGAAGCCAGAATGCTCCTCCTTCACTGTGAGTATTTAATCCATCATAGAAACAAAAACATTCAAATTCGCCAGTTAGGACTGAAAGAAAATATAAAAATATAAAATGACAGATTCAGTAACATGAAATACAAGTCTTGAATAATACTGCAGATGACAGAGAATGTAAAAGCATTACGTCTTACGGGTTGATTGGAACTCTCTGTTTCAAGCTGAGCGTGAGCTCATAAATGAGAATGGAGACTAGAGATCCAAACACATGTTTGTGATACATCTGCTTCAGTTCAAAACCTTTCTTCAGATATAGTTCTCGTGCATTGTTGTGACATTCTGATGTTACAAGTTCTATTGCATCGTACCCCTTACTAACTGCAAATTTAATAACTTCATCGACAAGTTGGGAGCCAATTCCTTTATGCTGGTATCGGGGATGAACAGCCATACGTCGTAACCAGGCTGTGTTTTCTTCAGATTTACTTCTTGTCACGGCAATAGTACCAATTACTGTTTTCTTAAGATGAGAAGCAAGTTGCACAGACTGCCTCTGCATTTCACTTTCAGTCATTACGAGGTACTTAGCATGTTTTGGGTCTTGAGTCATAAACATTGGCTCACAAGCCTCCGCCACCCAAAAGCCTGTGTAATCTGAGGACATGTAGAAACGGGGAATGCTGGATATATCTTGCATCATTTCCATTGTTTTGAGAGTGTGGGCCAGGTAGATAATCACATACATGGCTACAATGACAACAGGAATAGAACCTAGGCAAATGCTTAATGGGACACCCATGAAGATGAACATGACAGCTGAGGTGACAACCATGGCCTGGAAGGTGATCTCCCTCGTCAGCCCCGCAATGAAAGCCGTATTCACAGTAGACATAGTGCCCTCCCGTACAATCTCCTTGCACTGGAGCTCGTCTCCAGGCCGGTAGTCGCGAATCACAATGACATGGTCCATGATGAACGCAGACAAAATCTTTCAGGCAAGCTCGATTTTGACGAGCAAGTAGACAGAGAGTGACGCGTCCGCAGCTACTGAAGTGTCAAATTTCGCACATTCGAGAGTTCCTTCGCCTTCACCGGAATGTTGACAACAGCAAATTATCACTCACAACAAATAAGTTCTGTGTTTCTCCTCTCTCCCTTCTGCCCGCGCAAGAAGCCTCTTCTCACTGCGCCAACATGCGCGCTTACATGTTTCGAGTAAAACGTGGTACAACAACTATGTATCCATAGTCCACCTTTCAGAAAAATTAAACAGATGAAAGAAAAATTATTCTTTGTAATGATTTCTTCTGTGTTTTCGAAGTATTTGCCTCTCTTTTGTGTCAAACAATGTTGCAAAATTGGTGCAGATGAAATATGAGAAAAGAAATCAGAGAACGTGCAATTTTTCATTACTCATTTTTAGGGTTGTTGTTTGTTTTGTTGTTTCATTTATTTGTAAAACGAATTTGTCGTTCACAGTGTCAGTTTGAATTTTACTTGAACAATGTTTTAGGGCTACCTTGTTTATCATCAATGCCTCATTAGGATTTCGTACGCAGAGTGAGAAGAGGAGAAGAGCTAATCTACGCTATGGAAGGCCCCCAGATAATGTATGCAGACCCTGCTTTGATTGATACAATCGTGGGCGAACTGAAATCTCAAGGAACTTTTGATCAGTTCAGAAAAGAATGCATAGCTGATGTAGATACCAAGGTAAAAACATTCTTCTTATTAAATACTCTTTGTGTTATGACCAGCAACCATGCAATAACAGCTAGTCAGCTTATTCTTTTATCCAACGTTAATAACCTGTATGTCACAAGATCTTTCAAAACGGCATTTTTCTACCCTTACAGCCTGCGTATCAGAATTTACATCAAAGAGTTGAATCGACTGTTGCCAACTTTCTTGAGGGGAAAGTATGGAGGCCAGATCTTAACAAGAATCAACTACGAGATAGCCTACGAAAACATATCCATGAGTAATGTGCTTCATTGATAGTGCTCAGAGCTATTAGAATTATTTGCAATATCATTAATTTCTTTTTATTTGACACAGAATGGGATTTTTGGAAACTGGTGTAGAACGAATTGTTGATCAAGTTGTTAATCCTAAAGTGAATGCTGTTTTCATGCCACAAGTTGAAGAAGTTGTTTATCGTGTTCAGGGTATACCCAAACCTGATAAGAAACCAACAGCTACTTCTTCATCTGCTGTCGGATCTACCTCGAAAAATGGAGGTTGTAAATTATCATTCTGCAGTTTTTTTTATCAATTCCTTGAAAAGTGTTCTATATCTTTCAAACTAATTATAAATTAACTGATTTATCTTTTTCCAGGTGTTTTCAGTTCTGGTCTCTTTAATCAGCCACCTCCTTTCTTGCCTGGACTTTCTTTTCTGCCTGCTGCTCTACAGAATCATATGCAGAAGGCTCCTACATTAGCTGTGAGTTTATGTTTTCAATGTACTTTTCTATCTGCTGTCCACAAATTGCATTAGAATACTCCATCTTTTTTTTTTCTTCCAGGATTTACTTCCAACTGACCTAGATCCCGTCTCACCAGAGAGTAGCAAAGATTCAGAGGATGAAACAGATACGAAAGGTCGAGCTAGAAACTCCACTATTGTTGAAGAAAGTGATATTATTCAACACCACGATGATTCTATGGAATCTCAGTTGTCTGGTATCTCTGATCTCACTAGTCATGGAAGTGAACATGGGCATAGTATAAAGTCAGAAAGGAGAAATTTGGGTATATGTGAAGAGGTCAATGATGATGACAGTCAACTTTCTAAAGTTTCTTCCAACAGCAAGTAAGTTAAAAATGAATATTCCCTTGTCTCACACTGACATCTTACTGACTTGTGTGTTCCTCTACAGACTGTCATGTGAATCTGCAACCAAAGATCAGCCAGAAGAGAAGCCTGAGATTTCATCAGCAGTTGATCTGGATGCACACAAAACAAATGGTACACTTGAAACAAGTTATGAAAATGCACAGGAAAAGTCTGCGTTCCCTGGAGAGCCTGGAGGCTCTGTTGTTGAGTATGGTGACCAATTTACCATGGAGGAAGAAGTTGCTACTACTGTTCAAAATGATCATGAAGTAGTGGCTCATGACAACATTATTAAAGAAGAAAGTCAGGCTGTAGTCTTGTCTGAAGATGTTAAAAACGTTGATGATAACATGTCTCTAGATAACTGTTCTGATGTTGACAAAAATTTGGAGTCCTTGCACTCTACATTCGAACATTCTGATGTCAAATTTCATGATGAGAACTCTACCCCTCAAAGTGAAGATTCACAGTTCTCAGGCTCTTCAGATAATAAGCTTCATATTGATGAAATGAAAGAATTTAACTCACAGTCTGAAAATTCACATCAGAATCAGGATGAGCAAAGCTGCTTGAAGACTTCATCTGAGGGTTTCCTCAGTGAAGAAAGTAACAAATGTAAAAGTACTGTAGAGAATGTTGTTGAAGCCTCTGAAGAAGCTCGACATGGGTTTGATGACAGTCAAGATGCATTGGAAAGACCACCTGTATCAATGCCACCTCTCCCTCCAATGCCCCCTGCTGACAGTAGCTCAGAGGAGAGACCTCCGCCTCCACCACTAACACCACCTGAGAAAATTTGTGCACCAGGAAGGTCAGTTTCTCCTTCCAGCTACTGTAATGACATCAAGCCTGTTCATTCATCTCCAATGTTGGCTGACAGCTTTTGTGAACGTCCGCCACTGCCACCAACTTCACCATTAGTTGAAAGAGCAAACATGGAAGTGCCTCCTATTCCCTCAATGCCACTTCAAATTGAAAGAAATGAAGGTTCCCATCTCCCTTTATCTCCAAGAACATCTCTTATTTTAGAAACTGCTGTTTCGCAAGAGATCCCAGAAACAGCTAATGAATGCCCACATTTGCTACCTACCTCATCTGGAAGATTGACTCACGTTCCTCCCTTACCACCTTCTACTCCACCCTTACCATCTACAACGCCTCCCTTACCACCTGCAACTGCTCCCCCTCCACCTGCAACCCGTCCCCTACCACCTGCAACCCCTCCCTTACCATCTACAACCCCTCCTTTACCATCTGCAAGTCCCTCCTTACCATCCGTAACCCCTCCATTACCATCTACTACGCCTCCCTTACCGCCTGCAACTGCCCCCCCGCTACCTGTAGCTGCTCCCCCGCCACCTGCAACTGCTCCCCCGCCACCTGCAACTGCTCCCCCGCTACCTGCAGCTGCTCCTCCGCCACCTGCAACTGGTCCCCTGCCACCTAGAACTGCTCCCCTGCCACCCACAACTGCTCCCTTGCCACCTGTAACCCCTCCTTTACCACCTGTAACCCCTCCTTTACCACCTGCAACCCCTCCTTTACCACCTGCAACCCCACCTTTACCACGTGCAACCCCTCCTTCACCACCTGCAACTCCTCCCTCACCATCTACTACTCCTCCCTTACCACCTACTAACCCTCCCTTACTACCTACAATCCCACCCTTGCCGCCTACAATCCCACCCTTACCGTCTACAATCCCACCCTTACCGCCTACAATCCCTCCCTTACCGCCTACAATCCCTCCCTTACCATCTGAAACCCCTCCCTTGCCATCAGCGACCCCTCCCTTACCACCTGCAACAACACAATTTCCTGTTAAATTGGATACCTCTCAATGCTCACCTTTAGAAGTATCAGCAGAAGAAATTAGAAAAAAGTCCCCTGAAGAAGAGGTGAGTGGTGACTCATACATCTCACCTTCGTATGATGAAAGTGCCATTCCTAAAACACCTCGATGGGAACCAAGATCTCCAAAGGAGGAAGAAAGGGACACCTTTTCTTCATTTGAATTTTTAGGTAACACAAGCAAAATTCCACAAAGTTTTATTCCTTCACTAAAGAAGAGCGACCAAGGTTAGTTATAGCCTAGTAGCGCAGCTCTGCTGTTATTAATAATTTAGATTTGTTAATGTTCATTTTTCAATTAATGTTTTTAAATTTAATTTTTAGATGAAGAATCACAATCTGGCTCAGAGGAAATGCAGTTGGCATGGAGCCCACTGTCTGCTCACGGAGAAGATGGAAATGAAGACAGTGGTGGAAGAAAGTCCAGAGAATTGCCTGAACAACATGATGCAAAGTTCTCTGATAAGAGAAGTTCATCTCATACAACAGCTCAAGAAGTCCCAGTACCTGAAAAATCAAATTTAATTGCAGGGCATTGTGAAAAGCAAACCCAGGAAAAAGATAAAGTAGAGAAATGTGATGCTGTGGATAGAGATAAGAATAAAGAACGAGATCGAACAAAAGATGAGAAAACTAAAGAAAGGTACAAGGAAGATGATCGAACCATCAGAGACTCCTCATCAAAGAAGAACGATGAGAAATCAAAACACAGTAGGGAGAGGAAAGACAGCTATAGGTCAAGGCATGATGAGAAGAATCGTTCTGAGAAAGATAGAGATCGCCATTCTTCATCATCACATCACAGAGCAGATGATAAAAAGAGGGATGAAAAAGAAAAGAGCTCGTCCTCAAGATACAAGTCAAGTCGTTCTGATGACCGCCATCGACATAGAGACAAAGAGAGAAAGAACAGTAGCAGTGGCTCCAGCAATGTGCGACATGAGGATAAAAGTCGTGACAGGTCATCTAAATCTGAAGACAAGTCAAAATCGTCCTCCAAAAGCCACTCAAATGACCGTGACAGACGAGAAAAAGACAGAGACAAAGATAGAGATAGAGACAGTAGGGATAAAGACAGGAAGTCAGATAGAGACAAAGAACGTTCAAAGAAGGAATCTGTGAGGCAAGATGAGAAAAAAAGGGAGAAAGAGCGTGAGAAAATAAGGAAAGACAAGAATTCTAGTGTTTGCCGCCCTAGTAATGAGCGACGGTCGCCTGATTTAGATAGCAATAATGGATCTACGTTTGGAGGTAATAATCAGACCTCTTCCTCTACAGTTAATAAAAGCAACCAAGATAGTAGCACTCAGGAAAGTAGTAAAGGAACAGGGTCAAGCGATTCAAATAGCAAGAGTAGTGAATCAAGTCAACAGAATGGTGCTTACTCAGAACCCTCCTTATTACTATCTCCTAATACCCATGGTCCTTCATCATCATTACCCTTCAAGAAACGGCCTCTTTTACAAGACAATGAAGCAAAAAGCGAGTTTTCCGGGAAATTGATTTTGAAGATAAGAAAACTAAATAGTTCTAAAATTATAGTAGATGCAAGGGCAAAGAGAATGAGAGCAGTAAGAAAACTTGAAAAAAGATCCGTAAGAAATTTAACCTACCTGTCCAAGTTCTCATTCAGGGTAAGTTATACATATGTAAACCTTTTACAAACTACTCAGTAGTCTTTATTTTTACATTCTCTTGTTTAAGAACTTACAATTAGTATTCTGGTCTCTAAAGTAAATAAATTTTCCAGGTTGATCATCAAGCTGAATTACCTCTGATGGACCATGGGCCTCCTACAATGTATTTTGAAACAGATTGGCCATCCAAATCAGATGATGATGCTTTTCTTGCTTATGTTCAAAACTTAGAACAAAGCAAAGCATTATGTGCTCTTTCAGATTATTCAGGATCGGATTCAGAGGAGGAAGAAATCCTGAACTTAGATGACACCAAAAGCAACTGTGGACTGGAGAGTAATAATATAATGCTCTCTCTCTCTGTGCTATCTGATAATCAAGCAGCACAATTAGCAGAACAAAGTTCACCTGTTACCAAACATAAAATGAAAAATTATTTGCCCGATCTAAAATCAAGCAGTACTAGTTCAAAACATAAGAACCGCACAAAACGAAGAAAATCACTTGAGGACAATTTTGAAGGGAAGCGCTGTAGATTCAATTCGAAGGAAGCAAACGATCCTGCTCCTACAGAACAAAAGTCTCGACGTGCAAGGAAACCCAACAAGAGATACTCCAATGATGAGTTCACGTCTACTTTTGACTATGAAGAAGAATCAGAGGAACTTGAGGCTATCGTTGAAGACAAAAACCTGGTATACTATCACCATAAAGTTATTTTTCCGTTTTAAACCCAATAGTTAGCTTTATAATTCAAAACGATTGTTTCACCAGGAGGATGTTGATACACCTATTGCAATGGAAAGTGAACTGTGCAAGTCTGAAGCACAAGTTTTATCTACATCTACTTCACAATATGAAACAAGGGTGAGTAATAGTTTCATAAAATCTCATTATATCTAGATATTTCAATTAGTCACATTTTTTGGATTACCACATTATGTTCAGGAGCTTTTTGTATCTGGAAGTATTGATCAACAGGAGAAAGAGAACAAAATCAATACCCCAATAGAGAATAAATCCTCAGCAGTTAGCCAACCCTCCAAATCAATTAGTTGCCATAACAAAGAACCATCATATTCATGGAATAGAGATTCTTATAATTCAAATAGTGAGGTAAACAACTGCCAATTTTGTGAAATGAATGACAAATGAAATACACCAGTAATTAAATTTTCTACCTCATAGTTTCTGATCATGTTCTTACTCTACAGGATGAAATAGATAACACAAATAATGAAAATGATCTTATTGGAACTGCCCTGAAGAATCTTATGATGGAGAGTGGTTTGGGCGGTCCAGATGAAGGTGATTTGTGATTTGATGTTCAACTGCATGATTCATTTATTGTTATGTATGTGGTTTATTCAATCCAAAGGGTGCATTTTAATTGGTCTTTGTTGGAGGTTGCTTGGTTTTGTGCTTGAAATTTTTATTTCTCAAAAGTGTGCAATTGCATTTAAATTTGTTTGGATTTGTCCGCATTAGGCCAGCACATTGATACCAAAACACAGGTACCTAAGTAGAATTAGCTGTGTTAATTTTCATTTCTTCCTTTGTTTCTTTACTTTTTAATAGAAGTTTACTTGTAAGTACTGTATGTGTCACCTCAAGTGGCTTTGTAAATGCATATGTACTGTAAGCCATGTTTTGTTGGAAGAGAAGTCATCCAGTAGGTTCTAGCAAACTATGAGGTTTGCTAATCTTAAGGGTTTGTACAGGTTGTTTGGGATATTTTTGAATTTAATGGGAGACCCACACATTTTTTTTTGTGTTGATTGGAAATTCACTGAACTCTTGGTCTAAAAAGAGTGAGTTATCTATGTAGTAGTCAGATGAGCATAATTAATTTGCATTGTACATAGTACAGAAGCTGCCTCTCTCAAGGTATGATTTTGCTAAATATCTTTCATGAGTTGCGCATGTTTTTCAAAGTACACCTAAATTTGAGAAAAGTTGAGAAAATGTAAGGGCTATGACAAAAGGAAAAATAATGAAAAATGCACTGTGTCCTGTCATGTTATGCTGCATTGCACTGCATCGCATCATTGTCTTGCTGAAATTTAAGTTCTGGTGATTAGGAATCATTGCTGCTTTAGTTTCGAAGAGTTGGTTTCAAAATATCTGTGTCTTTCTGTGCTTTTACCCAAAGAGAAGAGATTACTGTTACATGTATGTTGGGCTTGATGTTGTGAATATTCTTATGTCGAACATATTCAGGTTCAGGTATTATCTTTCATACCTCTGACTTTATGCATTTCTTAGCCATCTCACCCATCATGTGTGTGTACTCTAGGGCGCCATGTTTTCTTCCTTCGGAGTATACTGTAGAAAAAGACTGGTTATTTGTTTCTACAACTTCTTTAGTTATATCCTTAAATAAATACTATTTCTCCTGAATAGTATGTATGTATCTGACTTCTCCAACCATAGTTTGCTTCTAAAAATGAACTTGAAGAGATCGTACTACTTTTCATGTCTTCAAATAACATGCAATTGGCAATTGGCAATTGGCATTACATCCTTGTAGGAAGGAGGGGAAACCTGATGTACAGGTAATATTCATTATGAAGACTTTGTCCGTGCATGTCTTGCTACATCTGTTGTGGAGAGCTGTTTTGCTGCATGTCGTACTGCCTGTTGCTTTCTGTTAGTGGATTGAATGATGATTTCTTATGAAAATTATGAAATTCATTTTGATTGTTTTACTTTAACTTGAGTTTATTTGTGGGTTTGTTTGCCAGATTTAGTACACTTAGCATTTGTTTTAAAAAATCATCCCCTCTTTTACCACAGTAATTCGTTTATTTACAGCATCAGGATCTGAAAAGCTATCCTCAAACTCTCATTCAAACTTGCCCAACACATTATCAGGAAAGCAAGGGAAGTCTATCCCCCTCTCTGGTGTGAAGAGAGTTGGTCTAAGCAAAAACTATAAGGGAAATAAAAAGTTCTCTGTAAAACCTGCAGTTGCTGCATTGTCTTCCAGTGAATTCTCCCTTCCTCTTAGTCCCGATAGTGATGTCTCAGCATCCACTTATGATAAGGGACCAACCAAAAAACTTAAAGGTTTGATCAAATATGCAAGTACCATATGTCTTTTTAAATTATTGCGATTCTGATTTAACTTCATCTTGTTATAGCATCTTCTAGCTCTGAAGCTTCTGACAAAGATGTAAGTGCAGAGGCAAGCAAGCTTGATAGCAGGTATGTTTCGGGGAAAAGTAAACGATTGTTGTCCTGTACCTTACCCTATTGCTGACATTAATTACTTTAAAAATTTCAGTCGCATCAAGCAACATTACAGTAGTGATGACTTATATAAACCCCGCCCTCCTCTCAGACTGACGTCGAAACGCCGGCAAGTACTGTCTGACCATGATGAAGTCTTTTAAAAAAGAATGATGAAATAACTGTTTTCATGAATTGTTTTATTGTTAATCAGTAATATTTTAAAGAACAATTGACATTCTGTTGTGTCAAATTAAAGAATACAAATGAACTAAATATCTTCCTTTGTATCTTCTCCTGAAACTTGCTTAACATAATCAGCAGCCATTTTTCGAACTTTTTCTTGGCCTTCTGTAGAGCCATGAACTTCTTCAAACTGCAGATATTTAGTAAAAAGGGTTTTCATTTTCTGAGATGGCATCTTTTGACTAACAGCCCTTTCTAAGAGTTCTCTGCAATTTAAAAAGTTTTAAAATTTTTATCCATTTGTATGACCATTAGAAAATTTTAGCAAATAGGGTATAAAATTTACAAACCTCGCTTCTGCAATTTCTTTAGCTCTTACAAGCATATCACAGTAGACGATCCACACATCCAGTCTCTTAGGGTACGATGCTAATATTGGATCCATGAGGGCCTTGGCTTGTTCCATATTATTATTTCGGGCTTCCATCAAGGCAAATTGCACAACAAGATCTACTGACTCTGTTAAAGGTCAATGTATCAATCAAGGTTAATGGTGTAATACATGGAAGTTCCGAATTGAGGAGAGGTACTTTACTTGAACAAAACTTACCTTTTTTGCTCCTCATGTGTGGTAGGGCTTGTTGCAAAATAGTCCTTGCTTTATCAATATATCCACAGGTCATAAGGACAGTGCCTATGTCAAGCCACATTCCTGGAGTTTCCTTGAACTTCTTGACAACAAGCCTAACTTCACTCTCTAATTCTCTATTTTTACCATTTTCTGCATATAATCTGACCATGTGTGTCCGTATCTAATGAAAGCATAAATTTACAAAGAGAAAACCAAAAAGGTATTAAGTTGATTGTTTTTCACAAAAGGTAAATACAGTACCTTGTAGGGATCATTTGACTGGAGAGCTTGATCAAGTGTGGTCTTCAAACTGTCGGGCGTACCATACAGATTTTCTAAATTAAGAAGACCTAGCCATACATTTAATTTTTCTTGTTCTTCTCTGTACGAAATTGACTTAATAGCTCTGTGAGCGACAGCTCGAGCCTTTTCAATTTCGGTGGCCTATAACAGGAAAAATATGAACTACTGTAACTATTTTTAACATAAGAAATTACCCCTTTCAAGATGAGATGCTATTTTAAATACCTGAAGATGAAATGCCATATATCGTAGCCAAATTGCAGAGTTATCAGGGTTAGCCAAAACCGTCCTATCAAAGTCATCACATGATGATAACTGACGATTAGGATCCAATAGTTCTCTTTCAACTTTCTGTAATCTCTCTTCTTCAAGTCTGGTAGCCTCTCTCCGCTCTGCAGCTGACTTCTTACTTTTCTTTTTCTTTGGATTTTGATCTTCATCTGAATCATCATCACTGCTAGAATTGTCTTTTGTCGGTTCTAAAACCTAGCAGTTGGAGGAAACAAACAAAATGAATCCGTACAAAATCTTATATAGAACAGAACACAAATAAGTTCATAAAAAACATACCTCCATGAATTTTGTTGGGTCAATATCCCACATAAAACCAGGATTTTCTAACGTAGGTTTCTTTCCATTTGACGACACTAAATTGTCTCCACAAGCAGAATCATCAATGCTTTCAAGATCAACCTCTATAACTTTTTTCTTTTTCTTCTTAGCCTGAGGTCCTAGCCCACTTGGGCCATCATCTTGGAGAGCCTCAAGACAAGCATCTTTCCTTTTTTTCTTAATTGTAACTTCTTCTACTTCAGGATCATTTGATTCATTCAGGCTTAGTTCCTTATTCTTCTTTTTCTTCACTTTACTATTCTCAGACAATTCAAGATCCTGACCAACATTTGACAGTTTTCGCTTCCCCAACTTTGATGAATTCTGAGTAACATTTTCTTTCTCATGATCTGATTTCTTTTCCAAATTGTCGGGGGAGTCACTGTCAGAATCATCACTTACATCAACAGATTCCTGATCACTTATTTCATCCATTTCAGCATCAATAATTTTAATATCATTTTGTGTATCCAAGACTCTTTGGGCTGATTCTAACTCATCATCCTCATCTTCCTTTTTAATGTCCTCTGGAGCCATTATCTGAAAGTATCTTTCCTTCTTCACAGTTTTTTTCTTCTCAATCTTTTCCTTTTGTTTAATTATCTTCTTTCTGTTCTCAACTACTTCTTTAGGTAAACAAATAACTATTCCGTTACTGCACCTAAAATTGTTTTGAAAAGTTTTAATGAATTGTTATTGATTGGGATATTATATGATACATACAGTACCATATTACATGTTCCAGAAAAACCATATGTAATCTCTTAGTCTAAAATTGATGCCTACCTTTTCACAATAACTTTCCTGTCAATACCAAAGAAGGGCTCTGGTGCACTGAGGATTGATTTGCCATGAGGATACAGATATGTAGGAATATATGCAAGACAAGGCTTGTTTTCTCCTTTGAGTCGAATAAGAATAAATTCAGGAGTTACAAGGAGGGTTGGACCTCGAAGCTGAACATCTGGATCAATGAAAAGTCCTGTTTCAGATGATCTTTCATGGATAGAAGCACAAACTTCTTTACGTATGGACAATTCAACATGCCCTCTCAGAAAATCAATCTGAAAAGCATCAAGGGAACAAATAAGAAAAAGTAATAATAGTTTGAAAAAACCAAACAAAACATTTTGTACATACATTAAGAATTTTGCCATTTACTCTAGTTCCTACATCAAGGTCATCACTTTCAGCATTGAAAAATGTAACTTCCCCACGGGCTCCATTTGTAAGTTTTAACACAAAACCCCAATCAGTTTTTTCTGATACCACACCACTAACTTTGCCCCCAACATTAAAAGCTCCAAGAGGACTTCCTGCTTTCTTAGCATATTCCTGTAGACGCTCTTGATCAGAGAGATACTTTGAGAGGTACAAGACACAAGTCTAAAATGAAGAGAAAAAAAATGGAATTTGAATACAAGCAATCTGCATGAACAACAATATGTATCCAAATTAAGCACTACTATACCTCCAGCTCTCCGTCCCAAAGCTCACTCTTCCTGCACCCTAAAAGAAGGGTGTTTTTTTCAGCAATAACTTTTAGAACTTTTGCTTGAATTCCTTGGCCTTCCACTAAACCAATACTTAAAATATCTTCATCTTGCTCACACACCAGTTCACGGCTAACTTTGACCAAACCTGATACTGAGGCAAGAGGTACTTGGAGTAAAAGGTAGGAGGGATGAATTTTTTGAACAGAGCATGGTAGAATCCAACCAGGACAGACAGCCTCTAGAAGCTTTTTGGAAGCAATTTTCCCGTGAGTGCCCTGAAAACAAAAACAAAAGTGTTATGTTAATACGTTTTTTATGGACAAAGTCGCAGGAAATGTAATTGTGCAGTGTTTTTGTATTTACCTTGAAAAATTGGGTTACAGAGGACCTCATTGAAAACACTACAGGTTCTTTCCCTTTACCATTGCTGAAGCACCAAACATTCGTCAACACAGTTCCAATTTCAAAAGTAGCAAGAAGTAATTTGCACATATCAAGGTTATCGCTCAGCTGGAAGATGGGAATGACACCAGTAGCTGAAAATTTTAAAGAACAAATGACAGATAGGTATTAGTAACATTGTTCGAACCAATTGCTGCATATACTTCTAAACACATGTCAGCTCTAAGATTCACACACCATTATAGGACTCTCCCTCATCAGTTATCTTAACTTGGAGACCATCATTTTCAACTGATAAGACTTCAAGGGTGTAAGCTT
This sequence comes from Frankliniella occidentalis, assembly GCF_000697945.3. Lineage (NCBI taxonomy): Eukaryota > Metazoa > Arthropoda > Insecta > Thysanoptera > Thripidae > Frankliniella > Frankliniella occidentalis. The sequence continues at coordinate 1,733,771 of NW_026267133.1, read as the reverse complement.
GTCCAACCAACACCGTTTTACAAGCAGCTTGGTCAAGTTTAAAACTTTGACTTGGAGGAATAAGAGTAAGTTTCAGTTGATTATCATTACGTCTGAGGACATAGCATCTCACCTGAAAAATAAGTGCAACTGTAGATATTGCTGAATAGCTAAGATAAGAAATCTAATTTAGAAAGAAAAAGAGGGTTACATACAAGTTGTCCAAGGAAGAACTTATGACCTGTGGGGACACAGTGCTCACTGTTTTCAAGGAAACCTTTCGCATCACCAAAGAAAGACACAATGGCACCCTTTGATGATATTGCCACTACAGTGCCTGTATAACAGGTCCCTTTGCGAGCACTCTGGCAGGACATTATAATGGGGTCTTGGCTAGTAACAAGTGAGTTTTTCAGGGTTATTATTAATTTATGCTTATCAAGATCCACTTTCAGAACCTAAAACAAGTGTAAGAAAACATACAATTTCCACTGATTTTAGTATACTGCAGTAGTTGCTTCAAGAAGTAAGTAATATAGTACCCTTCCTGTAACCCTGAGACCAGGATTATACTTCTTTGCTGGCTGATGTAATGGAACATCTGCAGAGTGAGCTGCTGGTACAAATCCATTCAACATGCCAACTCTAACAACTATTCCTCCATCTCGAATTTGGTCCACCACACATGGCACTACAGAACTGACTTGTACATCAGAAAAGGTCAGGTACTTCTCATTCAAAACTGATCTGTAATCAAAGTATATGGTGAAAATGATGTCTAAAGTGAATGGAAACACAAAAAAGGTCTTCTTAAAAAATACCTACTTTTCCATACTACAGACATAGGTCTCTATCATGCTATCATAGTGAATCAGTCTGCATCGCACAGTGCTTCCAAGAGGATACTTATCCCTCAATCGTTGTAACATTGTTGCTGAATTAGCATCATCTTCTACCTTACCCTTAAAATTAAAACCAATGCGGCGCTCTGGTACGAAACCACGGACCTTGCTATTCTTTTTGCCAAGGTTCAGAAAAATTCCTTTCCCGCTCACTCCAGTAACCTACATGGGAAAATAAAATATCATAGTTAAACCGGGGTTTGGCCGGTCAAACTCCGGATTTGCAGTTCTCCGGGCTTTTACTGTAACACATCTACACATAATGTATAAACCAAATAGAAAGATATTTGTAGAGAAGAAAATATATTGTTTACCTTAGCAGAATTAACTGTGTCACCAATCCCAAAATTAGTTTCAGCAGGAGAAGGTTTCGGAATTTCCATCAGAGGGTCACTGACGCAAGGTAAAGCACTAAAAAAGACATGCTTTACAATAGGTGTAATGTACAGCACACGTCCAAAAATTGAGGAGCCATGCTCTAGGTGAGGCATGGCTTCTTTTGCAGAACTAGATATTGGAATATGATTACGGTGAAGATAACCAGAAGAGGACATGAAATTAACCATCACCCCATCACGCATGGACTGAAAATGAAATGCAATTGTTCATGAAGCTGGAGAAACTGTATCAACATATAACTATCTTATATAACCAACTTACATCAGCAACAGATAATTTAAACCTCATTCCGGGCATAATATGTTGCATGTCAACCGGTTGAGAACCGTTAATCTCGTGTTTGCAGACGTCATCAGGGTCAGCAGAGAGTTCAACTTTTGAAGCAGCTGGTGATGGTTCCCCTTTGACAACAACAGTTCGCACTAACTGACCAACAGCTGAAATATACAGCAAATCACAGATGAAAATATTTCAAGTATTTGCTGGAATAGATAAGAAAAAAAAAAAAAAAAAAAAGTCAGACAAACCTAGGGGTCTTCCAGAGTTAAATGTGTCACAATAGCTTTGAACCTTGTCATCTTTAAGGAAACTTCTTAAACCATTTACACCACAATCCATTACATATCCATGTTCCTCTTTACTTTTGACAGCCGCTGTGATTATAAGACCCTTCTTTGCCATGGCTGCATGAGACCAAGCAGTATACAATACTCGAGGATCAAGACTTAAAGTGATAACATGCCGGTTATCACTGGTTTTGCGAATTTGCCATACTTGAGCCAAAACAAGCTGACCTTTATAAAATAGCTCAGAGAGAGGACATAGAGCCTAAGAGGAAAATTATATATCAAATGAGATAAATTTTTGACATAATAAAATAACATAGAAGGAAGAAAAATATTACCTCTATATTGTCGTCACTTTGGCTCATGGACTGCAACAATTGCGAGTAAGGTTCTGAAATTTGTGTGACAGGAACCCTTCCTGATATTAAGCCAGGCAAAGAAACATGGAGGTAATAGTCGGTGATCTCTGTTACTCGTCCTAATACTATCATTCCCTCAGTGAGAGTCTGTAAAATACAATAAACAGTAAAAACAATATCGTACAGGGGAGAATTTTTTTAAAAATTATTGAAATACCACCTTGTATGACAAGTCATCCAATGAAATTAATTTAGGATCTGACCCTGTGACTGCCTGATGTTTAACTTTTTTCTTATTCTTTATCTTCTTTTTCTTTTGATCAAATAACTAAATAGAACAAAAGTGGAAAGATTAATTACAACCAGCATACTTATTAGCATGTACAATATACTCGAATATTTTTGATATACTTACATTTGATTTCTTAGTGTTTGAGAATACGGGAGCCCCACCACGAGGAAAAGCTTTTTCTTCAATAGCCATTTTGGAAATCTTTGAAGAAAAGAGATCAGAAATATAATGATATACCAAGCAAATGTGATACAAATCCAAGCTAATTTAACACTGTTTTCTTAAGATTTCTTATTAAAATTTGAAAAGAGCATGAGAGACGGGAACGACGACTGAACACATATGTGGTACGTTTTAGCTCTTAAATGCATAAAGACAAACGATTTAAATTCGGTAAGCAGGAGCCAATTGTGGACACCTAACCTGCGTAGAACTAAGGGATTGTTATCATTTTTCCTAGTTCAAAATTAGGCTAAATAGGCAGAAAATGAATAAAAAGTGGCAGTACAAACACTACTTAAACTACAGAAGTACCTGCAACTACTGTCACACGTCAACCAGATATATATAATGGCTAAATATTTGGGTTTGCTAGTAACACGTGTGTTGCGTGTTGCGAGAAGAACTAACCAGCGAACCGCAGTTTGTTTTCACTGTATGAGAAATTATCCGGGCAACACGGGGTAGAAATTAAAAAACAAGCTAGTGACAACGTTCCCAAAAATTCGTCGTAGCCAGTCAAAGTGCGGTAACGGCGGTTCGTGTCGGTCGGTCGTGACAGTTCTATCTTTTTCTATCATATGTTTTGTTCATTCTAATGTTCTATCCGGCCCGGCCTCAATCCTCGAAATGTATTTGAGAATGAGATCAAGATCTAACAAATAAGTTCTAGTTCGTGTTCTGAAAAAGACTGATTAAAGACTGTGCAATCATGGCTCTACAAATTCAGCCCAAAGAAGTGAAGGTAAATTTTGATGTGTGTCAATGTATCAGATACAATTGATACAGGTTATGTTCCATATAATACCTCTTACCACTCACTTCTTTACCTACTTATCATGAAAATCGTAGGACTCAGAAGTTTTAATTCATCTTCCCTTTGTTAAGAAATTATTGAACACTTAAAACAAGACAATTATCCCTTGCATTGTCAATCCTTCGTTTAGCCACCTCATCCCTCTATAATATTTAATCATTATGTAAAATTGTACACAATTTTTCAAGAGCTTTCAATTTTAACTCTTATTATATTTCCAGAAACCTGGGCCGGGTATGCCGGGTGCTGGTCCATCGTTGGCCTCAGGTTCTGCTACCACATCCCAACAACCTCAGGTGCAGGAGTTTTCTATTCGTGTTCCAAAGTAAGTTTTCCTATCCTTTCTTTACTTTTAATTCTACTTTGAAAGTTACGCTTTGTTCTTGAAATAATTGTAATACTATTCTGCTGCAGGAATACTAAGAAAAAGTTCCATATGATGCGTTTTAATTCTACACTTAATGTTGACTTCACTACATGGAAGCAGATCCGAATGGAACGGGAAAACAATGCTAAGGAATTTAAAGGGTTTGATGAAGATATGCCAAAGTAAGACCTCTCTTTTTTTTTACCTACTATCATCCTATGATCTGTACAGCACAGTGAACCAAAAGAATTAAGTTGAGAATGATTTTAAAATTTGACCATAAATTTCATTTTTGGTTTTCCATAGGTTCGGAGCTGGTAGTGAATTTGGTCGCGAGGCACGTGAGGAGGCGCGGCGCAAGAAATTTGGAATTGTGGCAAGGAAGTACAAACCTGAAGATCAACCATGGATTTTAAAATCTGGAGGGAGCAAAGGGAAAAAGTGAGTCACATAATATTTTCTCAAACATCTGTTTTACTCAAGTAGTTTCCTCTTGACTGAGTTTGTCTGTTCAGATTTAAAGGTATTCGTGAAGGAGGGGTGTCTGAGAATGCTGGATATTATGTTTTTATGAAAGCGGAGGATGGAATCATTGAAGCGTATCCATTACAAGAGTGGTACAATTTTCAACCCATTCAACGTTACAAAGCACTTTCCGCTGAAGAAGCCGAGGAAGAATTTGGAAGGTGAGTGTTGTTGTATTTCTGTTCATTAATTGGTTAATAATTTGAAATCAGGAATTTCTGATAACATTTTATTCTTAGACGAAACAAACAACAAAACTTTTTCTCGCTCATGATGAGGAAACGTTTGCGTCCTGATGAGGATGTGGACCTTGATGACCCAGACGAAGCTAAAGGAAAACGCAAGGGGGGAGGTGGAAAGAAATCTAAAGGTAGGGAATATTTTTCTAGTTATTTCCCTTTGTGAACTCGAGAAGTGCCCAGAGAATTTTCTCTCTTCCATAAATTTCATTTGTGTATATACAGGTAAAAACTAAGTTTTCTTGTTCCAATTTTATTATTGTAAGTGTTTTTGTTGTATTATTTCAGAATTAAAAATATCAGACATGGAGGAATGGATGGATTCAGATGATGAATCTGAATCCGATGGTGATGAAGAAAAAGATGATGATAAAGAAGAAAAGGCTGAGAAAAAGAAAAAAGGAAAGAAAGGTGCAGAACAAATCAAACTTTTTGCATGAGTTCCTTAACTTAACAAAAAATTTGACATTACTGAAAATTTGATTCCAGAGGCAGAAGCAAAGAAGAAGAAGAAAAAGAAAGATTCAGATGATGAGGCTTTTGAAGAGAGTGATGATGGTGATGAGGAAGGCAGAGAAGTTGACTATATATCAGATTCATCAGTCAGGTATTGTGCCTTCCCCCATCTTCCAAATACTATTGACAACCTTTTCAAATACATATCTACTTTTACTTTATTTCATGATCTCACTGCAGTGTTTCAGACCATGATGAAAAGGCTAAAGATGAAATGAAAGGTGTTGCTGAAGAAGATGCCCTGAGGAAACTCTTAACTTCTGATGAAGATTCTGAAGAAGAGGAAAAGAAGAAAGAGGGAGAAGAGAACAGTGATGCCGAAGATAAGAAGGAGGGTGAAGAAAGCAAGAAGGATGCAGCTGAAACCAAAAAGGCTGCAACAGAAAAAGACCGCAGCAAGAAGAAAAAGAAAAAGGTTTGTGCTAAAGTGGTCTGTTACTAATTGTAAGTTATGTTGTGCCCTGTTTCCTAATGTTGAATTCCAATTACTTTATTAGAAGCGTGAAGCAGATAGTTCTGAAACCCCATCCAGCAAGACTGCATCGACTTCAAATGATAAGAAAGACAAGGGTAATGGTAAGAACAGACTTGTCTATGAATTTAAATACGTCCTTAGTAACAAACACAGATATCACTCAAGTACTTTGTTTATATTCCTTGCAGATTCTATGAGTGATTTGAGTTCAGATTCAGAGCCTGAAGGAAGTAAGAAGAAGGATTCCAAAAAGGACGCAAAAGAATCAAATAGGTACAGGATTGATTATCATTCATCATTTTTTTAAAACAGTCTTGTTAAGTCAATAACTCATTCATTGGAGGTTTTCACAATATGTTGATTGAAATCTTAATATTTCCAGTGGAAATAGCTCAAGATCAGCCAGTCCTGCACTGCAGCCAGATGGTAAAAGGAAAGCTACTAGTGATGCCCTAGCTGCTGTTGCCGCAAAGAAAGCCAAATTGGACAACTTTGCTTCTGCTTCAGCTTCACCGTATTTAGCTGGAGCAAGGTAAGAACCACCGATGTGCACAGTTTAATCAGTATCCTCTTTTTGCAGTCGTGGCCAATGTCATTTTCTTGTTGCAGTGAGGCCGGTATCACTGAAGATGCCGTGCGGCGTTATCTGATGAGGAAACCGATGACAACGACTGAACTTCTCCAGAAGTTTAAAAGCAAAAAGACTGGCCTTAGCTCAGATCAGCTTGTAAATATTATGACTCAAATTCTCAAGAAAATCAACCCTGTGAAGCAAACTATCAAGGGCAAGATGTATCTTTCAATTAAGGCGCAAGGTGCACCGAAACCTGCTGAAAGCACTTAGACAATGGCCACTGGTGGCTTGTACACTCGTATGCTGGCATACATATGTGTGTATTTTGTAAATAAACAGGACGAAGTATCATGTTCCACAAGTTGGTTCGCTTTTATAATCACATACAGGGGTACTACCGCGGGTACTACCCAAGCCCACGAGTAGGATGCTGTGGGCAGCAGACCCGGCGCTTGTCCCGTGCAGTCCGGTCCAGACCCTGGCCCAGCCCGGCTTCTCGCGGCGTCCGTCAATGATTTAGTGAAGGGCCAGGCCCTGCAGGCGGGGCCCGACGGAGCCCCTGGGTAGGGGCCGGGCCGCACATTGGTGCCGCCAAATCCAAGGTGAGTGGATTTATTTGAGCCCGGGAGGTGGCCGCCAGCCGGGGGGTCGCGTCCCTTGGACACTTTGTGGACTCGGCCGGATCGGAAAGAATGTCCGCGACTCTGCCCTTCACACCCTTCCGAGTATTTTCGTTTCCCTACCTGAGCTAGTCAAGAAGGTTTTAGAAGCCTGTCAAAGAAACTTACAAACCAATAAGGAGTTTCAATTAACGCGTTCAGTTCGGCTGCCCGTTTGGGGGTTGGAATAACCAACAAAATGTGACCACATTGTGGTCACGCTCCACTGAACTCAGTAAGGACAATGAAAACGATTCGACAGAACGAATAACTGTAGTGCTTTAGACTGAAACTGCCGACAGTCCCTCTCGTGAATCACCTCCAGTTTGGGTGGGGTGCTCGCGCATCTGCGTGAGCGCCCGCGGTCGGCAGGGTAGGCCACCCGCTCCGGACGGCAGTCCCGCGGGCGAGTATCGCTGGTCCGTCGGGCGCTCAGCGCGCCGCGCCGAGTCTCCAGCGGATGCGTCATCAAAGCATTTTAGTTAGCCCAGTGTCGGGGAAGGAGATCGCTTCCCCGGCTAGTTTCTTTTGAAACAGAACTGTTTGCAATCTGCGAGTTTTACGTAAAAAGCATTCAGACAATTTAACGGCACCGGGGCGGGGGTCGTTTTCACCTTTGACATACCGGCAGTTTTCCCG
>NW_026267133.1:1724648-1725631 GCF_000697945.3 Frankliniella occidentalis | reverse complement strand
AGCGCCTGCCGGCGCTGTCCCGGTTCTTGCTCACATGCCGCTCAGCATCCGCCGCGTTTTCGGTAACAAACCTTTCCCCGGGTCTCCAGGCGGGCGGGGGGTGGGCCTCCAGGCGCCACCAGGTCTCATCCTGGAGAAATCCCCCGCAGACAGATCTGGGCCGAAGGGGGTGGGGGGCGGATCAGCTTGAGGCCAAATGAAAAGATAGTAGGGGGAGGGAGGTGGGGGCGGCGGGGACTTCCCCTCATAGCCTTGACAGGGCTCGGACGGAGATGCGTGTCGCCTCCGTGGATTGGATGAAAGACGACGATAGCCCCCCCCCCCCCCCGCCAACACTATGCGGTATATATAATCTCGGCCTCTCGTGGCGGCACTCGTCTTTGCACCGGGCAAGAAGTTTGCCGAATTTATTTTATTTTTACTTTATTTCCCCTCCGCGTCACAGACGAATCTCGTCCATCGTGGCCGCTGTGCTCGGTTCGGAGCTCGGGGTCCGCGAAGCGCCGCTGAAATTGGGGGGTGGGGGGAGGAGCGCAGCGCAGAGAAGACGCGACATCGGCGGCAGTAGGGGCGGCCAAACAAGCACAAAAGAAAAAGGAAAAGGCCCGGCGTGGACATCGCAAAAGAAAAAGAAAAGATGCGGCGGGGCTGGCGGGCCGTGCGCTGCGGGGGACACGTCAGGCTAGGTGTCTACAAATGAGTTTGACCTTTGCTCGTCCCGCCTCCGTCGAGGCTCCTCTCTTCCCTCTTTTTCCTATCATCAAAATTGATGATCAGGTTAGTCTAAAATGTCGAGCCGCCGCCGCGCCGTCGTGTCGTGTCGAGCCGAGCCGAGCCGAGCCGAGCCGAGCCGAGCCGAGCCGAGCGTTGCTAATAAATGCTTGGGAGCCGCCGCGCCGCTCGGCTGCCACACAATCAACGCCCGTCCCGCCCTTTCCTTTTTCTATCTGTGCTGGGGCCGCCTGGGCCTCGGCCCAGCCGGG
>NW_026267133.1:1717817-1719078 GCF_000697945.3 Frankliniella occidentalis | reverse complement strand
CCCCGCCGAGCTCAGCCCCTGTTTCAAATTCACGCCATGCACGGTGTGGGCCATTCACTTGGCAGCGCTTCATTGGCCTTGTCAGCCCGCGGTCCTCCTCCTACCCCGCCCCCCCCCCTCAATGCCCCTCGCCGAACTTACTTCCCAAGACGCGCGGCCCCGCCAGGCTCGGCTCGACCCGCAACCCGTGTCCGGCAAAAGATAACGGCTTCGCCATAAATTACCAAAGAGGATTGCTCAGTGAGAAGGAGAGGAAAGGAGGGCGAGGCGGAGCGGCGGTGGGAGGAGGGTGGAAAAGGGGGGGGGGGGCTGTTCAGAGGACGGATGCCGCCTTTCTGCTGTGTTTAGGATATTGAAAAGCCAGCGGGCAAATGCTATGCCGCTGCTGCTGAGCGGGGTGGGGCGGGGCGCGAGGAAGTGCGCCACGGGACCCTTGTGACGCCGTCGCCTGTCCACTCATCCAAACGGGCACAACAGAAGGAGGCAAAAGAATAATGAAAAACGAAATGGAAAAGTAAAGTTGCGCTGGGTAGAGGGTACACTGTCAATTGTATTCATATACTGTTAGAGCGTTTTTTTTTTATTTTCGATATTGCAACTAAATTTTTCGAACAAACGCTTTAGAAAGTTCGAAAGGATTGGCAGGGACCCTCTTTATCCCCTAATCACAGTTAACTGTAACCAAATTTTTACCTTTTTTGATACAAAATTTTGCAGTTCTTTCAGGGTTGATTTTGATGCTCAATTCCTGACGAAGGGGGCTATGTACTGGTTTTTCAGTTGTGATCACCTACCGGCTAGCCGATAAGCTCTACGCTCTGCCGCTCTCCACGTCTACCTTCTCGACGCCCACCTCAGCGTCGCTCCTCGCGGCAGTCTCTAGGAGAGCAGCGCAGCGCTGGATATTGCCGTTCTCTTGGGCCAATCGTGGCGGTAGCTCCCCCCACCCCCCACTTTCCCCTGACCACAAGACCCCCGCGGCGGTCCGGGTGTTCCCCCCCCCCCCCTCCGGCCTCATCCCTACGCGATGCATGCGCATGCTGCCCGCCCGGCCCGGCCCCGCCCGGCACCCCCACCCGGGGCTGCTATATTTTTCATGCCGGCCCGACCTTTGGCACAGCTGCCCTGTCCCGCCCCACCCCGCCGCGTTTGGTTCACCGAGAGGAAACTTTCCTGGCCCTCTCCTCGCCTCCGCTCCGCCTCACCCTCGGCTTCAGCAGCTCACCACCACCACGCCTGCCCCGCTTCACCCTCGGCTTCA
>NW_026267133.1:1710825-1712647 GCF_000697945.3 Frankliniella occidentalis | reverse complement strand
CCCCCCCCCTCCCAGAGGCCTGCCCGCGCGAATACGACGTACTATAGCGCTGCAAGCGGCCCGGCCGCGTCTCCGCCTGGACAAAGAGAGCGAGGCGAGAATCACACGAGCGAGAGAGCTTGTTCCTCTGGGCCGGCAATATTTGCGGCAAACCGAAACTTTATCGGTGCGTCGGTTCGCCATCGAATTAACCGGGGTTTAGTGGAAATTGAAGAGGGGCAGAATTTAAAAGTACCAGACGCCATGCTTCACGCAAACAAAAACGCAATTTTAGGCTACGAGGAAAATGGACAAAACACCACTATACTGTTAAAAGCTTACGGTGAATTTCACTGTAAGCTACGTTGAACCTCTACAGCACCGTAGCCTACGGTGAATTTCACCGTAAGCTACGGTGAATTCCACCGCAAGCTACGGTGAATTTCACCGTAAGCATTTAACAGTGTACAATGTAAATGTAAAGATCCGTACTCAACACTATATTCAAAAACTGTAGTTGAACTTTAGTTAATCTTAAGATTAATGGCAGGTTTCTATAGTTTAACTGCAATTTTTTCGGACGTAGGGCCACAAAACGGGAAAAACTGCAGATTAACTACAGTTTAACTGCAATGATGAAATTACTAGAGTTCTGACTGCAGTTCGTCTTCAGACCCTTCCACCCGGGAGATTAATCATGAGACTAGTCTCATGGATTAACTCCATAGATAGTTTCAACAACATTTGGTCTCCAGACCTTTAAACATAACATGACTTCGGTTGCTTCGACCTGTGTGTTATTTCCTTTAAACCAGCTGAAATGAGGCCCACTTTTACAACTGGTCTCGTGGTTTCCCCTACGTGTCGGTGTAGTCCTGCCTCGCAGTGTTGGCATGCGGCTAGTGTGCTGCCGGGAACAATACCGAACAACTTTTCTCACCCCTGCTGCCCCCGCCCACTCTCTTTCTCTCTCTTTCCCTTAGCCATAGCCAAAATGGGCGTGCGCTCGGACGCCGTCCGTCCGTCGATGTCGCAAAAGCACCACCAGTAGTTTGCCTCATCTTCTTTCTGCTCGCTCGCCCCGTCCCCGTCCGCCGCCGCTCCTGTCTGTGGTTGTCACAACACGGAGCAGCAGCCTGTCTCTGCCACAGAGCCACTCGGCAGGTCACCACGCCCCGCTGTCCCACTTTCTGCTTCAGCCGAAGCGTCTCAGACGACAAAAGTGCAGCTCAAATGTATGTGCACTTATTCGAAAGTTATACGCCACGCTTGTGTTCATATTCATTTTGTTTTAAAGTGGTAAAGCACATTTACCCGCTGTACCGGGTGTTTCATAAAAGACACAGGTGCAGGCGGGTTTGCCTACCCAAGGGTCTGTGGTGCCTTACAGGCAGAACGGGTAGGCAAACCCACTCGCACCTGTGTCTTTTATGAAACACCCGGTACGCTAAAATCTTGTGTATACTTTTTAGACAATCCCCATAAGACTGTCTTTTCCAGAAGGAAAAATTCTCGGTGAGCGCCACGCCCGACGCACACAGAAATCGGTAAGTTGTAAGATAAAAATGTTCACAAAGTGTATGTTTTACGCCCGCCGTGAGTGCAAACTCATATTTCCCGCCCGTGCTTTTACCCCGCAGTAAATGATGATTCCCATTTAACCCCTGTTTTACCTTGTTTTACCCTCTGGTGTTGTGAGTGATTGATAACGACGTGCAGCAGGCCGCGCCAGCCGAGCCGCTCCAACCCTTCCAGTTGCTCTGTGACTAATTGCCATATTGTGTGCGGCTGCGCCCCCGGCCGGCTGGCGGAGTGCGGGGGCGTGGCGTGGCGGGGCGTGGCG
>NW_026267133.1:1710363-1710775 GCF_000697945.3 Frankliniella occidentalis | reverse complement strand
TCATCGCTCTCACCCTCGCCTTCAGTGCTATCCTCGTCGTCCATCTCTTTGCCATCAGTGCTATCCTCCTGCTCGTCATCCACCTCATCGCCTTCGGTGCTATCCTCGTCGTCCATCTCTTTACCATCAGTGCTATCCTCCTGCTCGTCTGCAGTGTCTGCAGAAATGCCTGGATTCCAATCGGCTAGTATATCGGACATTTGCTGCTCATATCTACTTGCAGGTGTCATGCGATTATTGTCCCGGAGGGATTTCAAATGCTCTTGTGGGATAGTAAGAATAGAGTTCTTCATTCTGAATGTCAAATGGTTCCTATACTCGCCTATATATACTAGTGCCGTATCGCTGCCGACAGGGCTTTTGATAACTTTAGTCATGTGTGAGTGTATGCGGGTACCTACCGCGAGCTAAC
>NW_026267133.1:1702366-1703074 GCF_000697945.3 Frankliniella occidentalis | reverse complement strand
AGGGGGGGGTAAGGGTTTGTAGGCGCCACCAGCTCATTACCGTGAATTTGTCTGACCGCCCTGTGGCCGTGCCGAGCCGAGCCGTGCCGCCCGCCCCAGCCCAGCTCCGAGGATGTGTCAGTGCAGTGCTACCCGTCACGGGTGTCACGTGCGTGACGTGGGTCAGCAGCCGAGCGCCACCTGCGCCTGCGAAGTACAGCCCGTCTTCCTGTCCGTCCGTCCCTCTTCTTTCCCCTCGATCGTGCAATACCACCACGGGCTCTGCAAGAGCAATGCCCACTGAAACTGCAAGTTCTCATGTCTTTCAACCCAATCTCATGAACATGCATCACAAGCAAAATAACAAAAAAATAAATGAATCTATGTCGTGCACGAAACATATAAACGACTTAGCCTCCGTTCGATATTTTTTTAGGGTTATGAAATTTGTACGGAAAAGAAAGGTTCTGTGACTTTCCAAGATAAGTTTTCGGTCAGGTCCTCCTTTCATTTCCCTTCAACGTCTGAATCCCCAGCCCGGCCCTGCTCCGCGCAGCTCCGCGCAGCTCCGCGCCTTATCCCCATCTCGCGCTATCCCCGTTATGCCTTATAGTGCCCGCGCCTGCTCCCATCCCGCTAAGCACAGGCTGGCGCAAATTAAACAGGGGCGGAACTGGGAGGGGGCGGCACGGCACGACCCCAAAGGAAAGGCGGAGGCAGCCTGCTCGC
>NW_026267133.1:1700927-1702267 GCF_000697945.3 Frankliniella occidentalis | reverse complement strand
AGGGGGGGGGGGGGGGAGCACAGTGGGCGATTGATAGACTACCAACACTCGAAGCTCGTTTGCTCAGTCGATAAAATATTAGGCGTAGTCTTGAAACACCCCAAGACACCGATGCGTTCGCACGCTCCAGTTGAGCAGGGCGAGCGAGCATCCCCTCAACTCCTTTGGTGCGCGGTGCGTCCCATCCACATTGGTCCCAACCCGAGCTTGGAGACGTCGGGGTTGTCTTACTCTGGCCATTTTAGGAGACCGCGGGTGGCTATCTCTGTCTCTTTTCGCATGAGAAGACCGGTGTTGCGTGAGAGAAAGAAGAACAACCCGCGATCTTGAAGTGAGCCGACCCTAGTGCAGATAGATTGGTGTTTTGAGGAACAAGAAGAAGGAAGTAGCTCGGAGGAGGTGGCGTGGCGTAGCGCCGTCCCCAAACAGAGCAGAACGCAACGCAGGCGACTACTGTGTGTTGTTGCCTTGCCGCGAGTGGATCTGTGATCATTGGCTCTCGCCAAACCAAGTTTCGAAGAATTTGTTGAACACATTGGTTTCTGATTACTGTGGAGTGGCATCACTGTGTCAAAAAGTTGTTGTGAAAAGTTTTGCTTCGGAAAAGAAAGTTTATACCATCTCTAAATCGTGCCGGTGTCGTTGTCTAGGTTAGTACACGGACATATCACATTGGTACAATTTTACCTCAGTGATAATGACTCAACTGAGTCAACTCATTATAAACCTTAGTAAAGTCTATACCGCGGAGGTATGGGCCTGCTCTAAGATATGTGAAATGTAACAACACGTAACCTAACCTCTAATAGACTGTCGCTCATCATCTTGTGCTTTGTGTAGGGACGGCTACCTTCTACTCCTTGTTCCCATTTGGCAACTTCTTCACGGCTGGATGCTGCCTTTAGTCTGGAAGAACAAAGGTAGGATATAACACCCATTTTAGGCATGCTTTGAAATTCTTGCAAAATATGCTGACGCTTTGTAGATTACGAAGCATTACTTTCGCCTAGTATCATTCGGGATCATCCATAAAGTACGTCCGCTGTTTTTTGCCCTCTATACACCCCTACCCCTCTGTCCACCACTCTCCGTTTTCGAAGACCCCCCCCCCCCTTTCGGACGTCCATTTTCAGCTAGGCTACCCAAATTCACAATATCAGTTTCTTTACGTGGTGACAAAGAATGTGATTTTGAAGGGAGAATTGGTCTACTGGTACAATGGGAGCAAAGAATGTGAAGAAAATTGAGAAAACAGCACAATTTTTTGCCTAATTTCTCGGTTTTTGTACAGTTTAAATCGGACGCCCGGATTACCTATTACCCCCCCCCCTCTCTCGTCC
>NW_026267133.1:1697733-1699965 GCF_000697945.3 Frankliniella occidentalis | reverse complement strand
GGGGGGGGCAGTAAAGAGAGATAATTTTGAGGGGAAGGGGAGCACCAGGGAGAAGGCGGTTATGAAAAACCGAGCGAAAAACAATATTCATCCGGCGCTTTCCGCTTCCCATTCAATTAAGTAGGCCACCGATCCGATATGTGGGTCACCATTTGAATTGAAAGCCCCCCGCGCGCCATAACGTACAGGCTGGAGGGCGTGTGGAGGGCGAGAGGGTTAGGGATAGTGAGGGGGGGGGGGGTAACGGTCGGCCACATTAACTCACGCCGATAGACTCTGGCTCGCGAGGAAGAGGTTCACTCGGTGACGTCAGACCCGCGCGGCGAGAGTAGGAAAGGAGGTTTCCTCCACATTTGTGGTGAGACTCTACCGCATGCACTCGTGTGGGCGACGAGTCACAGCTCGATGAAGTAGACAAACCGCCCGCACGCGTGCATGCGGTGTAGGCAACCTCTCCCGCGCAGCCGGAGATGCCCGCTTGCGACCATTTCCCCCTTTTCCCGCATAATCTCCCTTTTCCCTCCGATGCCCGCTTGCGACCAGCTCCCCGGTGTAGTAGTAGTAAATAACTATGGGGAAGGAAGTGGTGAGGCCGAGGGTGAGCCGATAAACAAAAAGGGGCCGTCCTTCGCAATCTGGGGCACTTCTTGTCGCCACACCACGATCTCCCAAACACGGTACCTATAGTCTTTGTGAAGTGGCCGTCTGTAAAGCAACCAACCTGCTGAGCGCGAGGACGATTCTCCAGGTCAATAAAAGGCTTGTCAACGGTGGAGTGGATGTACACACCACCAGAGTTACGAATTTCAACTTCTGGCCCCCACCCCAGTCGACACAGGGTCGACGTTTAACTTCCAGGGTAGGGTCAAAGTGAAGAGAGGAGGTCCGGGTGGGGCCAGTTTGGGCCACAGGGAAGGCAAAGGCTCCATATGGCACTTAGTAGACCATTTCAGGTAAAGGTGATAAGAAGGCGAAAAGAATAACAAACCAGAAAACCACTGCCTTCTAATCGCTCCCCACCCTCCTTCCCTCTTCGCGCCTCGCCCAACTGTTTCCTGTTTCGGTTATTCTTTTCTTCTACCTTCTTTCACCGAAACTGAAATGGTCATTGGGTACAGCTGTAGTCTGAGTGGACTCTAAAACCTGGTAATACCACTGCCGTGTCAAACACGCCGTCGATGCAGTTCTGCCTCCGGTGCTGCGATAGGCAGGCGGGCAACTCGACACATTTGGCGCTGTCTTGCAGCAGGCCAGAGACCGTGTACTGGAGCAAGCGGGAGCAAGTGATGTGGCTACAGCAAGGCGGCTGGAGGTGGGCCCTTCAGGAGGACCAGCCGCCAGGGATGCGGGGCCCCCCGTAAGCATGACCACATGACCAGTGGCCGACAGGTTCGGGAGCTCACTCAGCTGCTCGTCCTGCTGTCGGGAGCTGGGGACCCCCCGCAGCAGGACCAGCGGCAGCAGCGTGGACCTTGCATAGGAGCTAGCAGGAGCCAGTGATGCGGCGACAGCAGGGCGGCAGGAGCCAGGCCCCCCTGCAGCAGGACCAGCAGGCAGCAGCAGGGAACGGCGCGGGGCGCTGGCGGGCGACGGGGGGCCGCGCCTGCGCGCTGGCGCCGCGAGCTGGCTTGGCCCTTGCCGTGCCCCCCTCTGGCCCGCGGGCCCGGCCCGGCCCGGCCCAGCCCAGCCGCGGCCCCGGCCCCCTGTTGGCTGGGGTGGGTGGTGCCCACGGTGGTGCCCACGGTGGTGGCTCAGGCTCGAGCTCAGTCTCCCAGGCACAGCGGCCGCGCCACCACGCCGCTGCCTGCCCTGCCACACCGCGACTCTGGCGACCCTGCCCGACCCAGCCCGACCCGACCCTGCCCGCGGGCGCACCGCCATGGTGCGGAGAGTGACCTAGTGTTTGGCCCCGCCCTCGGCCCCGCCCGGGGTGGCCTCGGCCAGGGCCAGGCGTGCAGCCAGGCCAGGCCAGCAGGCCAGGCCAGCCAGCCAGCATGGCGGCGTGGCACGGGCTCGGCGGGCCTCGGCCCGGGGCTCGGCCGGACCTCCTCGGCGCGGACCTCGGCAGACTGGGCCTGCACGGCCTCCTCATGTTCGTCGCCGCCTCCACCAGCCTGCTGCGGCCCGGCGCGCCTCCTCCCTTCGCCTTGGCAGCGTGAGTACAGCTTAGTGTGCCACTTATTGTAGCAGTTACGCGCCGGCAACGGCGTGCCTGGCGGGGCGGGTGGGGCG
>NW_026267133.1:1693527-1694914 GCF_000697945.3 Frankliniella occidentalis | reverse complement strand
CCCTCCCTCTCCCCCTCCCTCTCCCCCTCCCTCTCCTCTGCACCCGAGGGAGCACCCAACCTAAAGTGGTGAAACGGTCTATTGTTTCCGATTACGTTCTCCTTTTCTTCCCCATTTGCATTGAACGGACGTAGACTAAAATGGTCTATTTGTATCCCCTGCTGGACAATTCTTATTTTGTCTAACTAAAGTTACAAATTTGCACATACTCGGGTTACAAAATTGCATTCTGCACTGTTAAAAAAAAATTGTGATTATACAACAATTTTATCTGAAAATCACAATACTTTTCTGGGAACCAAAATCCCAACGCTTGTTCGTGCTTTCCCAGAATATCTACGTGTTTTTCTTTTCCAACATTCCATTGTAACCACTCTACAAATATCCTTCGTTTTAATCCATGACATCTACGGAATTAAGAAACACCAACATGCGTCTCTGTTAAACTCTAGAAAAAATTGTAATTTTTAATGGGTCGGTTTAATTCACATCAATAGCAAATACAGTAGCAGGCTGTTATTTCTTGCATCTGCATCCCAGTTGACAAAAAATTTTCAACATCTCACTATTCAGTTTTAAGATGTAAAGAAAACGATACTTTGTTGGGAATTTGGAAATGTTCCCTGGAAATTTGAAACCAACGGTTTGTTGTAAATTCACAAAGTTTCTTTGCAGCCCATAGTTTACGAATAAATGTCGTTAAATCCTTAAAAATTTAACAAAGAGTTTTGGAAACATTTTTCACGTAGAATTCTTCGTGAAGTTCTGACCTTTTTTTTAACAGTGTGCAATAAGAGGTGTACACAGACGCATCTTGCAATGAACAAAAATTTGCTCTTTGCCATTTGGAGTGTAGCTTCCACGACTTATTCTCCATGAAATCCCAGAGCTGGTTTTGGAAGTGTGCAACAGATGCAGAGTGGGGCAGGTCCAGGCCCCAAATAGACAACCGTCTCTATAATGCAATGTACACGAATCGTCGGGAATGACAGATTTTGTCTCCTCCTCCCCCTCCTCTTCATTTGGAGCTCCACGCCACGCCGTCAATGCCGTAGGCGAGGAGGAGTGGCTGGACAACTGCTTAGTCGGTATAATAACCCGCCACCTGAGCAGCCGTGCATTCAAAGCAAATTCTTATCGTGGAAAAGGAGGGAGGGGGTGCTGCAAAGGCGCGCGTAACCTTGCACCACGCCCCTCGCCTCTGTGTTGAGGGGATCGACTGTCAGATATTTCGGGGAGAGATCGAAAGGAGGGCTCCTCCCTCCTTCCCTCTCCTGCATTTCGCCACACATTTCCCACCCGCAACCCTTCTCCCGCTCTCCCTCTCGCTCTGTTTATCTCCTACCTTCCATCTTGTCTTCCTCTATTCTATGTCTGCCCCCTACCT
>NW_026267133.1:1686717-1693387 GCF_000697945.3 Frankliniella occidentalis | reverse complement strand
CACGCCCCGCCACGCCCCGCCACGCCCCGCCACGCCCCGCCACGCCACGCCACGATGTGATGCCACTCTTTCGATCACGCCCGAGGGATTCAATCACTCTCCTGTGCGGTGTGCCACACTGTGCCACATTGAGCCATGCATCACTCGGCCCGGCCTGCAGTGCACCACGTGGCCTTCATAAACAAGGGGCATGCACAGCTTGTCTGTTACTTTATCATCGTTCAGATACCGACACGAAACAATCGGTCAGTCAATGCGGACCCGTTGACAAACTACAAAAAGTCCTTTAAATTTTGAATGCAGATAAAGCGAAGCGGAGGGGGAACAAAATTATGTTTAGTTAAAGGTTTTTTAAGGTATCATGTGCTAAAAATCTCAATCAAGGATCGACGATTGAAAGCAGATGGCAATTTCATCTTTAGAACTATGTTCTAATTCTCTCTCATATTTAGAAATGCTTGGCTTGCAATCCAGTGACCCAGCGTCGTACATGAGGGGAGAGGTAGAGTGCAGACCGGGGGAAGGCCCAGCCTAGTTTTGATGGATATAGTCGGGCTGCTGGGCTGGTGCTACAAGAATAGCACCGCCAGGTGTGGCACGACACTCAAGCCACGTTTTTGCCCCCCTATATTTGTCGCTTTCATCCGTATGCCTCCCTATTCGATGCACGACAGTGACGAGAGTACAAGCAAATGATAAACTTATAAGTGTTAGTATAAATCAAATTATTTTAAATTCAAATGTATTATCTATTCTGCTAAAAATGCGAATCTGTTTGCGCTACGTATGCCTGTGATTGGTCATTTCAAATCATTTGGCAGCTTTCCAAGCTCACAAACAATTCAAAAGATTTGCCTCGCAATTCCGAAGTCGACACGTTCTTTGCAATTAGTGGGAGGGGGTGGGAAGATAGACGCAGAAGGGATAGAATAGCCCAGATGCAAGCAAGCAAAACTTGGAAAACAATAATGTACATGGTACACATACCATAACTATAATCTGAGGTCGTTCGTTACAAGCGCGAACACGAGTCTGCGTCTGAGACGCATTCAACCAATTTGTGGGAAAGAAAGTGGTGACGGAACTCACGACCCCCTAACAAGGGAGGTTCACCCGAGACGGCACGCGGTGGATCGTAACGAGCAACGCAAGTCCCGAAGAAGATCGGCGTACCTACCGATAGCAGCAGCGTGCACTGTAAAAAAATTATCGTAATTTTACAAAGTTTTCTCGGATAATTTTTTATTACAAAAACTTCGTTTTTAACAAAAAATTACGATACACCGCCATTTTACGAATTACTTTGTAAAATCCAAAGCTCCATCTAAGAGGTATGAGAATTTGAGAATTGTTATAATTTTTGTCTAATTTTATGACGTTTTACCCAAAAATTTGCGTTTGTTACGAAATACATCTGTAACTTACGAAACGTTTCGTAAATTGACACTTACGAAATATTTTCGTAAATATTTTTTTTACGAAGCATTTCGTAACAAATTATTTTCGTAAAATCACAAAAACTTTTTACAGTGACGCAGGCTTGTTACCTAGTTTGTTGAGGCCAAACTGTAAATAAATCGATGCGCTTCGGTACTTTCTCGCTGCCGCTGGCCCCCTTGCCCGCAGTCGCGTGCTGCCACCCGCTCCCGCTGCGCCCCATCGCCTCCTTGCCTTCTATTTTCCTCGTTGGCGAACGCGTGAGATCAGGCCGAGATTGATTATCTCTCGCTCGAGTCGCTTTTGCGCGCGCCCAACCCTCCCCGCGGGCGGTCCCGAAGCGGCGCGGGACCCCTGCGGTACCCTTGATGAGCGCTAACTGTTAATAAGTCGCGAAAATTGACTGGGTCTGATCGTGCCGCCTGGCTGGGCCTGTCGCCCCGGGGCCGGGCCGGGGCAGTGCGGGCTGAAAATAAAGCTCCTCGTAACCCTGCTCTCTCTCTCTCTCTCTCTCTCTCTCTCTCTCTCTCTCTCTCCCCCTCTCCTTTTCTTCCCACTGCTCTGCTTTTGCCCCTCATTTTCATAACGGTAATCCTCGCAAAACTTATTTGCCTGCCGACGCCGCCGCCGTTCGGAGCGAGATTAGCCGTCAGGTCGCTTATAACTTAATGAAATCGTGTCAATTACTACTCTTTCTTTTTCGCTGAAGTATAACTAATTTTAAATGCTTCCACCGCGCGTGGGCAGAAGCAGTTGACTGCCACTGACACTCCGGCGAGCGAAGGCAGTGGTGCGGCCTCGCGTCACCACCGCTCTGTATATGCCGTTCCTTCTTCTGACAGTTCCTTTGCTCGGTACAAGCAAGCCGTAAACCGCGAAATTGGAAGGTTGGGCTTGCCGGCTTGCAAAAGGGAATGGGATGTGTGAGGAGGGGGGTAGAGAGGAGGAGGAGGAGGGGGGGGGGCTAAAAGCAGCCAAAGAGTGAGCGTGCGTGCGTGTGAGGGTGAGTAAGCGAATGAGTGCGCCACGCCCCGTTACCTGTGTGCGGTGCGCCGGCCGCCGCCCCGACGGCCTTCTGATTTTACAGTCCACGGCACAAATTGCTTGTTGACATTCGATTAGTCTGGGGTGGCGCGTGGCGGAGCGTGGCGGAGGCAGCAGCGAGACGTGGCGTGTCGTGGCGAGGGCGCTCGGGCCTCGCGCAGCAGCGTGTGCCTCGGACTGGCGTCACCAGGGGGCGCGCGCCCGCCGCATAGTCCCAGCCCCACCCCTTTATACACACACACGCACACAGACGCACGCACACACACACATCCCCAGCAGGCCCTTTGCATGCCAAACTTTGAGGCGAGGGACCTGGCGAGGAGGGAGAGGGGCGCGGGCACCTACCCCCCAGCCCATAGAATACAGCGGTTGTGCACTGGCCAAAAATAGTTAGGAATGGAATATTACAAGGTAGACGCACGTTAAAACCGTGTGAGGCTGAGCTAAATGTGCGTCTACCTTGGCCTGCGGCGCCGCTAAAGTCAAAATTTATCAAAAGTTTGATTCAACTAACACCTTTGAAATCCCTGTGCTGCCCTTATTCCTTCTCGGTCAGGACCAGTGGTCTAAATGAATATGGTGTCCAAAAAATAAAAAATAAAACAAGTAAAATGCTGTGTATTGGAAGCTAAGTGTGTCTCAAAATTTAAATGAAATTACGTAGTTCAAAATATCTACAAATAAATGTGGAAGATCAAACATATGTTCTTTTTATCTTTTTAGCAATAATACTCAACTATTATCAAATTCTAAATTGAATTTAAGGGTTCAATTAATTTCTGTTTGTTCATGGTTAATAGAAGGGTGAATTCATTGATGTAAATTAAAATTCTTATTCCATGATGCACTAACAAACCTAACTGAATACCGTGCGTTTAGTTCAACTAACGCCTTTGAAATCCCTGTCCTGTTTGGTAGATCGATTTCTGTTTGTTCCTTTCAATATACTCTATACTCAATAATCACCGTTCTGCCTTACAAATTTTAGGTTTAACGTCACAAAAATAATATTTGTTTCAAAACACATGTGCTTATTTGTTAAATCACTTTCCACTTGAATGAAAGAGTTATACTTTTATAACTCTTTCATTAAAGCTTTCCAGCAACACACGTGTTAACATTACTATTTTATGCATTTTTAAATTTGTTTAGTTGAATATGTATTTGCTACATTTATTCATTGCATCCATAATATTTACTGTAGCTCATAGGGCCAAAGCAAAATTCTAAACCAAAGCTTGATGAGAGCACGCATGTGTTCAAAAAACTTAACATATATTTTAGCCGGGCGATTAAATGTGAAACTTACTTGCAATGGCTGGGTTTTCAGAGAATGATTCAAGCATATTATGCTTTATTCCAGGCTACGATCTATCAAACTCCACAATGTTCACACTTCCCTAATTAACATTTTGATTTTTCTTGGAGGGATAGGTTGAGTACTTATGACCGAATTTTATGTCATGTCTCTCAGTCCCTAAACAAAGTTTGACACAATTGACACAACTACACAGAAAATAAAACTATTGTTTTGCTGACCATAACCTTGACCTATCTCAAAATCAGTTTCACCAACATCTTTAACTAGCCAACCAATTTTGAGTTGTTGGAACTTTTTGTTTTAAATTTCTTAAAAACTGAATCTTTTTAAATTTGCGAAAATATTTCACACCAATACTTTCTTTTCTTTGTATTACAACTTAGTTATGTCCTTTGTCATTGGTATGTTTTCGCGATTTTGGTTGGCAAGCCTGTTCACTTCTCACGTCTCACGCCTCACGTCTGGCGCCTCACGCCAGCTTCCCGTCTGCCTCCCGTGGCGCTATCTCACAGGGCTGAGCATTTAAAGTTAAAGTTCAATTCAAATTTCAATTTAGCTCAGCCAATAAATTCCTAGGATGAAACGTTGGGTGTTTCGAATTGGAACTGGGACTAACGACCGTTTTAAGTTTAGAGGAAATATTTTGAGAGATGGCATTTATGACTGCCTCTGATGGGCAGAAGACTCAATCACAAGTGCTATGAAACATATTCTTATGCGCAACAGTTAAGTATTTCACACAAGTCAACACTGTATCCACACTTACCAAACAATGAAGTCTGTCGAATAACAACAGTAGTTGTTATTATAAATGTTGTAATTTTACCATTTACTTTTGTATCACAGCAAATAAGATTGTCATCAACAACATTATCCATCATAAAAATTAGCAAGATATTTGGTGCTAATTTACAACTTTATTTTTAACAGTGAATTACTGAAGTTTAACTCTCAGTCAAAATTATGAGCTTCTGCAGCATATCGCTGTGTATGTGTATGTGTATTCTGTGCGTACGCGACAGAGCCAAAAGTTAGCCTTCCTAGCTAGAATACCTTTTCCGGGAACTTGTCGTTGTAGCGGAGTAAACTTTTACATGATTTGAGGTGCTCACACAAGCGTTTTCACTGCTTCCACCTCATTTTATACCAAAGATTTTCAACCCCACCTAAACCCCTCAGCCCATCATCAAAGATACCAACGATTTCAGTGTAGCGCCTCCCCTTTCGAACCGCGCCCCGACTACTTGTCTCGCCCGTTTCTTTTATTTCCACCCCCGTTCTCCGTCGCCTTCTGCCCCGCCTCGGCCTTGACTTGATGTGTGCGACGTCGTCGTCGTCGCCGTCGCCCTCGTCCCGTTCAGATACAGTCGGCCCTTTTCGGCGAGGCGGAACGAGACGCAGCCCGGGCATGCGAGGGCGTGGCGCGCCAGTGTGGTGGGTGGGACCCCCGCAGGGACCCCTGTAGGGCCCCGGAGCCGATCGGGTTGAATGGCTGCGGTCTATAATTACGGGTCAGCAGGGCCCCCGCCCTCCACCGGCTGACGTGACGTTCGGCTGGGCGGCCGGACACGCTTCGGGCCGCGTGACGCAGCGGAGGCCGAGTGCGTGACAGTCACGCACCGCTGGGCGTGGACGGCACAGCGCGGCCGTGTTGGCTGCACTGACTGAGCGAGCAATTAAAGCAGTGTGCAAGCAGTCCGACACCGATTAGGAAAATTGGTGAAGGTTTGATAAGAAAGAGGGAAAGTACGTATGTATAAATTCGCGTGCCCTATGAGCATTTGAAGGAGTCATTTTTTGAAGCAGTCGAGTAATAGTTGCAAGAGCTTATGTTCCTCAGGACGTTATTTCTCAGTCAACACTTGACTGCCTCAGAAAATGATTCGTAAGAAAAGAGCGTATTGAGTTATTTGTACAAATACTGGCCAATATACTATCTGCGAGAGCACATCTTTTTATCGGGAACAGAGTCAATATGCCAGTATGAGAGGGGTGGTAAGTGGGACAACATGGTGGGAGCCAGAAAGAGTGCGAGCCTGATTGGCGTGGCGGAAAGAGTGATTCGGCGAATGAGCGAGCGAGTGCGCGCACGCAGTGACCCCTGCAGCGCTCGGAACTCATTAGTTTGCGAGTTATGCCGACCCGCTGTGCCTGACCGGGCGGCGGGAGTGGTGTGGCGGTGGCTCCCCTCCCCCCACCCCCTCCGCCCCGCAAGTTGGTTAACGTGTGCTAAGAGCGAGTGAACCTGCGCGATAACGCTGGTGATGCATTACTACATGACGTGCTCTGCGCTGCGCTCCGTGTGGGACTCGACCTCGTCACTGCCAGCGCCTGGCGGACGGACCGCGGGGTAGCAGGCAGCCCGCCCGCCAGGCGCGTGCGACGCGGCCGTGTGGCCTACCCGGCGATACGCAGGCGCGCTACGGGGGATATAACGGCGAAGAACAAAAACAGTTTCAACGTTGCCCTATTGCAGGTGTGAATTATGTTCCAAAGTTAACGAGCGAGGTTGTATTTGACGTGCACGGCGCACGACGCCGGGGCGGCGGGGAGACGTGGCGGTAGCGTATAGTGGGCGGGTCCACATTCTGCTTTTGCTTTTCTTATTTCTCGCCGTCACACTGGGGCTAACAAATGGAGAAATAAGAGGAAGGAAACACTATGGTCGGGCGGCGGTGGCGTGGGCGCCGGCCTGTGTGCGCGGAGGCGCGAGGGGGCTGAATTGACTGGCTCGGTCTAACTGCTGTTGTGATTGGCGGCGCGAGGTTGTTTCGGGCTGTCATCGCGTGGGAGGCCTGCCCCGCCCAACCCTGCAATAACGCACACGAACCCACACCACGCCCCGCCCAACCCTGCAATAACGCACAC
>NW_026267133.1:1683700-1684879 GCF_000697945.3 Frankliniella occidentalis | reverse complement strand
CCTCCCTCTCTTCCTCCCTCCCCTCTCCTATCGCGTGGCATGCTGCATGTCGTCTCCGCGTGTGCTTAACGTCTCTCTCTCTCTCTCTCTCTCTCTCTCTCTCTCTGCGCCTCTATCGAAATAAAAGCCTCCCCTTTCGCTCCATCCCTGCTCGGTGCTTCTCACGCGCGAGCCCCGATGGGCCGCTGGGCCTCTCCACTCAGCACTAACCAGCACGCCACGCAGAGCGCCCGCCGCCCCTACCGCCTGATCTGATCGAACACTGTGTCCGTGATTGAGGTCGCCCTTCCCCTCCCTTCCCCTCCCCCCGCGCCCCCTCCCGGCGGCGGCGCACAGAGCGAGGCAAGCAGATAACAGAACGGCAGGGCCGGAGATAGAAGCCCCGACCAACTGTCACTCTGTAAGTCGCACGTTGACCCACGTTGGGGGGCCCACCTATTCAATCCCCTCCCCCACCGACTGGCCCGCCCGACCCTGCGGTCGCAACGGGAAGGATCGGGTTATAATTTCGGTATGGGTGCGCCGTGCCAGTCGACATTTTACAGGGGACGGGGGAATGTTTTATTATCACGCTACGTCAACGTTTACACGTGTTCAAAGTTAAATAAGGAACAGATACACTCTGTTTTCATTGACTGATAAATTATTATACATATCGAAACATATAAACATATAAAACATTCATTTCACGCACAGCAAAATTCGTTTGGTCCTTGCGTCTTTAAAATGGTCAAATGTCAAAATGATGGGGGTGCAGTTTTAAGGGTGTACCCTCCCCTACTACCCCTTCCCCATCTTCCCACTCCATCAGAAGAGAAAGTTTGGGTCTGCGCTGTCGTGTAGCCGGCCCCAGATCCAACCCCCCGCCGCCCCCCGCCGCGCCCCGCCCGGCCAGGCCTCGTCTCCGGGCTGATTGATGAAACTCCGATCGCTGACTGTCCCGCTGTGCGCTCGCCGAGGCGCTCGCGGGCCGCCCTCAGGCCGCCCTCAGGCCGGGGCCCTTCGCCCCCAAGGAGACCCCCGCCGGGCGGGCCCCGCCCCACCCTCGGGCTGCTGGCCCGGCCGGGCCCCCCAGCCGCCTGGAGCCGCGGCCCCTGGAGGCGTATTAGAGACCCCCGCTGTGGCCCCCACTCTCCATCGGGGGCTCGGAGCGAGTCACCTCGCGCGCGGGGAGGGGCA
>NW_026267133.1:1676182-1677560 GCF_000697945.3 Frankliniella occidentalis | reverse complement strand
TGTCTCGCCCCTTCTCTTTCCCCATCTCTATCTCTCAGCTCTCCGCCCCACCCCTACCCCTCATTCTGTCTCTCTCACCTCACGCCCTCCTCCGGTTCGCCTGTCCCGCCCCGCCCGGGCCCGGGCCCCCGGTCTCTGGCGTCTACTCGGATATCTTTACGATCGGGAACAAGGCTGACGGTATCGACCAAAGCTGACCTGATTCGCCGTGTGCAGTTTGCGTTATCGACGCCCTGCTCGCCCTCTCGCCCTGCTCGCCCTGCTCGCCCTGCTCGCCGTGCTCGAGCTCCCCCGGAGCAGGTGGCGCGGACGCGTCAGCAGCACTAAACACCCATACATTTCCTGCGAGGGCCGCCCCGCCCCGCCCCGCCCCGCCCCGACTGCTCTTGGCCGCCGCCCAGTGGTGGGGCTGCTGGGCCTGGGCCGCCTGGGCCCCGGGGCCGGGGGCGGGCCGCCCTGCCCACCAGCAGCCCCGCGCCCCGCCACGCCCAGACGCGGGTTGTTGGCCTCGCTTGTAGGCCTTCGCCCCGCCCCGCCCCGCCCCGCCCCGCGGCCGCACCACTGCAGTGGAATGGCCGCATTACTGCGGAGTGCTGATTTGCATCGAAATGACGCGCGAATGTGATCCGGCTGCGCTGCGGTTGGCGAGGCGTGTAGTATCTTCACAAAGAAAAGCGGAACAAAATGACGCAAACTCTGTCGAGTGATTTATTTAAGATTCCTTTCGGGGCCTCTCTCTCTCTCTCTCTCTCTCTCTCTCTCTCTCTCTCTCTCTCTCTCTCTCTCTCGAGCTCTCTCGCTCTCTCGCTCTCTCTCCCCTCCCCCCCCGGGCGCGGTGCGGTCTTGTTGCCGGATGGTGGGTCCCTGTCCCTGTCGAGTTTGAGAGGCTGGGGCTCGCTCGAGGAAGTGCAGACTCCACCCCTTTTCCTTGAAGGCACCAAACCGAATCAGGAAGGGCTGAGGGAGGGGGTCAGCCCGAAAGCCTTTGCTGTTGCCTTTGGCCGTTGGGACAATCAGAGAGTCAGAGACACGCAGGCAGGATCGCAGGCCCAGCCCCAGCCCGGCCCCGACCCCGCCCTGCCCGGCCAGAGAGCGCAATACCCCCACGTCTGTTCTTTACGGGCGAGTCGAGCCGAGTCAAGCCCCCAGCCTCGAGTCTGCAATGCAAGTTGCCTGCGCAGGCCTCCCCCTGCCCCACCCGCCGCCCTCCCGCAGCCCGACTAGTTAGTCCCTCGCCCTGGGAGCGGCCGCCTGGTGCTAGTGTCGGGTCCGGCAGAGCGCCGCCAGAGCTCGGTGTTTTGCCGAGGTCGGCGAGAAATCTGATCAGGCGGGACTCTATGCGTCTAAGCGTAGCCCGGGCCGCGAGCTCCGACTCTAC
>NW_026267133.1:1667307-1670917 GCF_000697945.3 Frankliniella occidentalis | reverse complement strand
ACCCCGCCCCGCCACCGCGCGCTGAGCTATAGACCGCTGTCCGCTGCCGCCGAGGCAGCCTCCCACCCGCGCGCGGCGCGCCGCTTGGTTTGAACAAGACGTCGCCCTGACTTGAGCTTCTTGGGGGGCTCCGGTTGCCTCGCGCTGTTTTCCTCGCAGGCCCAGCCAGGCCGAGCCGGGTCACGTGACAAATGGTATTATTTTCGGAGAAGCACGCCACGCCACCACCGGCTGCCAGCGCGCCCGAGGCCCACAGACGGCAGTCGCCCCGCCACCCGCCGCCTCCAACTCCGACACCCCGCTTCTGTGGGCCCGGCTTCGCCTCGTTTGCTGGAAATAAAGTCAAGCGGATGACTCGAGTTCCGGACAAACTGGGGGGTAGCAAGGAGCAGCAGCAGCAGCGCTGACGCGGCCACGACTGATAGATGGCGTGTCCAGCTGGTATACACTATGAGAAAAAAATTTTTGTTTCGGACAGTATAAAAACGTTGTCCCTGAATCGAAAACTTGGACACTAAAGAAATTTGTACTTGGGAACTAAAGTTTTGTTGCCCGAAAATTTCAGTGGCGCAAACCTACTTTGTGCCAGAAACGAAGATGGACGCATTAAGCCACCGTCTTGTGCCCTGACAGAAAACGCTTATTGCTCGCTCAGTGTTGACACTTTCCAACAAATTAGCTACGCTACGGGATGTGTATTTTAAGGACGGCATCAACACAACAAAGTTTCAATACGACTACGACAACGATGCGCTCCAAAATGGTTGCAAAAATTTTCCTCTGCAACTTGCAAATGATTTTGAATCGTTGTCCAATACGAGCTCATAGTTCTGATAGCTGGCAAAGTACTTATTCGCAACACGAACTAATTCTTTGCAACACGGTGATTGCAAATTCTTCGCAACGTTGCAGAAAGTTTAGTTTTCCAGAATTTCACTTGGAATCCCCATTTTATCAGTGCATGTCGCTTCTCCTGAATTTTCGCTCTGCTCTTGCTGTGTGACCCCACAGAAGCCTCCCCTCCGTCCCTCCCTCGACACACACCACGCATGTGACCCGGCCGGCCCCGGCCGCAGGCACTAAGCCCCGCCCCGGGCAGGGCTGGCAGGGCCCCCGGGGGCCACCATAGACCCACTCCAGCGCGCCCCAGCGGCACCCTGTGGGCCTCTCTTTCTCCCGCTGACCTCTCTCCTCCCCCTTTCCCGCCTCCTTTACTAACCCCATCTCTGCCTCCCCCCACACCCCTTTTCCAAATAGACTATGTGTTTTTGTGCTTTTTGTTGTCGGCGGTCGTTCTCGAAGAAGTCCCGCTCCCGCCCGCTTCTCTGTCACAGCCTTTCTTTACTCCTCGCTCTTCCGCCTATTTCGTCCCCCTCTTCGCCGCTTATGCCTTCCTCTTCCCATTCCTCTCCCCACCTCTTTTGTTTTATTTTTATTCCAGTCGTTGCCCCCGTCCCGGCCCGCTCTCTACTTCACCATAGCGCCTTGCACCCCGTGGCCTGTAGCAGACTGCGTAACTCCGTCATAGACGCATAACATTTATTTCTATCCTCTTTTGCCCTTCAAATAAGAGGGGCAGGACTTTGAGTATCCATACGCGTTTTGGTGTTAAGTTAGTGACCCCTTGGACGCTGAAAATTCCAAGTCGCTCGCTCAACTTCTCTAAGTGGGTCAGATAGACGGGCAGAGAGCCAGACATGCCATTTATTCAAGCCAAATAGACAGCTCTTTTAAACCAGAAGAGTGGCCCAAAATGACATTCTAGCGATTGCGTTCGCAACATCACGGGGTAAACCGTTTTTCCAATTAGTTCGTATATGGTTTTAAATGGCGGTCGCTATCTGAGTTTAACTGTGAGGAATTTGAATTGAGTCATGAGCCGAGTCAGATGGAGCAAAGCCTACGAATAGCCGAGCCGAGAGAAAGGGTGCAGAAGGAAAGGGCCATACTAAAACCAGAACGTTCGGAAAACTTTCAGAAATTTCTGGAATCTTGGTTGGTTGTCGATAAATCAAGATTGACACCCATCTTAACGTGCGGGCATACTCTTTTCTTCGACCAACTTCGTTTTTCTTTTTATTTAACATAATGCATCGCAAGCATGACACCGGCATTCCCCGCAGAACAGTTTGTCACCCTGCTGTCGGGCCCGGACTTATTCGATAATGTGGCTGCCCAGCCGAGACATCTCGTATGACGTGTTTACTTCGGCACTCTTCTTCTCTTTGCGCGAGCCTCCTTCTGCACCCTCCTCTCGCTCCTCTTTCGCCTCGCTTCTCATGATAGGTGGTTATTCCGAGAGGAGAGAGAGAGAGAGAGAGAGAGAGAGAGAGAGAGAGAGAACCACGATAATGGTAAAAGCGATTAACCTTTGAAACTTTAAAAGCTCATCCCGCCGCAGCAAAGCGGGGCAAAGGCACAGCACAAGCAGGACGCTGTTCCAGCTCTCAGCGCCCCGCCCCGACTCGCCCGTCTCGCCCCGGGGCCATCGGGGGCATGATGCCTCCAGAAGGCTGCGCTGCTGGGGCCCCGCCCCGCCACGCTCTGCCACGCCACGAGCTCATGGATGGCTGGGCAACTTTACTCTATTTCGGCTGCCCATAACTCGAGCCTCTGCTCGCCGCACGGAAAACTAAATCGGGCCTTTTTGGAAGTTCCGTCTGCCGCGCAGCGATACACCGGCCAACGCTGCGGGGCCCGATAACTTTTAAGCTTTTTTTATCTGATGCTGAGGGGAAAATGCAGCAAAGGCAAAGTCCTCCGAGAGAGAGAGACAGAGAGAGAGAGAGAGAGAGAGAGAGAGAGAGAGAGAGAGAGAGACAGATAGACCAAGAGGCAGCGGAGCAGGCAGAGGCAGTAGTAGTTGAGTTGAGATCTGCTGAGTTTGACGTCCCGATAAAAACTCTGACAGTGATAGATGATGCGACGCGAGGGATTCGGCGTGGAGGTTTGTTATTTCCTGATCAGTTACCAGCGGCTTTAGCGACACGCGTGTGTGGGCCGATTGCAACACACCCGGGGAATAGCTGGTGACCGAGAGATGTGCTAGTCCTAAATAATTTGGTATCGCGGCTGTGACACTGCTCCCCCCCCCCTCCCTCCATCGCACGCCACCACTCCCCGCATCGCGAGCCCCCCGCGGCTACTGCCGCTGCCTCGCCGCGCGCGTCCGCTCGCCTTTCTCAAAACATTTTAGGGCGGGCCTTGCCCTACTTTACAAACTCGCCCTTACATCTTGCGGTGCAGAATAATGACTGTCATTACGACAAAATGTTTAAGGGTGTGTCCATTATCATGAATGATTGTGACGGCGCCGCCGCACCCTGCCGAGGAGGGGGAAATGGAAGGCCCCTACTTTAAATTATCATTATCATTTCCCTCGTAGAATGCCGTCGTACCGCGGCGACGCCGAAGGACTGCATTTCCGAAGGTAGTCAATAAATGCACGGCCTTGTAGTCCCGCATAAAAATCCCTGGGATGCGCAACGTAAGCCCGTTACCGGAGCCCCTGTGACACGCGGGGTAGGCCACCCGCTCACCACCAGAGCGCCTGTGAAACCCTGGATAGGCCACCCTCCCACCACCAGAGCCCCTGTGATACGCGGGGTAG
>NW_026267133.1:1666685-1667257 GCF_000697945.3 Frankliniella occidentalis | reverse complement strand
CCCGAGCCAGGCCCGCGCGGCTCCCTCGGCCCCCTGCACGCTACCTCCAGGACCGCACGTCACGCCCCCCCACAGCCCCAGGGGCTCCCTGTGCCACCCACACCAGCCCCCACCAGCCCGGAGCGCTGCCGGCCTCGCCACGCCCGGCCACGCCCGGCCACGGCAGCCCAGCCATCCTCATAACCTTCCTATTGTCGCGGGGGCGTGAGGCTGCGGGCGGCTGGACGCGGCGTGGCGTGGCGTGGCGGGGTGGGGTGGCGTGTAGCCGGGCCTGCTGGGGTGTGGCGGGGTGTGGCAGGGCAGAAGCTACGCTACCAGTAGTGTGCACTCGGTCATTGTCGAGTGCCCTCAGGCCGTGCTTGTTTTCCCCTGCTTTCTACCTCTCAGACTCCCCCTCTTGCCCTCTCTCTCCGCCCTCGCTTTTCCTCTCTCTGGCTCCTCTCAGCCCAAGAGCAGCAATCGATGACACGTCACGTCCCTGACGTTGTTCCACCCCGCTGTCGCGCTCTCGTCGATAACAGCGCAGCGTTTCGCGCTCTCGAGGGCCTCGCAGGGTGCGCAACACGAGAGGA
>NW_026267133.1:1663502-1665776 GCF_000697945.3 Frankliniella occidentalis | reverse complement strand
CGGGGCGGGGCGGGAGGGCGTGACTGCGCCGGACAGGCCCACCCCGCGGCGGGCCGCAGGTCCGTCTGGATCAGATTAGACCGGGCGATGCATGCGCTCCGAGCCCAACAATCAGCGGCCTATACTCCGCTTGTGCCGCTATACAAAGTGAGAATGATTGCCAAAACTAATAGCCGAGGGAGGCGGCCGCCGGTCTTTGCAGAGTACGGATGTGATATGGTGTAACACACGGCCCAATAAGTCAGGTGGCGCGGGGTGGCGGAGCGGCACGTGATGCAGGTTGCGGCCTGGATTTAATTCTTTCTCTCGGTCCTCAGGAATTTCTGACGATGAAGATGTTCGTTTTTTATCCGAGTCGTGCATCCGGTGCTTGGATATGTACTGTTCCTGAATTTAAAACATGCTATACAATTTATTAACGGTCGCTCCGTTCCTCGTTTTCTGTACCCTCTATCGCATAGGAGCCCATGTTAATAAAACTGCAAGTAGGGAAATTCTACGGAAAGTTCCTGTTGATTTTATGCCGGAGTCTTCCGTTTTGAGCACGGAGCCCTGTTACGGTTTTCTTTACCCGTCTCCCTATACTAGAGCCAGCAGGGTCACCGTATCCCCTTCAAGAAAACTCCTTTTCCGCAGGCGGTACACCGTGACATGCGCCGTACGCTTGGCTCATTTTTCTTACAATGTGTCTTCTTGAGCTTCTTTGCTTCAAGTACTTGCACGGTCTTGGATACGAAAATCCTCTTGTCATATTTGAGAGCAAAAGTTCTCATCACAGCGGGAGCATTTTTCTTGCCTGGGCAAATGACTTTTCTAGGTGTACCCTGAGTAGCGGCGCTGGGGGGCCGCTCGTCGTCCCGCTCCTCACCTGGGAGGAGAGGCGCGGGGTAGGGGCTGGGGGGTTGGGGGAGGGGCGGCAAACTTGTCAAAGATTTATAAGCGGGCTGCGCCCCCTCGCGGGACGTGGCGTAGCGTAGCGTGGCGCGGCGTCTTGTGGGGAGTCGCCTGCCCGTCTCGCGCCTCGCTTTCACACACACCGTCTGTCTCTTGCTCACGAGGGGTGACCCCAGCTGTTGGTCTATACTCCTCCTTCGCGCGGGTGCCTCGGACAAATAGACCCAAAAAGTCGAAATCACGCCCGGTGTGATGATCGCGCTATCGTTTTGAAAACAGTAAATCCACCATAAACATTTCAGGTTTCTAGCTCTTTTTCTACAAAAAAAACAAAACAACAACATACAAACAAACTGGGCAGACATATATGTTTAGTTCACTAAAAGGAGTTCTGGGAGCAAGAAAATTGTTACTTTTCCTAAAGCAAAATGTTTTTACTTACAGAATATTTCACTAGCAGTTCCAAATTGATGAACAGTACGCTAGAAGAAAGTGGTTTTAGCTAAAATGAAGCAGTAGTTCAGCATGGTTCAAGCTCCATGCACCGGCTTAGACCTCACTGTGCATTGTAAAGTAGTACGGCTGCCGATCTCTGCAGAGTGATCCGGGACACGGATGATTATTGAACAGGCATTCCTAAGTGAGAGAAAAATAACAGAGAACTCCTACAGCCCGCGACAGAAAAAAAAACTATTTCGAATTCGTCGCTCAAACACCACTCAAAATTAAAATACGTAAAACAACGACCAAAAAGTGTTTCACTCTGTCGGACTTGCGACGAAAAACAACAAACGAGGCACGTGCGAATAACTCGTGTCGGAATGATGAAAAGACAACACGAGGACCAAATTGCAGAGGCGTGCTGAGTGGGGAGGAGGCGGGGGTCTCGTGGCGGCGCCCGCGGCGACAGGGACACGGACAGAGTGAGCCCGGGTCGCGCCTGCCCCCCCCCCCCCGCCGCTGCAGTGCTCGGGCCGGACGCTATTAGAGTGAGCAGTCTGTGCCACAGACTAGGCCGGCCAGCAATCCTGAGTGCGAGTAAAAGCGGCAGAGTAGCGCAGAAATAAAAATAAAATAAAAAACAAGGACGAAAAAAAAAATGAAACCGGCACGGAGGGAAAACTCTCTGAAATGAACTCGCTCCCGATACAAACGTGCGTTGTTTGTTATATACGAAATAAAAACAAGGAGAACAGTTGTATTTATTTCCGTTTGTAGCGAGGTGCGGTGGGAGGCGCAGAGCGGGTGGGCGAGCGAGCGGGGTTTTAGGACAACGCGGATGAAATGGGGACAAATTGCCAGATACTTTGCAGAGCTGGGCCACGCCGTCCTGCGGGGGTGCTCGGTGGGTGGCTGGATCCGTCCGAGGATGGGGTGGGG
>NW_026267133.1:1657370-1658167 GCF_000697945.3 Frankliniella occidentalis | reverse complement strand
GTAGGGCCGGGCGGGGTGGGCGAGCTGGGCGGCTCGGTCCGGACCACAGCCCTGGCGGAGAAGGGATGGCCGTCAGGAGGCAGGAAGTTGGATAGGACGGCGCGAGAGAGGGAGAGAGTGAGAGGTACGGTGGCGGAGGGCAGGGAAGCACAACTTTTTAGGGACGCCGGGCGTGCGAGAGAGATACGGCGAGCAAGAGGGAGAGGGGGATGCTCATGTGGCGCTCTGGCCAAGTGGTGTGGTCAAACGGAAAGGCGGACATCGAGAACAAAAAGCAAACAAACAAAACGTGAGGAGAAAAAAGAGAAGGGCTTAGCGACGGTAAACAGTGCACTCGGAGGAGGGAGGCAGGGAGTGGTGGCGAGGTCCCCAAGGTCCCGGCACAGCCTCCCGCTCACCGCCGAGATCACGGCCGACTTTGGCGTCCACGCGGACCCCGCTGCTGCTGCTGCTGCTGCTGCTGCTGCTGCTCCTGAAAGAGCCACGCCCCGGGCCAAACTTAAACCAGTCACGTGCGATCAGTAACCTCCTTGCTGCGCTGCGCGCTGCACCTTCCTGAAGCGTAGGGGTGTGTGGCGTAGCGGGGTGTGGTGCGGCGGGGTGTGGCGTGGCGGGGTGTGGCACAGTGGGGTGTGGCGCGGTGGGGTGTGGTGCGGTGGGGTGTGGTGTGGCGGGGTGTGGTGCGGTGGGGCGCACGCTGCCGTGCCGTACCGCGCCGCGTATTGATTGGGCCGAGCTATGACGTCACGGGGCGCGACGCAACGCGGCACAGTACGCAGGGTGCCCGCTGGTGCCCC
>NW_026267133.1:1651849-1657220 GCF_000697945.3 Frankliniella occidentalis | reverse complement strand
CAGGCTGCAGCGGTGCCCCTCTCTCTGTCTTCTCCCCCCCCTACGCCTCCTTCCTTCCCCCTCCGCCTCATCTCGTTTCAACATATCATCCGGTTTGTGCTGGTCATACTAAAACACTGACGTCACACTGGCGAATTCAACTCGTTTTTTTTCCGACAGTGTGCCGACACCCCATTTAATATTTCTGCCATATTGGCCGTATAATTTCATTCGCATGTCAAGGAAAATGGGGCCCCAGTGTGCGCTGTCAAATTATGTTCGTCCACAAAATATAACGTAGACATAGTCACAAATAAATTAACGTTTAAGGAAACACACACACATACAAACAACCCAACCCAATGAGGTTATTTAAGTACTTTAGCACCATTGAGTTTTGTTCGACGACTGCATTCGAAAGACAAGAGTCATGGAACCATTAACAAGTCGGCCGTCGGGGCGAACAGTGTAGCATGAATGCGAATGTGAATACGAAACAGGAAGAAGCAGGGCGGACGGCTTGTGAATAATTGAACGTGCATTCAGCGGACGCTTCAACTTGCTGCCTCCGCGATGAGATGGCGGTGAGAAACTAGTGAGTGGTGAGGGGAGAGAGAGGGAGAGAGAGAGAGGGAGGGAGGGGGGAAGGGGTGAACGGAATGACCTACTGCGTGAGTGTACGGAAAAACAGGAAAATAATAGTGGAGTGAGGTAAATACAAATGCGAAAGGTCTACGGGGTGAAGCATGACCTGGACCGCGCAGGGTGACTCAGGTGCTCTCCGTAGCGGGGCGGGGCGACGGAGATAGCGGCGCCGCTGACGTGCAGGGAGAGGGAGCGAGCGAGACGGAGTGGCCGGCCACGCCCCGCCACGCCCCGCCACGCCCCGCCACGCCCCGCGAGTTCATTCAGGTGAGAGCACGGCTGGCGTCGTGGGAATAAATGGCCCGTCGCAGAGCGCGCGGAATCGGCACTGTGTGTGTGAGTGTGTAAAAAAAATGAGAGAAAAAAAATAGGGGGTACAGGGAGGGGGAGGGGAGCGGAAGGGGGGCACGTCTGCGGGGCAAGTAACACGTCTGACTGCCAATAACAAGAAGTGCATGAGCATGCACAGGAGCGTGCCCTGGTCTGCTCGAGCGCAGCACGGCCAGCAGCGGCGGAGCGGGCGGAGCCGTCCCGACAAATATAAGCTGTGCCTCCGCTCGCTCGCGCGGGCTCTTCAAAGGCACCGTGCCGTGAGCACACGAAACAATAGCGTGAGAAGAGAGAGAGAGGAAGAGAGCGAAAAGGGGGGCGGGGGGGGGGGAGACCGCAGGCAGCCCTCGCCAGCAGAAAGCAAAGGCCTTCATCCCCCCAAGCAGCTCGGAAACGTCCTGGCACTCTATCTCCGGTGGCAGTCAACATACCCATTGACTTACTCTGTGTACCGCGCCCTGTGTGCCGCGGCCCCGCTGCCCCCGGGCACGCCGCTCCGCTAGCCCGTCAAACATCGCAAAAAAAGAGAGAAAAAAAGGCTGTCTCTCTCTTTTCACCTAAAGCGTGTCCTGGATGGGCTGTCATCGTTACACGGAGACCCCCACGTCAGTCCGTCTGTCCGCCCGCGCGTCTCTTCTCTCATTCTCACTTTCTTGCTGCAGCAGAGAAATGATTACCTTGATTCTCTGACAGCGAGCTCTCTACGCCACTACCGTCCTGGGGAATCATTTATTGGTCCTGCTGGCTCCGCCTGCAGTCGGCTCCGCCCGCCTCCAACCTGCCCCTCTCGGCTGCCCCCGGGAGACGCACACACACGCGCTCTCACCGGCGGCGGCCCCCTCCTCTGTGCCGGCGGCCACTCAAACAGAGACCGGTCGATCGGAGCTCAAAAAATAATGGTCTCCAGGGGATATCCATGATCCATCATCACCTCTCCCGACCCCCGCCCGCCCCCGCCCGCCCACGCCCCCCGCCACAAGCCGAATGATGGATCTCCGAGATTTGTTTTTCGCCTCCTGGGCCCCTAGGCCTCGCTTGCCTTGCTGCCGCCGCCGCCGCTGACCTTCCGTTCTACTCCCTTCCCTCGCTCTGTTTTTCCGTCTTCGTCGATTCTCTAGAAAAACCTGGATGTCTTGACGGCGTTCGGACGACGTGTCGTGGACACAAAAATAATGAATGAAAACCCTGCCGCAGCCCGAAGCTACGGTATCATTACCGACGAGTTGATACGAGCAAAAAGGTTGAAGACAAACTCAAAAGTACAGCACACAATATGGACCAAAGATTTCAACCCCTCGGACGAGTCGATATACGAACCTTCAAAGAAAACAAAAACGGTAGCAGTGCTGTGTGAAATGTCTGTGTAATAACAAATCATGGCTTCGAATTACACAAAGTTTTCGGAAATTTACAAAGGTATTCTTCACAGTGTTGTGTAGCTGCTTACTACACATTTCAGCGCAATGTATTGGTGGTAACCGGTCGTGCGATGCTGCGGCCTGCCAGCTCTCACCCTCTCTTTTCCCTGAGCTCCCACTTGTCTGCTTCACTTAGCCGCCACGGGTCCTGCTGCCACCTCCTGGCCTGTGACACCATCTTTGTTTCGAAACGCCTCTCGACAAGTGGCCGTTGGGCTGGGTGGCTGCTGCTGGGGGTGGCCTGGGGCGGCGTCCTTCTCTCAGTAGTTCTTTATGGCGGCATTCAAAGCGCTTACTAGGAAAAGGCATACCCTGCATTGTAGAATCATTGTGAACAATTGTGGCTGCAGCATGCTTTGTAATTATCGAGAATAACCAACTTCGCATAAATTTTTAAATCAAATGTAGGGTAAAAAAGCGTCCTGGTTTTCAAGCAGTTTTCGAATAAATGAAAAGCCTTAAGAAAGAAAGACACGAGAACATCTCGGTCTTTTGCTGAACTAACAGCTCCTTAAAAACTGGGGCGTCGCTTTTTACTTTTTGACCCAAGAACTACTGCTACTTTCAGATATTTTCAATGGCGTTGTTTCTCTTTGAAACATACCGAGCTGTTTTATGCATAATTAGGCACTTTGGTGCTTACGTACTTTCTCCTCTGTGTGTGAGTGTGGCGCGGTCGCCCCGCGCTCCACCGCTTGTTAGGCCTGCCATTTCGCATGCAGGCTGACCTTATACAAAGGCTTTGTCTGCAGATAAGGTCGGAGCTGCGCCACGCCCGGGTTAAAAGGTTGGGGCCTCACATGTGAGGAGAGTGCCCCCAAACCCCCTCACCCGACGATTACTTATTAATTACAACTCCCCACATTTCCGCATTTCGTAAGTCAGCAGCAGCAGCAGCAGCAGCAGAAACGAGAGGCCTCACCACCCTACCGCACGTACCACCCACTGCCCCCAAGGATGAGCCATAACGAGTTGCACCCAGAAAGCTGTTTAGTTCAGGGCACCATCAAATTTAAAACCAATAAACATTTTGTTTGGTGAACCAAATTTGAATTTGCTTGTGCACAGCTCAACTTCTGTTTTTCATTTGCAACGGCACACTGTAAAAATTAACATTAGATTTGACCAAAAGAACAACAACAACAATCTGTACAAATAGATTTTTGGTTGAAGCAGGGAATAAAATTCCGTTCCTACGACTCAGTTTGAAAAAGAATTGGTTCCCGGATATGCATCTCAATTCACCACTTGTTCACCGCAATAACCCGAGTTTGTGAAACGCCTGATAATTTCTGGGTCATGACGTCATCGCCAGCCCGCGGCCGCCCGCCCGTCTACCTCTCCCACTAGCTAACCCCTTCTCTCTGCCCACCTGGAGGGCATGATGGGATTCCACCGCTGCTGCCGGTGGTTCCCTGTTGAGCTGCCCCCGCCCCCCTTTTCTCTTTCCCCTGCTTCCCGGTCCAGCCCAGCCGACCCAGCCCGGCGGACTAGGCTGCAGCACACCTAAAGGGCAAGAGCCAACCTCTCCAACCCGGTGGGGGGCGAGCGAGTGAGAGGAGCTCCCAGCTTCCCTCTCCTCCCCGGTGAGAGCGAGCGAGTAGGGGGAGCCTCCGGCGTCCCTCACCTTCCCGGATGCAGCGGCGGCTAGGCACTAGCGTGCCTGCGCTGCGCTCCAAAGCGCCCGCAGGGATTTACGGTCGGAGGAAGAAAAGAGGAAAGGAGAGCGGAGAAAGAAGGAAAGAAGGAAAACTCACAAAGAACTCATCATACACCTGTAATAGGAGGGAGGAAGCGTTTCTGCGCGTCCTGGAATTTTTCATTTCATTAGCCCGTGTCTCGTTTCCTTCCGACCGACACTGACACGATGATGCAGTCTGGATTTCCATCTTCATGTTATTGCCGCACTTTACGGTTATTTATTTGGTTCACGGTGTGATTACCGTTTCATTGTCTAAGGCGATGTCCTACCACTAAACCACACACTAAATTACTATGGACATTTTTGTAACTACGTAAGGCCTATTTTAATCATAACTAATGTAAGCTAAATAAAAATTTGACTGCCAACTGTGTGTTGTTAGTTACAATTAGTAACTAACGACACACAAATTTGTAATTTATTAGTTGTGTTTAAAGACGTCCATAGGTAGTTACAAAAAATGTCGTTGGTCATTTTGAGTGCAAAGGTTTAGAAACCCTTAAAGGTTTACCTTTGAGTCATATTTTACTGCTGAGTAGTGACTGCGAGTGACTTGTGTACACAGAATGTGCGTGAGCCGAGCCATATGTTTCCCAAAGGAACACGCGCGATAAGCGTGCTATGTGCAGCCAAAAGCTGATATACGACTTTGACCTTCACAACTAGCGGCCTCTGGTAATTTGAATAAGTCTGGTCGTTCATCAGCCTGCGGTACACGCTGATTTCCCCCCGAGATTCGAAAAGCCAAACTTAGCGACTTAACGACGACTAATTGCGTGCATAACATTCTCTCGGGACAACATTTTCTAACCTATTCCCTTTGCTTCTTCTGTTTCAGGACCGGCGGAGGGAGCATGCTTGGGGATGTCAACATTTCAGCCATTTTAGATTCTTTCAGTGTTAGTTATGACAAAAGAGTAAGGCCGAACTATGGAGGTAAGACATGCTTTTACTTA
Source organism: Frankliniella occidentalis (assembly GCF_000697945.3). Classification (NCBI taxonomy): domain Eukaryota; kingdom Metazoa; phylum Arthropoda; class Insecta; order Thysanoptera; family Thripidae; genus Frankliniella; species Frankliniella occidentalis. The sequence continues at coordinate 1,652,190 of NW_026267133.1, read as the reverse complement.
TGTTTAGTTGTTAGGCTGACCTTAAATTGAAATCACTCTCTGGGAAAACTTCTTAAGTTCGATGAGCTCGGTAAATGTTCATTTAATACATCTAACGTGCCAAATTTTCTACATCCTTGTATTTACTTACACAGGAAAAACATAGCCGGAAATTAACGGATTAATTCTGGCAATTTCTTTCTTAATGTAGCTGGACGCACATTTTGTTGACCTTTAGCGCGCCTATTATGTAAACCAAATCTATTTGTAAGTTTCCGAAACACTCCTAAATTTAGAAATATTATTTTGTGATACGAATAACTTGCATAGCCTCAGGTATTAATAACTAACCATTTTTTTAA
>NW_026267133.1:1649478-1651219 GCF_000697945.3 Frankliniella occidentalis | reverse complement strand
CCCCGCCCCGCGCACGCGAGGGGCCGAGGGGCCCACATAATGAGTGGCTTCTCACTCGAGCTGAGCTCGCCCCGCTCCACAAGTAGTGCGAGTGTGTTCAGGTTGGGGCCGCTGCGGGCTTGCCGCGGGCCGTGCCGCTCCCGCTCCGGGTGGTCGATACAAACTGAGCAGTTGAGGACTGCAAACTGCCTTTCACGCTACTCCACGCTGCGCCACGCTGCGCCACGCTGCGCCACGACACGACCGGGTACGGTCGGACCGGGCCGGGTCATGCCGAACAAGGGAGCGGTTATGCACTTTGAAATCCAGCTCAAGGCTGATGACGGCGAGCGGGAGCGCGGGGAGGAAAGGGTGCGGGCTGCGTGCACCGCGCGCGGAGGCAGAGGGAGAGAGAGAGCAAAAGAAAACGAGAGAGAGAGACTGTTCCAATGGAATCCATTCTCTCTTTCCTCCCACTGCACTGGTCCGCTGGAGCGGACTACACATTCCTAGAGCCCCCCGTGACCTGTGAAAAGTGGATGCTGAAACGAAAAACATTATTGCAACTCTATTGTTATGTAAAAAGTGAGAACAGTAAATTGTTATTTGGCAGTATGGCTGGTTACTTAATACCATATGCCGCTAAACAACTTCAGTTTTACTTACTGCAGATAAACATTTTGTTATTAGAGAAATTGCTGTTCCATTACGAAAGATGTCGTGGTACAGACAGCTACCCAAGTCCGCGATAAATGTAAGAAATTTGCCGTGAATTTGCATTACTTTTTACAATGTGGGTGGTGCTGTCTTCTGACTCCCTTGCTCGCCTTGCTTCCCCCAGCCCGACAATAACCGTTCCCACTCTCTCCCCTACCTCACCCTTGATTTTTCTTTTCGATTACATTTCCCCAGGCCTTCTGTTCCCGGAGGCCGGAGTGGCCGAGCCGGCCAGGCAGCGGTCCTGCGCTCTAGTGACAGGTCAGGGACCTGCTGGGAGTCACAAGTCTCCCCCGCCCCCGTGCCTGCACGCAAGGACGCAAGGGGCCTCTCGTGGGGCATTGGTCTGAAGGGAGGGAAAGGGAGGGGGGTTGGGGGCTGCACAGCCGAGAACAACCGAATAATTCACCATCAGCCTCAGGTACAATGATTGTGCCGAGAGGACCCGCCGCCGGCGCCGTCGTTTCCACGGAAAGAATATCTTTATTCCGAGAATAATTATTATAATGTAAGGGTCCCGGCGAAGAAGTTGCCCTCCTTCATTAGCCAGTGCTGCGCGGGAGAATCCAGAGGAATGAATTATAATAACTAGAGACACGGAATCGTTAGAATTGAGTAAGACCTGAAGCACCGCGCTGATCAGATAAGGAGCAGAGACAAACTTTGGTCCATACTCAGATGAGCTCCAGCGAATCGTTCATACTACACCCGAAGAAGACTCCGTGTTCAGACTGGGCATTAGATCGTCAGCAGCAGCAACGACGCGGAATAATAGAAACACAAAAGCTACCCGTGAAAACAATTATTTCAATAGGAACACGTTGATTCGACGACACGTTGCGCGCGAGTCGAGCCGTGTGTCAAAGCGCTTATACTTTTTATCATCCTTTTGCGCCTGAAGTCGAGCGCGTGTAATCCGAGCGGCGAGGTCTTCTTCATTTACCGAGCGTCATTACGCGCGCTCGGGCCGAAAATTAGCGGCGGCACGGCGGCCCTGACACACGGGGAGATAAAAATAAAGATAGGTCGAGGTGCGGAGGGGGGG
>NW_026267133.1:1644309-1648163 GCF_000697945.3 Frankliniella occidentalis | reverse complement strand
GTGGTGCGCAGCCAGCTTCGCTCGCTCTCTTACTGCAAACGGCTCTGAGTCGCTGAGCAGCAGAGCCGGCGCAAGGTGGGGTGGGGCGGGGCGAGGCGGGGCGGGGCGGGGTGAGGCGAGGCGGGGCGAGGCGGGCGGCTCAGACCTCCCTCGCTGAGAGGCTGCGCCACCGGGGCCGCACGACGGTGTCGGAGGGGCCCGTCGGCCCAGCCGCGGGGCGGGTCAAGGCGCAAGAAAAGGAGAAGAGCACCGCTGCTGTGAGGGGGACAGGGCTCGACTTCAAGGCTTTTGAACCTCAGCGCCTCTTTGTAAGGGATCAGATGTTTGTATAGACCAGTTGTCTCCAAAGCTGAAGGACTTTAATGTGACGTTCTCCTCTTAAAAAAAGTGCGTACTGCTCGCTCCAATTAAAAGAACGAAAGAAAAAAAAAATCACCCCCGCCCGAGGTAGAAAGGGGTGCTTGTACCCGGCTCACCTGCTGATGGGCCCGCTGCTGGTCTGGTTCTAGTTAAAGCGGTCCTCGGCAGGCTCGCACAAAGCGGCACGCGGCCGTGCCCGCCGGGGCGCAACCACCTCTGTCAGTCACTGCCGCTGGCACGGGCAGCTGCTGACGGAAGCGGGCAGCGGCACGGCCAGCACCGCGCTGCTGTACTGCGGCTGCTGTCCGCATTTCATCAACATTTCAAATGAGCGCGCCGCCGTTTACTCGGGCAGCGCAGCCTCCCTTCAGCCGGGCCGGATGAGGGCCGCGGCAGAGTCTGTAGATATGACGTCGTGGTAGCAGAACCTTTTGGGAGGTAAAAATTGCGTAGGTGAACGTTGTTGGCTCTTTCCCGCGTGAATGAAAAAAATTGTGATATTGTAGTTGTTTCCTTCACTCACGGGTCGGAAACCGACGCGCACACCAAAGTGGTGCAGGGCGGTGCGGGGAGGGGAGGTGCAGGCCAAACTCAAGTCAAACACGGGCTGCGATAACGAGGCGGGGGACGGCTGAGTCAAAAACTCTGTGCGCCCCAGGACCCGCGAGCGGGGGAAAGGGGTAGGGAAGGGGGCTCTCTGGACGCGGTTGGCAAGATGCCCCCGTCCCCAACGTTCACGGCGGCGAATGTCACTGCAAAAAGAGTGGGAAACGACTTTTCCTCGCTGCGGATCCCGCCGCGCTGTCTGACGCCCCCTCTGCTCTTGTGCCCACCCCCGTCCCCTTTTCTCCGCGGCTCTGCTTAAGTCAAATCCACGGCGGCGGGCGTCGCCAACCTGAGGAGGTAAGGTGGGCGGGGGCGAAGCGCTCTCGACGGCCAGCGGCCCTCGAGATGCTTCCGTGCGGCGGACGAGCGAGTCCTCTGGGTGATCATGCACTTGCGCAGGGGCCGGGTTGCCCCCCCCCCTCTCCCCCCTCCCCCTATTTCCCTCCCCGCTGGCTGCGATAAGCGCGCCTCCGGGAGATGAAAGGGCCGCTGTGTTAACGAGGTCGCTCATTAAATCACGGCCCGTGACAAAGGTGGCGCCACTTTGATATCTTTGTCGTCATATCGTTGAGGGAAGAGAAAAAAAAAACTGAGCAGTAAAACGCCCCGTTTTAGTCAAGCTGCCTGCCCACTCAGCTGAAGCCTCCACTGTCTTCTTCGCAAGTCATCTAATCACCTAAGGGAAATAATTGTTGTGACATTATGTTACTCCAGTTTTGGGACACGTTGATTTTAGCCAGAGGATGGCCACATTAGGGATCGTCCAGAAAGTACGTCCGTTCCTCTCAAAATCATCCTGCAAACTACAGAAGCTCGGCGCCTGCAAAATTCGGGGTAGGCCACCCCGCAATACACGCATGCACTGCATGCAAGATTGTGCCTACCCATCAGGCGCCATGAGAGCTTGTATGCCTTAATTTTGAGGGTTCGTAACGGCGAATGACGGACGTACTTTTTGGGTGATCCCTTACTGTTTCGATTCCGGGCTTCTCTCTGGTTTTATTTTTCAGGCGGCTCAAATTCACCGCAGTTAATGCCGCCCTTTAAAAAAAGTAGCCCATCTGATTCTACAAAATAATTCATTCGGTACTAAAACGCGCACAATCGGAAAGTTATAAATCTCCTCAATATAGTTTCGATGATGGAGTAAAAAATTCTTTGAAAAAAAAATTAAAAAAATAATCCCTGTTCTGGTTTTCCGAGGTTATTTCCCGCGGGACGTAGAGTCACGGAGCCGACGGTGTCGCGCACATATTACTGTATTTCGCTCAGATGTCGCGTTCCCCGGCCAGATACCATTAGCGGCCGCCCGTCCCCACCCGGCCCCGCCCGGCACGGCCTTATATGCTAATGGTGTGTTCGGTTTGGCAAGAATACAGCACTTTCGCGCGGGAGGCGGGATCAAAGGGAATCTGCCAGCAGCAGCAGCGCGAGCGCGCGCGCGGGCGGTGTTAACCACACAGCCAAAGTTATGGAAAGCAGGCGCAAAAGCCACGGCCGCCATTTATTCATCCACTCCCTTCACGCGCGTCAGCCTCGATGGCGCATCTCGAAACGAACATGGCGAATAAAAACCGCGGCGGGAGAGAGAAAAATGCGAAAGAAATGAAAATGTGGCCGGCGGGCAATATGAGGAATCTCATTCCTCCTTGGTGAGCGCGACCTCGCTCACCTTGGCCTCGACATGGACCGGGGACTGTTGGATGGAAGAAGGAGGAGGACCGCCCCTCCTCCGACTCGCACGAGTTAAGCAGAAGTTCACCGCGCTCTTTCTGAGTTCATTAAAGAGTTGGTCATAATGCTGAACGGAAAACAAAAAAAAACAAGTTGTCACAAATAATAAATTAGGTTATTTTGAGATAGACAAGAAATTCGCTATGCTGTGGAAGCTAACAGTTGGTTGCCACAGGGAGGGAAGATGTCGCTGCAGGAGCCAATCGGTTTGTTCTGACAGCGAAACTCCTAATTTGTTGCAAGAACGAACCGATTGACTCCTGCCTGCAAGGACAGCTTCGCTGTGGCAACTGACTCTCGTCTGAATGGTAACCAACCATTAGCTGCCACAGCGAATTTGTGGTTATCTGTCCCAAAATTAGCTAATTTGTAAGTTGTAAGGACTAATTCTTCTTTTTTTTCGTTGTCAAGAGAGACAAGGTTCTGTAACTAATTATGACATTTTGTTGTATTGTTCTAAAAAATCATCAGGAATAATTGTATCAGGCACCCCTAGAACTGTACTCAAAATATTGCTACTCATTTCGTGCACTTGATTATCTTGCGTGCATATTATTGCGCTTCTATTGAAACGATTTGTAAACAAACGCAGTGTACACGACAAACAATAACCACCGGGTACAAAAGCATTAAAATTACCTCGCGGTGCCGAATCAGACTCTCTTTGTCGTTCCTTTCCAATGGCATTAAAATTGAACATCATTTAAATTTAACATCCTTTAGAAGTCGTTCGGTCCTGTGAATTTCAATGACATACCCTCTAAATTGGGTGGCAAGTCCAAAACTAAAGCACAAAACACAGTTTACTGACACCTCTTCGTTACGTCTGAGGAGTACTTTGGCCGTGGTGATAGCTAGCGCGCTGGCCAGCGTCGGAATGGGCTGAGACACCATTAGATTCTCGCCTTAGCCGCGCCCGGCCCGGCCTCCTCCGGGTGGAATGCTGCCAGCGCGGTGCCAGGGCGAGCAGCGCAGGCCTCCGGCCCCGCAAGGGGAAATGGATTGTGTCCGTGTCTTTTTTTTTTCTCTTCTTCCTCTTCTCACATATTTTTTCGTTGCCACTAAACCTCGCGCGACCGAGTCGTCTTGGTTCTCGGGTCGCGACCCATATAGACCGAGGATGGCGAAGTGAGCGTGTGAAAAGAGAGAGGGAG
>NW_026267133.1:1633995-1644259 GCF_000697945.3 Frankliniella occidentalis | reverse complement strand
GGGGGCGGGTAGAACGCCGACTTAGGCCAGACGACGCATACACACATCACGCACGCAGCTCGTGGCGCTGTGCGAACCGAATTCCCTCATTGGGTCGCACCTATGACTCATCCCTCTGCTAATGAATGGGGCTGCGGCTCGACGTTTGTCGCAGCGCCTTGTTTGTCAGGCTGTCATCGTGACGTCACGGTGACGGCGGCGGCGGCTGTTGTCAGGCGGAGGCGATGATGGTTGTGGCGGGTGCTGCGTGTGTGTGTGTGTGTGTTCCATTCTGTCTAGGCAAGCTTGATAAACGATAATATACGAGTACGCTAAGACGCAGCAGCGTGGGACGTCTCGGGAGGCTAGCATTAACGCGACCCTATTGCGATGGTGGAGCCGCACCACGGGTCTTCACGTCAAACTATGCCCATGACAAGAACGCGTCAGTTTTGAAACGGAATCCCGGAATTGAATAACGCGGGCATAAAAACAGACGTAAGGCAAACATACACAAACCGTTTGAGAACAACTGATCGCAAAGTCGTTACTGGAGCGAGGTATGAGCGGAACCCTGATATAGTCGTGTCACGTGATTGTCATGTGTAAATCGTTTGGAACTTTTATTTCCCAGCATAAATGCACTGATTAATAATGTGTTCAACCGGCGTGCACATGCAAGTGCTTAACACTATGCTGCATACTTTTGAGTGTTTGGCTAGATATTTGAATACTAACAATTGTCCAACAGTCAATTTGTACACTTTAAAGTGTCCAAAGGTTCAAAGCAAACCCTGCTGCTGTTGAACACTTCTAAGTGTTTAACTTTAGCGTTAAACTTTTTGTAGTATTCAAATATCTAGACCGAGGGAGTTTTCACTTGGAATTTTTGTGTACAGTGTTTTACATATTACGTGTACTACGCGATATAACGCAGATATTGCTCAGGCTTTGCAACCGAAATTCTACTGTTTTAGAGAATATTTTCCTATTGTTCAGTATTACACTAAGCGTAATACCTAATTTAGGTGTACAGAGTATTACGCAAGTGAAAACCCTCTCGATCTAGTCAAACACTTACAAGTATGGAACATAATGTTGAGCGCTTGCATCTGCACGCCAGTTGAACACTTTATGTTTCAGTGTGATAAATCGTGCATTCAATGAGTAAAGTAAAAGACCTACTTTGACGTGAGATTTTAAATGCACTCTTTGATCCTTGGCCCAGGTTTGGGATTGGTATTTGAATAATTCGGTTATAAACCTTAAAAACCCTGAATTACTTCGTCAGATTTAGAAATACTGTGTTTTTCTATTGTGTTCCTGAGTTGCATTGTGATTAAGTGTGTACTTTTATTACAGCATATTTTAGTAGTCCTGAACAGTGCAGTGTGTTGTAGTACATGACTTCTAGATTGTGTTCCCCCAGGTTAGGGATACCCCATGAAATTCCGTTGGACATCCAACTCTAGTTTGCTGAGATAAATTTACAAATTACTGTAACTGTTGTCTGAATTAAAAAAAAAAAAATAGAAAAAAAACAGGGGAAAAACATATTTGTTTTGACCTAATCTGTAATTTGTGTACGTGGGGTGAACAATGAAACCACCGTACAGCAGCACTCCCTCAGAGATTTGGTGCTATTTGGTAGTGCCAACACCCGCGTGATGTGTACTGTGTCTGCTCGCAGGTACTCCAGTGGAAGTGGGCATCACCATGTACGTTCTCAGTATCAGCTCATTGTCCGAGGTCCAAATGGTACTTAAGCCCCTCTGCTGCCCTAGGTTTCTAGTCGTGTCGTCGTAGATGTGCCAGGCACTACTCACCCTCGGATGATTCGGCGTTCCGTTTTTCCAATTCTCTTTAGTTTGTTTCTATGTTTGTCATGACATTCTCCGTTTTATGTCGTTCCATAATCCTGCACTGGAGATAGCTCGCCTAAACAGTTGTAGGGGGGCGGGCGAGCTAGCTCCAGACAGTCACAGTGAGTAGTGGGCGTGCATGTTCCGCCCGACACCCTTGGCATTTCTTTGATAAACTCCTCTTTGCTCTTATTTTGTGGATAACAAAGCAACTAAATATAACAAATATCTCTGTACCAATATAAAACCGATCGCGGTAATCCTATAAAGTGGTTCGACCGAAAGCCTCTTTTTCGCTTTTTGAAATATATGAAACATCTCATAACAGATGTCATTATCTAATATGAACCAGAAAATAAACTTGTGTGAAAATTGAGCCAAGCTAAAAGAACAGGTGCCAGGACTGTGACGACCACACTGCACACACCAGGGGCGCATTTCTTTCACAGCTTCAGTCTCCTCAGCTCTATGTATTTTTCCAGGTACGCCCGTGGAAGTGGGAATTACTATGTACGTGCTGAGTATCAGCTCCCTCTCAGAAGTCAAAATGGTACTTGAACGCCAATAATATAATTCACGACCTAATATAAAACAAACAAGCAGCCGCATTTTGATTAGTTTGGATTGTTTCGTTTTGTTGGTAGTCAGTCAAACACGAATTCGCTGTTGGTACACTCCAGTCACTATCACTTCACCGCTCATGTGCGAACGCCCACGTGTGTGCAGCGATATGACTGGGTCGGAAAGTGCCATGCGATGCCATGCACCTCCACGCACCGACCTGCCCATTTCGTGTCACGGGTAGAGCCCACACAAAGCGCAAAATTGATTTTAACAGAAAACAACACGGCTGAACGAACGCTCTGCATTCTTTTCCCCCATTTTGTTCCTTTTTCTTGACGCACTTGGGGTTTCTTTGAAGTTTCTTGTCTTTTTTTGCACCCCCACGGGATCACTAATTCTCACAACATGGGTGATCGGACTGCTCAGTAGGATAGCTGGATTTTTTTACTCAGTAGCTGTATTCCTCTCGTTGGCAGCGTGCATGCGTACGGCAGTGCGCTCGCGGAGCTTTGCGTTATTTTGTTGTTAGGCCTGACAAAGCTTGGCCTCGTACTGAGCAGTCCGTGTGTTCGTGCATGTCCGATAAAGGGCAGCACTCACTCTATGCGCACCGATCCACTGCTCAACTCGGCTTTGGCCGCTCGCTTTTTTTCAACAACATCCCTCGGCCCGTCCCCAATACAGTACACGTGATTGCGCTTGGCGATTTGGTTTGAAAGACGGCAATATACTGTTTTATCATTTTAATGTACTTATGTCCTTTTCAAAAAATCTTAAATCCAGAAGTATGATTTGCAAAGTATCAAAAAGATATAGAAATTTCTCAGTTTAGTCTAAAAAAGACCGTTACTTTAGATCTTTTACGCAGTTATTAACTAGACTTGAATTGCGACAGTGTGCGAAAAATAAAAACAGCCTGGAAAAGTTTTAGGTTATAGTAGCTATAAATTGGTCGCGCTCTCCTCGACCTTAGTCAATCATTTAGGCACATTTTTCGCTGGAGAGAATAGCCTTTAGACGCCTTTATCTCAGTTGTTCGCCACATCCTCAATTTCAGCAAAGTATCGTTTACAGATAAGCGTAGGAAACAATGCTCTTAGCTTAGAGGTTAATTCAGACTTTGCGAGCTTTCGTACTTTATCAATGCATTTGCATACATTGTCTCCATTGAAAAAAGGAAACATATAGTATGTCACATTTAAGAAACTAGAAATGCCCATGTCAACATTTAAAAAGTATACATACACTAATACAGCTTTTAGTGTGAATTGGGTGTCTACTTTATCTAATGTAGACATTGGCATGCCCCTGTATTCCATGTACAGATGCATTTGAGTTGACAGAGTACCGCATAAGTCTAACCACTATTTTAATAATTAACTAATTTTCTTTTTACCTAGGTTCAAGTCGATAGGCACTGTAACACTTTTTTGAACCACACCTCTCTAGCGTGATAACGGTTATTCACGAAAACTACACTTTGATGTAGGGAGATAAAGTTCTATGCATGCTCGGTACGGTACAGCTGCGCGAACGGTTTGGCGATGGGTAAGGCGGCCACGCCATCGGGGAAATTACTCATTTTGGTGACATATTGAGGAAGCTGGGATAGACTTGAGAAACATGAAACGGGCCAAATTGCTGTTCCCTGAAAAATGTTTGATAGGCACTCAGTGACTGTCAACTTTATGATAAATATTGAGTAAGATTAAAAAAGAAAAGAAGATCGATGTGAGTTGGTCGCCTTGCCACCTAGTTTAGTGTTGCGGCTGCTGCGCTCTTTGCGCTCTTTGCCACTGTGTCCGAAATGCGCCCCAAAAACCACAACAAAAGAAGAAACAAAGTAAAGGTTTAACGAAATGTCCCATTACAATAACTTGAGTAAAGAAAAACCCTAGATGAACTATAAATTGAGAAAGCGTGCCCCCTTTTCCTAGCAAAAAGGAGGAATTTGTTTTTACTTCTGGTTTGACTCTTGATAGCCCCGTAGGACATATCGCATGTTAGCGGGACTGCCTGCGTAGGGAGCTGCGATCCGCATCCTCGATCCCAACTAATCCTCTGTTTCTTGCAGCTTTGGTGGGGCTCCCCTTTCCAAGCCCCCTTCCCCCAAGCCCCCTGGGAGCACCGCGCAGACGCACATGAACATGCCCTGACGGCAACTCTACCCCCTTCAGGGAGACCATGCCCCTCCCTCTATCAACCCCATACACCCCCTCTCTAGAGCTTTAGCATATTCACACGAGACACCTTTCTCTCTCTCTCAGTTTCCTTGTAGAAGTTTCTGTTATCGAGCGTATTATGTATTCTATTTTCTCACACGCTGCTTGGTTTCAATTTCCTCTGTACCGAAACGTGAAGTGTTTGTTCTTCTGGTGTGCAGCAGATCGGCGACCCATGTGTTGTTGTTTTTGTCTTTGTTGTCGGCGCTGACGGGAAAGGTCTGTGTGTGTGTTTGCAGGGCCTCCTGTAGAGGTGGGGGTCACCATGTACGTGCTCAGTATATCCTCCGTGTCGGAAGTGTTAATGGTACTCATCTCAGACCTGACGTTCCTGCTCTGTGTCGTGCTAGCAACAAGGCCACGGGCGAGGCGAGGCCGTGGGGCCACTGGGCAGCCCCCTGGGGCTGCAGCCCGGACCCGGACCACGGTAGAGCGGGCCTGGGCCCCGGGGGGCCCCAGCGGGCCCCGCGTCTCCCCGGAGACTGGTTCAGGCCAATACAGCAGAGCTGTAGTAGAGCTGGGCTGGTGTTCGGGGTAACACCGGACCTGACCTCGGCGACGAGGTCCGGTGGGCCGGTACGCGCCCGGCCGAGGCCCTTGGCGGCCAGTGGTGGCCTGCGGCGGCCTCGGCACACGACAAACACAGTACAGCCGTGGTGTGCTCTGTGCCCCTTTAGGAAACCCACCTCCGTCTTCTTCCCCTGCTTCGTAGAATGTATTGTTATATATGTTTTTGTTCATTTAAATGTCAGTATCTTGGTGTTATGAGGGGCCAAAGTTTTTATCACTGTGACCAGTTTCTTTACTTTTTGTTGCCCTGCTGTGTTATTTTCCCCTTTCTTTTGTCTTTGTCTCTTTCTCTTCCCGTTTGGGAAAGCATGTATTCTCTCGACCGTCCGGTGAGAGGAGCTTCCATACTGAACAAGGGGCGGGGAAGAAGACTGTACACACACAGAGACACACAAACACACACCATTCCGGATTGAAACAACACCACACACACACGCGCGCGCGCACAAATACGGACTCACTCACTCACTCACTCACTCACTCACTCACTCACTCACTCACTCACTCACTCACAGGGCGTGTACCGTCTCGCGTGACTGGGCGGGGTGGGTCTGTCTGGGTCACAGAACAGGTCGCGGGGGGATGGGCCCAAGCCACATAATCACGCATTGTAGGTTCCTGCATCCGGAAAGGAATCCAATTTATCATGTGGGACCTTGAGCCAGCCTAGCCCGGAGTGGACCGGGCCCCGGGCGGCCCCGGGCGGGTCGGGCCGAGCCGCTACTCCCTCTTTGCTCCACTCACGGGGGCGATATTTCTACCGTGATGGACGCTCTGTCGGCCCGGCCCAGCGCCCGCTACACCACCCTGTGCCTGCGCTGCTGCTGCGCGCTGCGGAATTTCGCAAGATTTATAACTACTTTTTCGGGTTTCGGTTCGGCGGGAAATATGTGAAGTGCATTTTGAAACGACGGCGATGCAATGTATGGGGATGAGAAAGTTTTGACAGCCGCCCCAGTTTTACATTGGGGCCAGTGCGCCGTTGCTATGGCCGATAGGACGATTTTGCAAAGAGGTTCGTGAGTGCGAAAAGTTTCTGAAACGCACAATACACGACATGCTCTATCCCAAAAGGGCTCACAGGCAAATCTCAGAAAATAATAATTGTATCACCCCCAGCATCCCGTTTCATGGCGACTTTGAATCGGACGCGGTTTGCTAGAAACTCGGTCTTTTGCTATACGCCGAGCAAATATTAGCATATCCTTTGAGTGGGTTTTCCTACTTTGCCCAGTTTTTCTCCAGTTCCCTTTCTGTTTTACTTTCTTCCTGCTTCTGAAGTCTCTATTTTCTTTTCCCTCCCTCTTTCTTCCGTTCTGCCTTCATCTGATTCTCTTTTTAGCAGTGTCCTTGAGCCACACTGCATCACACACACACACACACACGAGCGGGCGCAGACACATACTCTTCAAAACACACACACAGAGCGTATCCTCAGTGTTCTTCGGAGAGAGAAATAGAAAGTGAAGGATAGTCCAAAAGAGGCTTGAGTTCTTAACGATATTCCTGAGGCCAGCTCAGTCTCAGCCCAGCCAGCAGGCTCTCCAAACTTTTCCCCGCAACCCCGTGCAGCACCTTGAAGCGATTCCCTTTCCTTCCGTTTCTGCTGCCATGCGCTTCGGTGAAACGGGAGACGGGAAATATTTCCTCAGGACAGGGAGGGAGTGGAGCAGTGATTGATTTATACTTCGAGTGTGGAAACTAGGGTCCTCATTCCATTCATATTGATTGATTTACGTGTAATCGGAGGCGTCTCTGCCTTCAAGGTCTCAGGCGCGACACTCTCTAAGAAGAACACTGTGGGTGCGCCCGACAACCCTGTTACTAATACCTTTTTTTCTAATCCTGCAGCTGGTTGATTTGTACGGACAGAACGGAACCATGCAACGTTCCTCAATCCTTGCATGCACCTGAGAGGCCCGGCGGCCCGCCTGTCTCGTCTGGAACGGTCTAGGTATCCGACGCGTAACCAACCCCTCTCTGACCATTTTCTTGTTTCTCGTCATGGTTCTCAGAGATTCGTTTCAGTAAAGTTTTCCGCTTGATCGTCACAACTAGAGGTTGAGACTTGTGCTAATCAATGTCCGCTTGAAACGCCTTACAGACTTAACGAAAGAAAGTGGAAAGGCTCTAGTTTTGTTTTTCACGATCGCCTCCACCAGACCTTAGTTACTTCCACGGCGAAAATTGAAAAACCGTTAAAACTTTATGGTACTTGAGCTAGAGAAAAAAAAATATAAAGGCAATATTTTATTTCAAACTTTTTCATTCTTTGTTGATTTTATCAACCATTTCCCCCCCTGCTTGGCGTTCCTAGACCAGACTGGCGCGCGTTCCAATCGGAAATTTTCCATGCGAATCCTACACGTTTCTAAAAACTTGGTTTCTTCAGATAATCAATGATTTCAATTGAAAATGGTGGAAACAATGCCGTATCAAAACTAAATGACAAAGTGTATAACATTTCGAAATCAGACATAATTAGCACATTCAGGGGAAATTCGCATGGGAAATTTTTCAGTGGGGCGTTGACTCGTGTTTGTAATTTGTAGGTGTTTTGTGTTTGGTGTGCAGTCAGTTCCATTCTCAATAAATGTTGTCATACCATTTACACATTACTCTTTAACACAAAATGAACTAATGATCGTTTTAGGCAAATTAAGGCCCTGAATGAATGAATCTTTACATCAAGACCGACACTTTTATCCGCGAAAGTGATAAATCTGACGTCCTTTATTTGTTTGCAAGTTTGCTGTTTGCTCACCTTTTAGAGCGACATTACAGTAATGGAATAAACCTAGCTAGTCACCGTTTTGTATTTTATGGGTTTGTGAAAACTGAAATAGATACTTAACGTGACAACCTTTACGGAACTGAGTGTGCAACAAACTTGTTCTGAAAGCAGCGATGATCTGATTTGACGATCTGATAATCTGATCCACGTCAAGATCACCTGAGGACGTGATCAGCTACAGCCGAGTCTCACTTTAGAAACCCGGCGACTGAGACCAAAACCGTACCAAAACGGTTCGGAGCAATCTAAAAGTGGTGCACATCTCCGGTCTCTTTCGCCGTGGCTGCGGACGGCCATTAGCAAGCTCCTCCTCAAAATCACTTGTCGCATCGTATTAATAGCGCATTATTGGAAAAGCCATTGCGGCGAAAAAATCGATCGCTATCGTTTCGATTGATACTTTTGCTTTATTTAGCGTGAAAAAGTCGCGTGAGCAACACACAGAGTGCACCTACCGTGATGACACCAGTTTTTCACACTTTTTCATTTTCCTGGAGCTTAGGTGATGAGCTTGGTAGGGCGCAGTCCGCGAGGGATTCGCCTACCCATAATGACAGAATGGGCGAAACCTTCATGATGACATTCTCTTTTTTCTGTCTCTTCCTCTCTTAACGTGTGTGTTGCGCGTTGCGGGTCTTGTGTGTCTCCCCCTCCCTCCCTCTCCCTCTTGGTCCTCCCCACCACCCTTCCCGCATGGCTTCTGCATGCCGTAGTCCAGTAGCCTAGCGAGTGCCTAGCCTGCGCCACTGCTCACTGAGCCTGCAAAATCCATCGTACGGGGCAAAATGTTTCACTATGAATTGGGTCATGCGAACAGCTCCCTTTGGTGGAGATGTCACCAGTGCGGCGAGCTCACTTGGTTGCCAAACTCTTGAGGACATGTAAGTTACGCGCCCCACTCCAATTTGCCTCCTAACTGCCGAACCCTCCGCCCAAGTTGACTTTCAAATTAGCGCCGAGATCAGGCTAGCCTGATTACTTTTCTCTCCTCAATCGGCTGGTACGGGGAAGACGACTTGTCCTCGTAAAAGATTTCAGTTTCCTTCCACTTTCCACTTTCCAATAATCTCGACCGGCCAAGGGAGCCACCACTAACGAAGGAGGGTGGCTCCCCGGCCTACCGCCCAGCCTACGACGACTGGGCTTACTTGGCCCAGGGCCTGGCCAGCGGCTTGGCGTCGAAGCCATCAGCTCATGTTGGGTACTCGAGATAAGTGTTGGCAGTCCCCGGGGCTCAACAGTCTCCTCCCCTGCCTCTTCTGGCACGAGGACGAGCTCACGTCGAGGGTGCTAGTTGGCGGCATCACCTCCCCAATCTCAGCTAGCATCACTCTGCCACTGCAGCCCCAGGATTGATTTTCCTGGTTTTCCTCGTCACCCTTCGGTTCCGCATACCGCGACCATCGCCGAATTTCGCATCAAGGAACACGTGGCTATTCAAAAGCGCACTATTACTTTTTAAAGTGTTATTATGTGGATGAGGGAGGGCGGGCCAGCGGCGAGCTGAAAGGGCCATTCATGTCTAAGTAATTGGTCCCCGAAGGCCTGGTGCTCCGCGCCTCGCTCTGTCCACGTGCAAAATTAAGTCAGGGGCTCGCCTGTTAAAAGGGATCCTTTATGAATCGACTTTGTGGCCCCCGGTGGGGCCGCCAGACGCGTAGAGGGCGAGGAGGTGGGGGCGGGCGGGGGCGGAGGCGTCGAAGCCTCCCTGCATCCATCATCGTACTCAACAGGCGGCGTGTTCAGGTCGGGCGCGCGGCGCTCGCAGCATCACGGGGCTGCATTTGTCGTGCAATGGCGTAGCGCCGCGCCGCGCGCCCACTGCTGCTGGGAAAAACACAGTAACCCAGTTCAGCTTGGCTAAGGCGCAGCCCCGGGGGAAGTTTGCATAATTTAGATCTCCTTCCTTCGCATTCGTCGCGTGCGCGCGCTCTCCCGGCCCGTCTCACTCTTTCCGCAGAAAAGGGGTGGAACGAGCGAATGAGCGAGAGGGAGAGCGCTGGAAGGAGAGAGAGGGGGTGGGGGGAATGATGGGGTAAACTGGAAGTGCTCAGCCGAGCGTTATCGTTAGTGAAAGAAAGGGTCGGCTCTTCCTCAAACATCACGCTAGAGGAGTCTGAGCCCCGTCCAGATGGTGCACTCTGCGCGCGGCTCCGCACCTCTGTCTCCCACAACCACACAGTAACCCATCCCTCACACAATGTCGCACTGCGTCTCTGGCGAGGTGCCAAGTGCCTACCGCACCCACATACCCTCCCACCTCCCCCCCTACC
>NW_026267133.1:1633251-1633945 GCF_000697945.3 Frankliniella occidentalis | reverse complement strand
GGTTGCAGGGGTGGGGTGGGCGGACCCGCGGCGGGCGTGGGGGGCACCGCTCTCGTGTGGATGAGGCACAACACGCAAAGCAATCTTCCCACAGCGGATATTGACTCAACAATTTCTCATTTTCCCTGCTGCCCTCGACCTGCTGAAATGACCTTCCCCATTTTCGATTAACGGGGGTGAGAAAGGATGGAAGGGGGGGGAGGTAGGGGATATGCGGAGGTCGTAATTTGCAATAAATAGCCGCAGGTCTCGGTGGCGTGGTGCGGCGTGGCGCCGTGTTGTTGACGGCTTGTTTTTTTGTCGTGCTTCTCTCTCTGCATGTAGCATGTTGCACGCTGCATGGCATGCTATAGCGTTGTGTTTGTGTGAGTGTGTTTGTTCTCATGTATCATTGCCTCTGGTTGTTTTCAGCTGGTTTTATACGGGCCAAATG
Organism: Frankliniella occidentalis; assembly: GCF_000697945.3. Taxonomy (NCBI): domain Eukaryota; kingdom Metazoa; phylum Arthropoda; class Insecta; order Thysanoptera; family Thripidae; genus Frankliniella; species Frankliniella occidentalis. The sequence continues at coordinate 1,633,512 of NW_026267133.1, read as the reverse complement.
CAAGAGCGTGGTGTCAATCCCCCCCCCCCCCCCCGTTCTCTCTCTCTCTCTCTCTCTCTCTCTCTCTCTCTCTCTGTCTATTCCTCTCCAGCAGCGCTACCGGACGTGTTTTACAACCTCGCCCGCCTCGTTATTAGCGGCCCGAGGATCGCGCTGACGTTTGGCGCGTCTCGAGGGAGGCGTGATATGGGTCATGAATGCATACATTTGCCGACGTTTGCAAATGGCCGGTAGCTTGCTGGCAATCCGCGGGGTCGGGGG
>NW_026267133.1:1614261-1632255 GCF_000697945.3 Frankliniella occidentalis | reverse complement strand
GGGGGGGCCGGACGGGCAGACGAGAAGGAGAAGACAGATAGACAACAAGGTCGCACCGCGAGGTTGGGCAACGAAACGGGCTGTGTGGGGAAGCGAGGTTAGGGTATGGGGAGCTGGCTGAGGGCCGAGCCGAGCCTGGGCATGGAGTTCGACGACGGCGTAGCGTAGCCAGTGTCGTCGGCGCGGCACCACACCCTCAGGCTGCCTTCGCTGCTCCGCCGCTGGTTCAGCTCGTGATCGGAAATTAATAATTCCCTGAACGCACGACGCGGCGCAGCGCACCCCGCCGAGCCTTAGTAATTGGGTTATTGATGAATGGGCACGGCTCATGGCACCGTTTGCATCGCCCTCCGCCTCTTGCATTTGGCCCAGACCTTTCGGCGACAGCAGAGTCTGTTTCTTTCAAGTTTGCTCGACTAAGTAATCAAACGTGCCGTTGATGTGGCGTCAAACGTTGACTCAGAATATGTTTAAACGAGAGAAAAGAAATTCAGAGAAAGAAACAGACTGGGCGATATGTAGTGTTCTGGCTCTAGATGAGAACTATAAGCGAAAATTTTGTTTTGTTCTTTCCAGGACTTCACACTTGATTTTTACTTCCGGCAATTCTGGACGGACCCACGTTTGGCCTTCAGAAAAAGGCCAGGGGTCGAAACGCTCAGCGTCGGCTCAGAGTTCATCAAAAATATCTGGGTGCCTGACACATTCTTCGTGAACGAAAAGCAGTCGTACTTTCACATCGCAACCACCAGCAATGAGTTCATTCGTATTCACCACTCAGGATCCATTACAAGATCGATTCGGTAAGTTACAATTTTACGTTTTGAGGAGGAAATTAGTACCGTACTGTTTGATTATAAATCACGTTTGTGTTGTTTTTCTTTTTCAGATTAACTATCACAGCTTCTTGTCCAATGAATCTTCAATACTTTCCCATGGACAGACAATTATGCCACATTGAAATAGAAAGCTGTAAGTATCAATCATAGAAAAGCACACCTTTTTTATTAACCAGGTACTATTAAGGTCCATATTCTAATGGTGCATATACCAATCCATGTACTGTTTCAATGTTTTTGCCATGTTCCGTGTAAACCAAATTAGTGCACAGAATCTAACAGATGGACTGGTGATGGTTTAAGTGCAATAATACATTACAAGCGTACTAAGGTCGAGCGGTTATTTCGTAAGACAATCAATGTTTGCAGCAGACTTCCGAGAAGCACAAGGTTTATGTACTATTATTACTTCTAAGCAAATATCCTTCATTGTGTTCTACACGGTGCAGCCTGATCTGAAAAAAAAAAATAGTTAGCTTTGTACAGGTATCGTTGTGAAACGTTAGAATGATGGTACCAGAAGGCAATCTACTGGCACTTTTTCAAACCAATAATTTACCTGATTGCAGCAAAGCGCACTGTGTCTGAGCAAACTGAATCGATTTGCCAAACACTTTTCTATGAAACATGTATTTGCAGGTTTACCTGTTCTGGCGTGTTCCTGTTTGTTCCTGCTGTCTTTGTTATGGTGTTCATGAAACGTCGAGGGGGGACCACACAAGTTTGGGGCGTCTCGCATTGAGGGCTTGTCACATTAATTGAGTAAAAATATATATTTTCTTTTTTGCTTCGCGTGGGAATTGCAGCTTTTCGCCTCCCAGAGCACAGTCAATTACCTGAACTAATCGTTTTCTTTCCTAATCACGCACCCCATAGCGAGCGCTACTTTCAGATGGTCCCCCGTCATCGCATGACGTGACGTAGCGAGCTGAGTCAGCCCCAGAAAAGGAGGGCGCGGGGCGGGGGCGCGGGGGAACCAATCCTCTGGCTCGGACACCTCGACCGTCCCGGGCCCTCCCGCATCCCTGATTGGTTTTGTTGTTGGCGCGGTCTCCTTCTCATGAACAGCACTAAACGTCGTGCCCGGGGAAGGAGAGCAGATTCGTAAACAGGCAGAAAAAAGAGCATTAAGATGATTGGGTACATTTTTCATAACGCGACGAAATCACTCACGTGTGACGCGAGAGTACAAACTGCATTGTGCATCTACTGCTGACTATGGGGCGCGGATGTAGTTATACTTGCAGGCTACGCATATTTTGTTATCGTTTTTTTTCCCTTATAAACAGTTGCTTTTTTTATCTCTTTATGCGATGGGTCCTAGGAATGAACGCAGATGTCTCGCGCGTCTAAAACAAAGATGCCGATGTTTCACGCTGCTTTTTAAGAAAGACTGATGTGCCGAGCGCCGCGTGGAGTGGACATCGGACCTTTCTTTCCCCTTCAGTCAAGTACGGAAAATCCGTGCGGAATATGACGAAACCACCCAAGACGTAAAATGTAGATTGGACATTCGTCATTCATTTGTATTCCCAATTGTTCGCCCGCATTTCACTGGAAACAAAAGGTCCGAAGTCCAATGTCCAAGAGACATCGGCCTCTTTGTTTTAGACCTCCGGGACATCGGCCTAATTGTTATAGGCCTCCGGGTCATCGGCCTCTTTGTTTTAGATGCACGAGACATGGGCATTTATTTGTAGGACCCATCGAACGATCCGTAATGCACTACACGTCCCGCAACAATCTTCAGCAAAAATTATATTTCATTGCTTTACAAAAACGACCGCCGCGGCATTAGAAAAAAAACTTCTGCAGTATAACTGGCATCTTGTTGTCCTATAATTCAAGCATGCTTTGGTTGCCTTAAGTCCGCTTCAGTTGTTTTAGAATTTCTGGTAACAACGAACTAGTTTCCTGTGATGCCACAAATTTGCATTTCAAGAAGCACGATAAAGATCTGTTGATTTGCCATACACTAGCTAGCATTTTAAAGACGAATTGCAAACGATTAACTTCCAGCAGATTTGCATAGGTTTCAACAGTAAACAAGCTGTAAAAGTAGAGGAGAAAGATCGTCACCTTTCTTTAAAAGACGTATAGAACGAGGTTAGAAATGCACAAGTAGTATTATGTGCACGCTCATGCTTTTAGCCTTGGCCAGATTTTAAAGCTCATAAAACAGAAGAGAATCAGATTCATTATCTACAAATACTCGCGGAATCCTGAAACTGAAAACGACAAGGCTAAGCAGCTATAACCTTTATAGCACCAAACCTACCCCTAAAGCAGGGGCGCAGGAAGTGTCCTCCGAAGGGGATGCTAACTATTGCCCCCCCCCCCCCCGGTAAAAAAAAGAGGCATGTGTGTAGGATCTCTTATGGAGATGCGCCTTTGTTACCGGGTGTTCCGCAGATGTGCCTTTCTTACCGGGCACTCGGCCGGGGCAGGTCTGGCTTTGTTACCGCGAGCTCCGCAGACGTGGCTTGGTTCGCCGGACACGTCTGTTTTTTTTTTTTGTTTTTTTTTTTTTGTAAATTTTTAAAATTGCCTTACAACGTTTGCTGACGATTTCAGAATTTACAGAACGGAGTAAGTTCTTGGCCAAACCAATGGCCAACACCATGGAATTATGAAATGTAGTCAGAGCTTTACGCACGAAGCAGCCACCGATTTTGCGGAAGTCTCTGCATGCGCATCTCTCTGCTTGCCGTCGCTTCCTGCTTTTTATATCACTTCAAAAACAAGGAAGGGTGATGGCGTGAATGCGCTGTCGAAAGATTTATTTGGAGTTTTTTTTTTTTCGTGAAATCTATAGGTGTGGACAACCACATTTCCTTTGCAGTTCATAGAGAACGCTGTCTCTATTTAAATAGACACACTTACTGGCATTTCTGGCAGTTTTTTAAATGGATTCGAACCTTTTACATAGCAGGAAGTACCCAGTGAGAAATGTTAACGTGGATTCGACGTCGAAATTTAGAAAAGACGTGGATTTGGGTGGATAAAGTGACTATTATCCGATTATTCTTCCGTTGAATAGATATCGAATCGACGTCGAAGAAAATTCATTTCACACTAGGGTACAGAGTGTGATCCGACGCACCTGCTCTTTGCCGAGTGAAGTACTGTTCCTAGCCAGACAATTTTAAAAGGAAATCGGATTTTTCAACTTCTTTGAGGCGCTTCTAGTGGCCACTCGGGTGCCTTGTTTTTCTCTGGCTTGGTAGTGCGACGCTGCCTGATGCGATACCTGAGCGCTATAACTGTTAGCATAATACCTATCCCTAGACTGGAATGATTGGATTTTATGGTGTGACTTGTACTGTTGTTCTTGTACTTTGTAATGTAGCTGTGTATGTTGTTACTATCTCTAAGCGCGCACCGGTTTACGAGTCGCAAGGAAAACCTCCTCTCACTGCGACCATTCAGGTGGCGTGTGGGGGTGGGAAAGAAAGCAGATGTTCGAAGCCCGATGCGCACTTTCTTAATATGCAGACTGCTACTAATAGACGATAAACGATTTAGCTGATTTCTTCTATTTTTTTATTTTTTGTTTTGTTTGTGTCTCTCACACACAGTTGGGTACACAATGCAAGATATTCGGTACGCGTGGAGAGAAGGGGTACACTCTGTGGGTATTGCCAAAGAGGTGCAGCTGCCTCAGTTCCGCGTCCTCGGGCACAGACAAAAAACGACTGAAATTAACCTGTCCACAGGTAGTCCTGGATCTCTCCTAGGTTAAGCCATGCTTGTTTGCATTCTCTTCTTCACCTCTCCTTCCCCGAGCCGAGCCGGGCGGAGCCGAGCGGAACTCTCCTGCTGTCGAGAGCTCTTCCTCAAAGTAAATGCGATTGCGGGTAAAGGAAGCCTCGAACAGGAAGTTGTCTGGTTCCCCGGCTGAGTCGTCGAACAAAAGCGAGGGCACCCTGTTGCCAACTTCAGAAACAAAAGCAAGTACTTCGGAACGTAGCCGACTCTCTTTTATATTCAACGGGCAATCTGACGCAAGTTCTAGATGATATCTCTCCTCATTTCGCGATAAACAAATTTTCTCTTTGTATACGGATGTCAGCTAGGCTGCTTCCGGGCGGCGGAATCCTCGCTTTTCTTCGAGACAAGTATTATGCTTTTATTTGAAGGTGTCGCATTAGTCGGCGACCCGACCCACCTCGTGCACCCAAACCAATATGGCGGAATTGGGCTTGACTCGCCGCCACTCACTTGTCGTCCGTTTGTGCTCTCACTTACTCACTCTTTCGCCACCAGGGAGTGAGCCTTTCACAGGGCGCCAGGCTAGCGCACCATTCGCTGGATATCTGTCGTCAATTCATCCTAACCAACGCACGTGCTGTTAGACAATACACACTTTCTGCGTTCATTGTGCTCTGTTTATGGATTCCGATGCGAGTGGTACTCAGGCCTGGCGCCGCCCCCGACCTGCCCGCCCATCCACAGACCAGTACAGCCCGCGGCAAGCGCTCTACCTGTGCGGGAGCACCCATAGTGCTGTTTTGTGTGTTTTGTCCGGCCGGATTGCCGAGTGGGGGCCTGCCCCTGCCCGGCTGTACGGCGCGGGTCGCTCCCGTCTTGTTGTGGGCTAGCGGGAGGGCAGGCGGGGGCCTGGTGTGCAGGTAAGTGTTCACCGGCAGGCTGCATTGCTCATGCCGATTCTTTTCTCTGTCCAGTCGGGTATACAATGAGGGACATCCGCTATAAATGGAACGAGGGGCCCAACTCGGTGGGGGTGTCGAACGAGGTTTCTCTGCCGCAGTTTAAAGTCCTGGGGCACCGACAGAGAGCTATGGAAATTAGTCTGACCACAGGTATCACCCGCTCTACACCCTCCACCTCTTCACATTATATTTGTTTTGTTTGAGTAGTCTGCTACTGCCACTGCTGCAAACTTTGCCGTGCCGATCGGCTGAGGTCGGCTCCCGGCCGAGCCGCGCATGCCCGAGTCATGGCGACCGATGAGCCTACATGGGGGTTAGGGTTGCCGGGAAAACATAGGGTGAAGTGTTAGCTCTGCAATGTTTTGGGGCTCGTGACCTCTTATGCGGGACTCTTAAATATCTTATTTTAATCTGACAAATAAAGGGCGCTATTATCGCTTCGGAGCAGAATCTTAGTTTAATTTTCAGTCATTTTTCTCTAATTTATCTATAAATGTGGCAACCCTAACATTTGGGGAGTATAGTATTATTTTAACTGCCCAGAAAACAGACTAGAAACGTCTGTTCTAATGGGAAAAGTGACGCTTGGGTTCATTGGTTCACGCTTCAAGGAGAGTTTTCACGGTCACTATGCATGTTAGAGTAGATAACACGGTGCATATAGTCGTGGAACTCTCCATCAGCTTCTCTGTAGCCTGCAAAATCTATTCTCTTTAAGTGTCAAGTATTAAGATCAATCAAAACATTCCGCTTAGCAGTTAAACTACATATTGTTAGCAAATATTGGTGGATAGCTCTATGAAGCGTCGTCTTCACATTTCTAGTATACATAATTCATGCACATATCCCAACAACTTCGGTAGTTTTGCGTATCACTGTTCAAGTAACGAGATTTACAGGTACAGTAAAGCTTTCTGATTCCCCGTCCAAACGAGACACTTGAAAAAGTGTCTTTCATGTTGCGGTAAGTCCTAACGACTCTAAAAACAGTTTAACAAAACCCTTAAAGTAAGGACTTTTTATCAAATAAAGCTTCATAATTTATTCTTTGTAACTCACTTCAACAAACCGATGAGGAAACACGCCAGTTTTCTAAATATTTAACAACTTTTTTTCTTAAATACAAACTACTTCTTTACCACGCCTTATTAAAAGGTAAGGCCGGATCTTAAAATATTTATAGTGACCGGTTTGGAATATTTTTCTACGGATCGCAAACATGTGCATGGTTAATTAAATTAGATTCTGTAAATTTGTTGCTGACCATTAGCGGTAAGTAAAAGCAAAGTGGAGCTATCATAGTTCTAAGAAAAAACACCATAAATCAAAGTACCAACAACAATTTTGGAACATTTTCCAAAGCCTTAAAAGCCTAGTCCCAAAATCCCATGGAGCTTTCCGTGACCGATGGGTTGCCATGAAACGTCGTGGGACGGGACATTGACTTTCCAAGGGAGAACTTTACCTTTTTTGCCGCTTTTCCATGAGTTTTTTTTCCGGTTTTTTCAATGGACCTGTATTGAAACTCCATGTCGTGGCCGCCATGGAACAAGTCCTAGCCTATAGACAACTTTACCATGGTAAATTAAAGAGTAAATCAGTTGGTTACTTAAGTCAAAGTCAGTCTTACTGATGTCAACGAAGCATGGTTTCGAGGTGTCAGAACCGAGGCCGAGTCGAATCCGATCCGTCTGTTTCCACGCAGCTAAAGCCGTTAACGAGATAACATAAAAAGTGCTTAAATTGAAATGAAATCAAAATTGCCCTACTAGATTTTGACTAAGGTGCTACATACTAAATTTTAGACCGATATTCTATTGAACACAGATTTCACAGCGCTCTTAACTAAGTTTCATGGGAAGTTTTGTCGAAAGAGACGTGATGGTAGCATAGGCACTGTTTCCATTGTACGTCTCATGGAAAGCTAGTTCCGACCCCATGGTGACATTAATTTCCATGAAGGTCCTAGCTGCTTCCTTATGGAAAAGAGGCTGCTCATGGAAAACGATCCTTCTGCCATGGAAAAGTGTTAATGGGATTCCATGAAGCGCATGGGACTTTTGGACTGGCAGATGATTACTTGACCAAAATTTACTGTTTTAGTCGTTATACTGATTCATAAGTGCAGCTGGCTCCACTCTGCTGCCGTCGCAACCATAGTTAAGAATTGACACTAGAACCGCGGAAGGGTTAATTTTTACGTAAGGATTGATTCGCGTATTTTCTGCAACTTTAAAGATAGTTATGACGACGCTCTCTTTAAAGACAAACCGTTATTTATATTCATTCATGTAAGCGAATGTCAGAAATGGGAGCACAATCGGTGTACACCCTCAATCCTCAGTGGATTAATTTTTGTATTCTGCACTTTTGACAAATTTCAAGCGTGGATACAAGCGTTTTGGCGCTTAAATTGAAAAAAGACTAATAAGAATTTGAGAGAGAGCGGAAAGCCGCGTAGACAGCACCTCCTGACCGCCCTCATGGGACGGATGAAGAACGCCAGAAAATTTATTGCGTATGTGTGGGATGGGTGCCAAAACAACCAACACCGAGGCTTTAAATTTTAATTTCAAAAAAATTCCCATTTACAAATTTACTGCACGCTGGGGGGGGGGGCAATAAAATCGGCCAGAAAGCCAAAAATGATCCTTCTTTGCGCGGTTTTAGTGTTAATAGCTATATAATGTAACTTACAGATCTTATTGAATGCTGTTATTCTGACATTGTTTCGCATGTGTTACGTTGTAGTATTTTATAGTGTTTTTAGTAGAAATTGGTTTGCCACTTATTAAATATATTGATAGTTGACCCCTCAGTCATTCTTTTACGAAACTTTAATTTTTCTATATCAATTTCCGAAGTAACTTTATTACAGTCTAATTAAAAAAGAACCGTGTTTTGTTCACGGCAACGTTTTGTGCACATTAGGGACAGAAAAGGTTTCCTAAAATTGGGTAAAAATTGTAAAATTTTACACAATTTTTCCTGTTTTATGAACAAAATTGTATTCGGTCTGGATGCGCACAAAATGGTCCGTTAAGTTTAGAGTGTACGTCATTTCACTGATAAATCAAGTGTTCAACAGCTTAACACTTGTATGTGCAAAACTGCAGGTTCAGTAGTAGTATACTTGCAAGTGTTTAACTTGGTATTTGAACCTTTTTAAGTTAGATCTCCTCTGTTAAACACTTCCCACACAGTGGGCTGCCAATCTAAGGTGTTTACCAACGGAGCTGCATACCTAAAGCATAGCTACCGAGTTGAACACCTGCACTGTGAGAAAAAAAAAAAAACAACGGACTACAGCGGCAATTATTTTCCGAGCGTGTCCGTACCCTAAATTTAGTTTTACGGTCGAAGCAAACCAGCTGTTCCGGCTTGTTCCATACCTCATTTGTGGGGTGCGACGCAACCGTATAACGTATTTAACGGATACAAGCGGCAATTATTTTTCGGACGTGTCCGTACCCTGAATTTAGTAACATGGTCCAACTCAAATGGTTCTTCCGTACCTCTTTCCTAAACTATGATATAACGGAATGTCCGTTGCCAGTCCCGTAGTATCAGATGATTTTTTAAAGTGTGCAAGTACACAACTACAGGGCACTTGCAAGTCTTTGGATTGCAGTTGCAACTTATGAATGTTAAGCAATTGAACACCATAGGGACTATCCACAATGTACGTTCGTCATTCGCCGATACGAACCCCCCAAGTTCAGCCTTTGCGAGCTCTCATGGCGCCTGGTAGGTAGGCAACATATTGTCTGCGGACATGCATGTAATGCGGGTTCACCTACCCCAAGTCTCACAGGCGCCGAGGTCCCGTAATTTCTAAAATGAATTTGTGAAAAACGGACATACTTTCTGGATTATCCCATATTCATCAGGTCACTCTTTGACCGGAATTGCAAGAGTTTGCGCTGAAAAATAAATCGATTTGAGAGCAATGCGTCCAAAACCGCAGATTTTCCAAATGCAAAAACATTTTAGTTAAGGTTTCCTTGACTTTGCGCTAATCAAATTCATTTGACAGGAAACTACTCGCGACTTGCCTGTGAGATCCAGTTCGTGAGGAGTATGGGCTACTACCTCATCCAGATCTACATCCCCTCTGGACTAATTGTCATCATCTCCTGGGTCAGCTTCTGGCTGAACCGAAATGCTACACCAGCCCGAGTATCTCTCGGTGTCACCACTGTGCTCACCATGACAACGCTAATGTCCTCAACTAACGCTGCGCTGCCAAAGATTTCCTATGTAAAATCAATTGACATCTACCTGGGCACCTGTTTCGTGATGGTGTTCGCTTCGCTTTTAGGTAAGTTACATAAATGTCTCCTGTAGGTCACGTTTGTTTTTCCGGAAAAACGAAACAATATTTTCTAGAGTGGCACACACTGTAAAAAACAATGTTAGTTAATTAGCATGTAACCTGTATATAATTATTTTTTGATGACTCGTGTTGTTAATGTGTAATGAACCAACAACAATACAAACCCAACGGTGTGCTTCTTAGTAGCCTTAACAAATAAGATTGCACATAGTAAGGGATGTACTTGCCATAGTACATGCTTACATATGCTTTATGTAACGTAGGTCCAGTTTTTCAAAATCTCAGTCATCATTATTTACTGTGGAGTGAACTTAATGCAGAAAATGAAACCTAATGGCGTTATCTTGGAGAGTAACCTACATCCACAGCTGACTGTTCGAAAATAAACATTGAACTCATTTGCTCGGTAGTAAGACTATCCAAATAATGAGTAGCAAGTTCTTTTCAAAACGCCAGTAAGGGTGTAAGAACGACATACACACTAAAAACTTTTGAACTTTTTCTGTGCACACAAATTTCCTTATCCTAGCGTATTCAAAATGCATGAACCGAACCGGGAAATTTATACGCTATGAAGAGAAAAGGTCATTAGATTTAAGTGTTAGGGCACACTAGTGCCACTTACAATGGCCTAATTACTACCTATTTATTACAGAGTATGCGACTGTTGGTTATATGGCCAAAAGAATACAGATGAGAAAGAACCGGTTCCTCGCCATCCAGAAGATTGCTGAGCAGAAGAAAGCCGGGGCAGAAATGCCTCCAGAGGGTGAACACGCGCCGAAGCAGACGGTAAGTTTGCACGCTGCACGCGCACCTCGCACCTCGCACAAAGTTAACATATTTCTCACAGAAAATATGATTCTACAAAACACATGTCTTCAATTTAAATTAAATATTTTTTTATAAATTTGTAACGTAAATATCTATGTCCCTTTCTGGGAACAGATAAAAACGTGTCCCCTTTTGATAAATATAATAGTTTTAAAGCTAATTGTTTAACCTAAAAGAAAACTCTCACAACCGGTTCACTGAACGCACAAAGAATCGTCTGTCGAGGTATCAACATATCGTTGGTCTTTACATGAGTGGTAGTGGCTCGAACGGCCGAAAATGTTTGGTAAATACTATCAATCTTAATGTCATACAATCAGGCTATAAACCGCGGAAAATTTGTAATTTTTTTCGAACTAAACCAAAGAAGGTGAAATAGTTCCAAAAGTGCATAGAAATGTGTGCATCAATCACCAATGAAAGTATTAAATGCAAGGGACAATGTATGGTAGAAGAGGAGATAATTTATAACACTTCGTTTTTCGAGTCAAAGCCAACCTGTTAACCCACAAAGTTCAAATTTCCTAGCCACGTTTTTCTTTCGTCATTAAATTAATCGAATCTCAAGTCTCGTTTTAAAAACTGGCCTATAGGATACCCCACAGACCCGGCAAAATTTGTAGCTCTACTGTACCGCATGCAGCTGTGTGGGTGGGTTTGCCACTCACCACGGCACCTTATGGCCCCTAGCGAGTGAGTAAGCGACGCGTCCCCATGCCTGCATGCGCTATAGTGTAACTGAGATAAAATATGGTTTGTGTGGGCCACTTCTGTTAAGCAACTTTCCTTGAAGAAGGTTAACGGTTGGCAGTGGCTTTCGTATCAGGGACCATGAGGGTGCGACACTGCTTGGCATGGCGTCAGAGAGTATGGTGAACCAACCGTCCGCGCTCACCCGTGTTAAACACGTTAACCATTTCTTGTTTATCAACACATCAGTTGGACGTATAACAGTTTACTTGCTTTCCTTCTATCTCTATTTCTTCCTATGAGTAATGACAGTCAAGGTGTAGCTTGCGATCCCTGGCTGTCACTACTCCCGTGCTGCTTGCACTACGGTAGGACACAGGTGGCGGGGAGGGCACGGCGATTGCTTGGCGATGTCTCCAACTCTACACTCTCAGACCTGTACTGATTTATTTTTATTAGTACCCATATAGTTGCGTTTTTATGCAGCTGGATTTGCTGCCTTTTTTTATTTAGTTCTTTATACTTTTTTTAGTAACTTACTGATAAAGGAAGATATTGCTAGTAACTTTAAAGGGAATTATTATGAATTACTGCGTGGTCAGTAGCCAATAAAGGTATAAAAGTAAAGCTGCAGGAGTACCGACAAAGGGGTAAAATGATCAGTAACGGCCTAAGAGTGTGGCATCGAATTATGAGGGCGGCGGTCACTGCTCTGCAAATGTACAAAACGTTCTGAAATTCAACAAAAAGTTTCCATTTTTGTCTGTTGTTTGGAGCGTAATGTAAAAATAGTGCAGGCAGAAATCAAAATTTTTGAAAGTAGTAGCATAGCATATAGACAATTCATTGCTTCACCAATCAACATACGCCTCGGAGACCCAAAGGCGAGACCTCGAGCAAAACTGTATATTTACTGAAAATCATTCCACTAACTCATTCATATCCCATTTTAAACAAAATAACAAAACCAGTATTATAAGAGACAAGTACGCGGCATATTTGCTGCCGGGTTTCGTTTTCAAAGGACGGTATTCACTTACTGGCCAGCGCGTTTTCCTTCACTGCCCCTGTTGTAAGTGATTCTGGGCAACACCCGAGAATAAGAAGGCGCGCACTCGGTCCGGCGCAAACTGGCACCGTTCGGAAAACAGCCCGGGCAGTGCCTCGGCTTTCGCCCGCGTGTTTCCCGCCCAGTTCCGGTAATACGGTGCTTCAGAGGCCTGCTGCAGTGAAAGAGGCAGAAAACCGGAAGTCAGAAATGAAAAGTTTGATAAACTATTCTAGCACCTACGATTTTCGCCCCGCATCCGGGAGCAGCCAGACGCTGAAAACACTATGACAATTTCGCGTACTGCGATGAGGCTTCCATTTCTGACTTTCGTTTTCGGCCTCCTTCAGCCAACGCGCATCTGTGGAGCAACCCATTTGCCCGGAGTCATTTTTAAACGGGTATTGCCGTTAACGGGCGGCGTGAGCGCGGACAAGGCAGGCAGGCAAGGCGGGCACTCGGCCCTGGACCCAGCACAGGCAGTTGGTCACCATACTCGCAGGCTCGCAGGTCGGTGAGGTGGGGCCCACTCTGTTTCAGGCCGTGCGCTTCATAGTTCACGACCCTAGGGCGTACTCGAAGGGCGGCGAGCTGGTGAGCTCGGTGAACGGGCGGGGCGGGGATTGCGAGAGTAGGCCGGCCTCGCAGCCTCTGTTGCTGCCACACCCCACCAAGGACTACAATAAGCTGCTCGGAATCACGCCAAGCGACATAGACAAGTACTCGCGAATCATCTTCCCCGTGTGCTTTGTGTGCTTCAACCTCATGTACTGGATCATCTACCTGCACATCGCCGACGTGGTCGCTGACGACCTGGTGCTGTTGCAGGAGGACAAGTAGTGTGCGTGCGTGTGTAAGTACGGCGCACACCCGACATGCATGTGCCTCAGCGCCTTGCTCGCTGCATGTCACATCAGTGCCAACTCCCCTTCAGTTCTCCAGAAGCCTCACGACGTGATGGCGCCAGACATGTGTTTAAAACAGTAGAAAAACTACGTTATACCATCGAAAGGCGTATGGAGCCTTTTAGTGATGGAAGTCTAATCGATAGTCACTGTGAATAATAACGACTGATTTCAGTCCTACGTTTGTTTTTGTCTGTGTATGTTATGGGTCCACGTTCTGGGGCTTCTGCCTAAAATGAGAACATTCCTGTCCCAACGACCAGCCGTGAGCTGTCACGGTCACAAACCATGAAAATATATATGGGACACTGTCGTAAAACAGCTCACTGTGTTCTAGCAGTTTGACATTTCTTGTCAGGGTTTTGTGTTTCCAGAAGCCCACAAGGCCAAAATTATACTAAAAATGTTCTGTAAATGCAGGATATTGGTTGTGAATAACGGACCAGGACACGTGAGCTCAATAAAAACCTCAGATGCCAATAATTAGTCGTTGGTTGGGCGTCGTTTCATAATGTGGTCTTCTTGCACCATTTCGAACTCCATTTTATAAAAGGTTTTTGATGGTTATTTTAAGAATCGATTGTACAATAATTAAGTGTCTTTTGATGCTCACTGCTCTATTCTATTCGGATTTTAAGTCATTTAGTGCTCCCCAATACTGATAGGGGTATTACGTTTTATCAGTAAGTTTATTAATTTTCCTATTTATTTTCCCCTGCTGCTCATGATGCAGCATCATGTGGTTACACGGCGTAATAGGGCTTCTCTTACTCTGAGTAACGAGTGCCTCAAATAGCGTATCGTACATATCAATGCCGATGAGCGTCTAAAGCTTATCGGCGACAAATATAAATCGACTGACATCTGCTTTGTGCTTTTATTACGCGCAGTGCACAAAAATGTGTCTTCGATATATGCATAGAAATTTTGCGCACATAAAGAGTCTAAACTAGTTTTATATCAAAAGCCATAGTTGAACCATGGCTCAAGCTCATGCCTGTCAATGACCGGTAGATAGTGTACAGTTTATCGCTCTTATAGTCTTTCGATATTATAGGGGATGGAGGATAAGTCGTGTAACCACGGGTATTTTACTCGTCAATTCTAACCACATTACGTTTTACCAATGTGAATCTAGCGGTGTTTCTTTTATAATAATCTGTCGGTTGGATGTAATTGGATATTGAAGTTATACATTTTTTTAGCATGTGTCAAAGCAGATTTAAACAGTTTAAACGGTCTTTCTACTTCCGAATACATGTAGAATGTGTAAAGTCTTCGTATACTTGCCCAGGTTTTTTTTTTCATGTCATAAGAATGTAGGCTACATACTCCCATTTTCTAAAGGCACAACCTCAAAATATTACAGATCTAAAGTTTTGATTGTTTTCTGGGTTCCTCGGAAATATCTAATGGCTCCCGAGAGTTCATTCAATTTGAACGCCTCGGGTGGTGATATGATTCGTTGTTCTACAGTGAACTTTGCTTTAATTACACTCTACAAAAAAATGGTAATTTTTTCGGAAAAAGGCAATGTTTTCGTGCATATCCGGCCAGGAGGCAATTTTGTTCCTAAATTGGACATTTTCAATTTTAGGAACATAGTTACGTCCGGCATGGATGTGCACGAAAACGTTGCGCTTTTCGGAATAAAATTGATCCTCTACGTGTAGTGTACACATACTTTTCTCTCGTTAAAACCAGCCTTTTATAAATAACTATAACATCAAATATGATAACAGACTGTACAAAAACTCCTGAGAGTTCCAGAAATATTTTCGTGGACATCCGGACTGTAATTTTTCTATACGGCTAAGTGTAATCTGTCATCCAAAACCACTCAAAAAAGCATCATGTACACCAATCCGACCCTTTCACTATATTTATGGACGAAACTGTGTTGTCACTATTTAGTCTATTGTGATTTGATAAGTATTATTATGTGATTCTTATTACTAGCCTTATGAAATGTAGAACAGTCCTTGCCGTCATATTTCGTCCTACCAGAGATAGATCTCTTGTCATTGAAATGGCACAACAGCCTTTAAACGTTTGTAGCATTTATATACCCCTTAATTTTATTCCATAAGATTGAAAAGAAGGATTTAGATGTAGTTGTTTTTAACGTTAGGTTTCGTTTACCTCAGAACGGTGGGTGTGCACTCGAAAACTGCTTACAGAAAGAAACAATTTCTGGCAAAACAAAATTATGTTTGAGCACTTATCAGTGTACAGTGTGTTTACGCTACGATACTGCATCGTGCTGGTTTGCCTACCTCGTGTAGGCAAATCCGAGACACCGCGGTGTCATAGCCTTGACACGAGGAAAAGCGCAGTAAAATCTTGAAGATACGCATTATGTTCAGTTTTCAAGATTTCCTTGCTTTCCCCAAAGAAATTGAGTAATTGTATTGAGCAAAACGTCAAAAGTTATTGTTTGGATTATGAACGCCCCATAGCTTTCGATGTGCACATTAAGCTGGTGAACAAATTTGTAAACTTGGAATTCCAGTGACTGTGTTGAATAAAGAGTAAATTGGCAACATGTACTTTGATCTGTCAATGTCCAAACAACAAGGGTTTAAAAGACACGGCCACAAAATGGGAGGGAAGCACTGGTTGAAAAATTGCCTGCAATGCCTGCTGCAGTAGCACAGCACTTGTTGAGTAGAACTGTAGGACACGAGTCCCGCCTGCAGGCTATCCAGGAGGACAGCCCACGGGGCAGGCGGGTTGGCCAACGATCAGCAGAACTTCAAACCAACAACAGACCGCCTTATTCAGTGCTTGGTTGCCCTGCCGCGAAAGCGCGCGCTCTGTCTTTCACCGCTCGACAGCAGGGCTCTACTCAACAGCCCGGCTCGGCTCAGCAAGTATTCTCTTTTTCCATCCGTCCGTTTGTTGATGGAGTCGCTGCAACAGACGCCAGACGACCTCCGACGCTTTGTAGTACTGGGTTCTGATAGACTGCCGCCACTGCCTCGCCTTGGCCTGTAACCGCCCTGTCCCCGCCACCGCCCTTCCCTCTCTGTATGGGTGTAAGCTGCCACACACCAGGGCACCCGCCAGGGCACCAGAGGCATCCCCATCACTACGAGACGAGTGTGTGCACAAAACGTAGAGATAGCGCGGTCGCAGCGCAACGTTTACCTAAAGCTTCGTCGGTTTCACAAATTCTTATGAGTATTTTTGTTATATTTTAGAATTTTGAGCTGAGCAAGACGTGAAAACTATAATATTGTATATATACGCACATTTGTCACATTTATCATATATATTTGATTCGTTTTTTTAAAATATTTTATTCTTCCACTTTCTCCTCATAAGTAGACTTGTTTCTTTTCTCGCTACGAGATTTCCCCTTCTCATCTTCATACTTCACGTTAGTGCATGAGATATTGGACAGCTGTCTAACCTTTCATGCCTTAATGCAATTTTCATTGAAATACCTTTCCTCCATCTAAGTTTGCTAGTTAATCACGATACTCTCTGAAGGCAGACGCAGACCGTCATGCCAGCATAGCCGCACCCATTGGGCTAAACGTTACTTGTTTATAAAAAGGGTTTTGAAACGAGGAAAATATATTTTGGTTTGTTGCCACTGAGGAGTGAGGCGTTGGGCCCTGTTGCATGAGAACTCAGTGGCCCAGTTAATTCTGGAGCACGAAGGGCGCAAACAATGCGAACTTCAAATTGCACTCAGGATTTTAACGGAAACGCCAAAACTGAGTGAGCAAACAATGCATGATATATTTTGATGTCTAAAATGTTTTGAAGAGTGTATTTTTGAGAGGGTGAGAACCGCGCATAACATTCCGTTGATGTGTGTGCACCATGCCTTCCTTGTGTGTCTAGGGTTCGGCCGGCCCGCCGCCGGGCTGCGGACCGATTCCTGGAAACTCGCACGCCTCCACTCATTACCAATATGTAAGTTACAGCATCTTCATGTAAAGCGACGCCCCCGACCAAATCGATTTAGTTCGTTTTAGTTTAGAAAGTCGGAGCGCCGCGAGTATCTATTTAAGTTTCATGTGCACACTACGGACCACGCATTACGCGTCGTGTCATGTTAGTCTCAAAAACCTAAAACAATCTGTCTTAGAAAAGATGTTGTTAACGATCAAATAGACAGTCAGAAATGTAGATCAACGTAGTGAAAGGTCCCGGATGACAACCGAAAAGAAACAGATAACTGTGTGTTGCCTAATATTTTTCACAATTTCAGTGCTAGGCAACAATAACGCCTGTCGGCTGTCGTTGCAGGTGGCCCTGCAGGGCGCGCAGAGCCACGGGCGGACGCACACGCTCCCCGGCCACGGGGGCCACGGGGGGCACGGGGGACACGGGGGCAGCCACGGCCCCATGGGGGGTCCGATGGGTGGACCTATGGGCGGTCAGATGGGAGGCCCCATGGGCGGTCCAATGGGCGGCCCCATGGGTCACCACGGCATGTCCCACATGTCCATGGGTCCGATGGGGGGCCAGGGACACAGCATGGCGGGGCCAGGGCGCTACGGGACCGTGTCCAGGACGGGCAGCTGCGGCAGCGCGGCAGGGAGCGAAAGAGTTGAGTTCGTAGCACATTGCGTGTGTGTGTGTGTGCGTGTGGATGTACGTGAAACGAGAGAAAGGGAGAGAGAGAGAGAGATTGATTGAGAGAGAGAGAGAG
>NW_026267133.1:1581054-1614211 GCF_000697945.3 Frankliniella occidentalis | reverse complement strand
GAGAGAGAGAGAGAGAGAGAGAGAGAGAGAGAGAGAGAGAGAGAGAGAGAGTTGGTCGCAGTAAGGAGGGCACTCTCGCAGCGTCAGCTTGCCGGCGGGACCTTGTGTCTGTAGACTGCATTGCATGCCTATCTGCTCGACAAAACCCCTGTAGATCGCAGGGTAGGCCGTCCCACACGACACTTAAAATGGGATGGTGGCCTATCCAGTAGGCGCTCTCCTCATTACAAAGCACAAATTCTTTCTTTCTTGTCGTTTTATTCAGTCCGTTTCACATCTCTTTGACTAAACAGATTTACTGCAGCTAGTACAGACCGCTTTTGTGTGATAGCACTTTTATTTGTTTTATTTTCAACCCTTCCGTTTCTCCGGCCGGGTGCCTTGAGCCGGACGGCCGGCGCAGTGCACCCAGTCGGAGAGCGGGACGCCCGCCACCGCCCAGTGTAACCCGCCGCTCTCTTGTCCAGGCCGTGCGTTTCCTGCAGCAGGAGCAGCAGCGACAGCAGCAGCAGCAGCAGCAGCCCAAGGGGGCCGTGGCCGAGACCTCCGTCAACGGCCGGCCGGACGAGGAGCCCTCGCCGCCCGCACCTCAGCACCTCATCGTCCCGGGCAAGGACATCAACAAGCTGTGCGGCCTCTCCTCCTCGGACATCGACAAGTACTCGCGCATCATCTTCCCCGTGTGCTTCGTGTGCTTCAACCTCATGTACTGGATCATCTACCTGCACATCAGCGACGTCGTCGCCGACGACTTGGTGCTGCTGCAGGAGGACAAGTAGTCACTGTGTGTCAATTCGCGCGAATTTGTGTTGTGTTGTTGTAGTCTGTTTATAATATGGCAGCACAGCATGACGGGACCCATAAATGAGACAAAGTCCTGACCAAAATGTTAAAAAACAAACAAAAAAAAAAACAAGAGAGAAGCGCATTTTTAGAGCAATAATGTATGAAAGCGTGGGAGCTGCAAACTGCAAACTAGATGCAGTGAAGCTGGGGGCGCCAGCCACATATCTGTGATCTATGGAAGTTAGAACCTTTCAAACAAACAAAACCAAAAAATGGCCAAAACGCGTTAGCCCAAATGGGTGGCAAATTCTGTAGCCAAATGTTAAAGCAGTTGTATGTTCATTTTTTTCCGTGTTAGTATAACCCACGGGCTGGTGCTCTACTTGCGCGAGCTGTCAAAAATTGGAGCTGCGCATATTTACTCGAGGGCCATGACCAAATCTATTCGCTGATTGAATGTTTTACGGACTTTGTTTAAATCTAGGATTCCCTTTTTCGTTCGATTAATTGTATGTACACTCAGATGGACATGGGGCCCTAATCTACGCGTGTCACACTTTGCGGATACTAAACTTACGAAACATAGGTAGAATGTGAAATCGTGACCGGTAAAAGGGAAAATTAAATTTCTTTCAACACATTAAAATAGCCGCCATAAGTAGCCAAATGGAATGCAATTTATAGGTCTGGTGGCAATTTTTCCGGCTTTACCAGGTTCTGGCATAGAACGCTCAGGGGTTTCAAACAACTAGGGTTGAAAAAACTCATGTATATAGAAAGAGAAAGGCTCCAAGTCCAACCGCTGTGTCTCCAGTGTAATCGTGGTACGACTTCGCAATCAAGTGCAACACACCCCTTCTAGCCCTCTCCCTCGCCCTCGCAGGTAGAGCCCAACCCTCGCGGGTGTCCCCGGTCTGCCGGGGCCCCTCTGTCTTCCCATTCGGTCTGTGGGAAAAAAGGAAAGGAGCCACATTTCCCCCCTCCCCCACACACATACCGACTGATAGTGTTTAATTTCTCAATGGACGAACTACGAGTAATAGCAAACCATGCAGCGACGAAATTTTTTCATTAGTCAAAGGTCAAAATCGCGTGCAAAAAGGAAAAAAAATGATTGGTGCTGCTACACGCCTGGTTGTGACAAAAGCTGCCCTTATATTCATATAGAAGCAGCACTCACAGTTCGCACCGCCAACCTCGGAGCGTTCCGACCAGACCAGATACGTTTGATCTGAACGCCTCGACCTCCCACCGCGCCCTCTGGAGTTGACCCTCCCCGCCCCGCCCTCCTCTCCGGGCTGGGGCGAGCGGCTGCCTCCGCAACTCGCCCCAAGCCCCTTCCCTCCCCTCCCACCTCGAGAGGGCGCGTTCGCGGGCGAACCAGGGGAGAGGATCACGAACGCTCAAGATTAAGCTCAATGTAAAATGTTTCTGTGCGACAAGTGCTGCCTCTCCCCTAGTAAGCACACACATTAAGTACTGTATGTATATATTTTTCACCTCTAGAAGAATCAAAAATGGAGAGTTTTAAGAGTTTTAAAAAATGCAGATGGGCGGTTTATAATTTGTTTACGAGGGCTTCGACGACACCAGTCTTTTAAAGTCTGTATCCTGTGAGTTTGTGTGTGTGCGTGCGCGACTGGAATGGTAGTAGGTCTCAAATGTAGTAGTATGTATCGGGCGGTAGTGACCGCCATGCTCGAGCGCGATCAATGTTAATATAATAATAATAATATTAATACTAATAATGATAACAAGCAAAGCATGATTAGAATATATACCGTGTTTCGCTGCCACTGCCAGCCGCGCTCTGACCCTCAGGCTCAGGCCGGCCGGTGTGTGTGTGTGTGCGACAATGTCGCCCGGCCTGCGGCGGATCACTGCCTTAACTTCGGCCGCCGTGGGACCCAGGCGAACAGGCGTGCCAATCGATTGACCGGCCGGAAGTAATCGAACCATCTGAAATGAGGGTCAGAGTGGGCGCGCAGAGGTGCCCCGCGGCTGCACGCGGCTGTTCACACCTATAAACGCCTGCGGGCCGCGGGGGCTGACACGCCCCCGCTGGTGTCATGTGCACACGGCTCAATACTTTCGTCTCATTGCAATATATTTCTTATAATACACACCCACACAAAACACTACTATGTACTATAAAGTAACTTATGACACATATTTTATACACATCAAACCTATTATTCAGCGTCGTTGTTAAGAGAAACAAAAAAGATACTTTTACTGAGAGTAGCTGCAGATTTTAAGAGATAAAAATTAAAACTGTACGATTAAGGATCGTGGTATTGGTCATTTCGTTGTGATAAAATGTAACAGCTGCAGCTGGTCAGGTGGACTGTTATGTACGGGCCACGTTAGTCTCGCGAGTCCTGCAGGGCTTCCCAGTCAGCTGCAGTTGTGGAAGAAAATATTATGGTTTTATACGGCGGTGTACATGACTCTGTAGATAGCGGCACACTTTGCAAAGCACGTAGCCCCTTGGCCACTTCGTATCTTTTCGTAGCCGGGGCCCACTGAAGCTGAAACGTCCATGGTAGAAAGCATCTTAGCGAACCGGCCTCCCGCCCGCCTTGGCTCTCCCCGGCACTACCCTCACCCCCCCCCCTTTTCCCCGAAAAAAGAACAACTTTTTTCACCCAAATCTTTCTTTTATCTCTCAAAGCAGATCACTCTGCAATACCTGCCCGAACTTTAAAGTGTAGTTCCCTAGGAAGTAATGAAAGGCCTAGTGTGTCTAGATAGCTCGTGCCAAAGTAACAGGGCTGCCCCCTCCCCTCTCTTTCCCCGTCTCCCCTGAGTCCCCGGTACGATAGACCTGCCGCGGTCACAGTCTCCTTCACTTCCCAACAAACTGGCTGTGATATGAAGCAAGGCCCCGGCGCCACGCCGCGCCACGCTCGGCCCCCCCTGAGTGCCGGGGGGCGCCCCCCCGCGCGGGGCAGTTCGTTATTCTAAAGACTCGCAACCCCGTACTGGGGCCCCTGCGGGCACTCCCCCTGCCGGCCGAAAGGCAGGTCGTGCTGGTCGCCCGGGTCGCGTCCCGCACGGCCGCCGAGACAGGTCGCCACTAGCCTGCAACTCATCGAAAATTTATTACCTGTTTATGTAAATGTTTTTCTTCTTTTTTTTAATTCCGTTTAATTTTTGAAAAAAAAAAAAAAGACCGCAATGTTGAAAAAGGGATGTCGTGGTCAGATTCGGACCAAGATGTCAGTGCAAAACTGGCTTTTGCGAGGCATCATGTGGCAACCTCTCTTAGGCCGGCAACCCTTTCCAAAGGGAAGCCCAGTTCCGCGCGAGGGTGGCGGCACGAAGGCCGATTTGTCGTGTCGATTTGTCATGTTGATATATCGACTTAGTATTTATTTATTCTTGTAGAAACTACCTTCCTCCTTCGAGTGCATGCGAGCAGCGGACATACATGTGACGCGTCGCTCCGTAACGTTCTTGTCGGTTGTATTGCTCAAACGAAACTTTTAAAAAGGAAATAATGGTTCAGGTAATGATTATTTAAATGCAAAGAGTTGTGATGTAGAGTGACTATGTGATTAAAACAAACTGTAAATTATTTGCGATAACTGACTCTACATGAAAACCACAAAATTTGTGCATTTATATGGTAACATAAAATATGGAAGGCCCATGTCATGTAGTATTGGGGTGTAAGCAATACTGAGATGCCGCTGCCTCCACTCTATTCTGTTAAATTTAAAATGTTTAGGCCGGTATATCAGAACCATAGACTTAAAAATTCCCCATTCGACTTCTGTTTTTTTTTAACAATGTTCAATCAATAAGTCGTTTCTAACTGGCATGCAATTATCTGAGAACAGGTATACAGAGTACGCTTTCCTATTGGCCACCTTTCTGCCAAGTACTGACCTAAAATAAATCTGTCACTTTACCTGGTCTCTATAGATCTGGTTAAAGCTCTGTGAGTAGAGGCAGTGTAGATGTACTTCTTGCCTTATTTGTGTGTTAAATCTGGCTCTCACTGCTCACTGGAAGAGGAAAAACTATATTCTTAAGGCCCAATGGACTTGCATTAACTCATTTGTAAATACAAAAGCCCCTGCATTTGAAACCAAAACTGTACCAATTTTCAGATCTTCATTAACTATACAAAAATAATTTTCATATGATATCTTCTGATGCAAAGTGAACAACTAACAGTCATTAATATTAGATTTTTTTTTTTTTTTAACAGCAAAAGTCTGAAGAGAAATAGAAATTTATTTCTTCTTTCTTCAACGAGGCAGCGGTATGCACAATGTACATAGTCAAGTATTGCAGTGGTACATAAGTAATCTGAAGAATACAGTACGTACAAGAATGTGTAGCTAGAAACTACTACTTTGTGTAACAGATTCTATAAATTATGAGAATGAGATGGAGCGCTTAGTGGTGCTCACTAAACGGTTATTCTAAAGAGATATGGAATGTAAACCAATGTATATACACATATATATATTGATATAAGGATTTATATATGTGTATATATGTACACACACATATATTATATATATGTATATGATGAATTAGAAGATTCGGATAATATTTGAGTTGTTTTTATTTCAATAAATGCTATCAAGGGCATCTTATTTGGTCTTTACTTTTAATGGTCCTAAACAAAGGCGAACACGTTCCACACACTGACGTAAGCAGCACCCAGAGAAAAGCATGACAACCCTGGGAAAAAAGTAAGTGGCAAAGTGCAACTGAAGTGGCAATGAAATGTCACTTGGTTGCCCCCTTGCTTATGCAAGGTGGCGTTTAAGTGGATTTTGACATTTTAAGTGGCAAGGAGGTAAAGCGCCAAGGAGGAGGCAAAGTGGCACCCAAGTAGCATCAGTCCCCAAATTTTCGGAGTTACGTCTTGTTGTACCGAGGTCCCTCATGCCCATGGGAGTCTTCTATTCAAAAATTCGAGGGGAGGGGGGAGGGGCGGCTGACCGGCCAACCCGCATTCTACGCCCTTTTTTTCTGTATTTGTAAATGGGAAGCACCCTCCACCCCTGGTCAGCCAGCTAGGGCCCTTCAGGGTTAGAACGGGTTAGTAGCTGATAGCTTGTTAATTGAATTAATACGGAGCACCAAACGGGTGCGAAGGAGGAAATGCGGTGCCTGCCCTGGCCGACGCAGTATTGTTGGGTAGGGGAAGGGGCCTGGAGCGCGACACTCGGACAGCCCCTCACTGATTCCCCCAGCGCCAACTAAATTGTTTTCTGGTCTCCGCTTGGTTCTCTGTCCTTATCGAGAGTAAAAGCAAGCTGACGCTGACACCTTAAAGTTACTTATATATTCTTTATGTATCGTCAAAAGGTTTTTAAGGTATCATCTGCTAAAAACTGGACCAGCGGTAATCACATGACAGGCCCACCTCCAGGGGGCTGTCAAACTAAGATACGGTTAGGCCGACCAACCTTCAACCCCGGAACGACTGAAATTTCGAGTGAGGCAGTTTTCTCGCACGCTGAGTCCAAATCTGGTCGTGCCGAGGTCGTCCGTCCCGGCGGCCAGAGTCAGCTTCATCCGACCCGACCATAGCACATCCTATTTCGGGTAATATGAAATTCGAAGGCTTCAGGGTGTAAGCAGAATCCCTGACACGCCGAAAGGTCCTGGACGCATCTAAACTAACACAATTCCCCCCCCCCCCTTCCGAAAAAAATGGCCTTAGGGATAGCTTTGATTGCCTACCCTCCAGGCGCCCTCACATACAACTTGCCCCGGCGTTCCCCACGCAGTACGCACGGGTCCGAGGCAGCTTTTATCAGAACCGATTGTAGAAATAAGTCCGCTCGGCGTCGTAAATGCTCACGCCCCAATTCCCCTACCCGAACAAAAAAAAAGAAAATGGGGGGGGGGGGGTACTTTCCGCTTCCCACCGCAGGACTACTTCTGAGTTCGTAAAGGGATCAGCCGAACCACAGTGGTCACAACATACTCTCGGGGTTTGTGAGACGGTTGACGCGTACGTTGGTTAAACTTTGCTGACAGGTCATGGAGCTCCTTTAAAGCCAGGTTCTATGTCTTCTATGCCTGGTTATTAGTGCACCCGCCACCACAGCAGGCACCAGGGAACTCGCAAGGCCCGCTTTCGCCGTGAGTCGAACCCCAGCCCAGAGCCAAGTCATGTGCCACCTTGGCTTGGCCGCAGTGCAACCAAAGGACGGTAACCACTACGCCGTCGGAACTCCACGAGGTGAAATGACGAAAAAAGGTGAAAAATGCAAAAGGCCTTCAGAGCAACATACCAGGTGGCTGATTAACCCCACACACTTTTGTACTATGCAACCCACCCGCACGGCTCCATCCGGGACTGCATACCCACCAGGCGCTGGGGACCGGCTCCAAGAAGCTCCAGCGCGTCGCTCCGCCACTGTTGTTGCAGCCACCGCCCTGGGGCGTTGCAAAGGGGTTGTTCGTGGTTTTCTGAAGGTTCCCGCGAGTCTGCGGGGGTCTGGGTTACCCGGGTACGTACGGGTCGGGTTTTTAAGAGCCTTACTCCAAACGTCGTCGTCGTGTACCCGGACTGGTGCACTTTTCTTAAAAGTATCAAAATATAATTATCATTAAGCAAATCCACCATAATAGTTTTTATCCTGATCATATCATATTGTTACAGCTACAGCACTTCCCTGGCGTTGCCCCCTGCAGCCACGGGGCGGAAGGCAGGCATCCCCAAAGGATCACACCCCGGACAAGCGTGGCGGGATTGCCTACCCCAGGGCCTCGGCCACAGCTCTTCTCTGAGGTTCCCCATAGAGCTGAGGCCACATGTTGCATGGATCGGGAGCGCAAAAGAATCACATCCCGTGACCACGATATGTCGGTGAGTGTCGTTGTCTGATCAGAATTAACTTCTGCCGTAATTATTGTTCTCCCCCTTTGCCGTACCGCGTCTCCTACCCCTCTCCTCCCCCCACCTCGCATTTCCCGCGCCTTTATGGAAACGTAAACAAACAGTGAAAATCTGTGTCACGACCGGCGTGTCTTCTGCTCAATACCGATAATACCTACTCATTTAATTGATGATCATAGGATTTTAATCAGAATTTTAGGGTAGATATCGCTGCTTTTCGATATTAATCGCAAGGTATAGTGCTTCATTGCTTCTGGTCCGGAATATTGAATGGTTTCATTCCGGTTATTGTTGTAGGAGGATAGTCGTTCTGACGAAAGAACAACACAGTTGCCCATAAGAATACCACGCGTTGCCGTGCTGTTCTTCCGTCAGGGGGTCTATAGTGTGCTCCTGTGGCTTCATTTTTACACTCACAAGTCGTAAGTTATTTTTTGAGGCCGAGTAAATGGTGCCCGTGATGTAAACTTGGCTCACTGTCAGACTGTCAGCTTTGTTGAAAAGGTTTTAAATGGTTACACTCCTCGATTCCATGCAGTATGTTAAACACTGTTGTAGGTCATTTGCAAATGGGTACTGTCAGTGTTTTATCATATATCATATATTTTACTCTACATTATTCTCGTGGAACAGAAAACTTTATTACTTTCTGGTTGGGGTGCAAAACGAATGGTATTTGCGTAATCCGCCAAACAATCAATCAATGTGCGTTGCAGCTAATTTTCAGCTGCCCCTTCATACATTCATGCTTGAGTTCAGTGCTAAATTAGTTATTTGAAAGACCATGGTCATTTAGAGAGGTATGCACACCCGGCCGCGCTCGTGATCTGCCCCCGCCTTTTCGGCCCACCGCGGGGTCGACGACTGGTGTCCTACGTCCAGGGATGACACGGGTTGCCCCCCCCCCCCCCTCGTGGTTCATGGCCCTAGTTCGTGGTTGACGCGGTTACGACTTTAGGATCGTCCACAAAATATGCCCGTTTTTCCCAGATTCATTCAGCAAATCACAGACGGTCGGCGCCTGCGATACTCAGGGTAGGCCACCCCGCAGTGCAGACATGTACTGCAGGCATGATGTTGCCTACTCATTAGGCGCTAAGGGGTTGCATAGGCTATACTTGGAATGTTAGTAACGGACGGCGAATGACGGACGTACTATCTGGATGATCCCTTACCAGACCAGCCGAGCCTCCGCGGCGCAGCCTGTGAGGTAGGCAGCCGCGCGTGTGCACACGGACGTGCACTGAGTGTTGCCTGACTGGAGTACGACAGGCGCGCTAACGCCGCGGATGCTATGTTCTGGTCAACAAAAGTTGGTGAGTGTACCCGAGGAAATTTTACACATAATTTACTTCCAAAACTGCCTGAGTCTGTAAAATTACAAGTCTGCGGTGAAAAATGACGGTCTATCAAGCGAGTTTACCACAACACGACCGTAAAATCACAAAATCTCAGGGAATATTAAAGATAGGTGCTTACAAAAATTCAAACACTTGTAAAATTACCATTCTCCGGTGGAACATGACAGGTTTTTCATGCAAATTTACCCGAGCAAAACAGTAAAATTACACAGATTTTGGGATTATTACAGAAGTGCGCTATGAAAAGTACCAATACTTGTAAAATTACAACACTTTACTAGTAATAATACAGAATTTCGTAAAATTTACAATAAAATGTCTGTAAAATTACCAGAATTGTAAATTTACAACAACAAGTGTATTAAAATGTCATGGCTTGTAAATTAACATTAATCTCCTGTAAATTTTTACAAATTTTTTATGTAAAATCACTAATATTTTTTTACAGTGGGGGGGGAGGCATTCAAAAGTGTATTGTATGAGTATATTATATGTAATTAATAGTTGATTAGCGCTAAAAGTACCGTTTAATATGATTGCAGGGATACGGCCCGGAAATGTTCTTGACACGACCAAAGAAGTCTCTGGAGTCATTTCTTCTAGAATAGGTAAGATGGCCTGACAAGTAACCAACGCTAGTCCAAGTCTCTGTACAGACTCTATGAGAGGCTTCCTTTGGTGTGCATCAAAGGCCAGTTTCTGGTAGTTTTTATGGTGCCTTGGTTCTTCCCTGGTGATTTCAATCCTTCCCCGTCAAAATCCAGACTTCATATTTGTTATCATGAAAAATGTCTTTTAATCTTGAAAATTTGGTAAATAACTGGAATTGGTTTGGGTTGGTCGAGCAGACTCGAGCAGACTCCCCTTTCACTTGCTCTGTCTAAACAACGTGGTTCCGACCCACTACAGCAGAGTTTTTAGATATTGCGCCTCAGGGTAGGCAATCCACCTATAATTTCGAGAGACCAGCTCTTAAAACTCAAGTTTCTGTGACCAGGGGTGGTTTCTGACAGAACCAAAGGTAGTTTTGTGGTCTCTGGTTCACCCCTGTCGATTCGAATACTCCTCCGTCGAAATCGGGACCCACCAATTTATAGCATTTGTAAATTTTGCCAAATATGAAAAGTTTGGAAATGGTTGGGACTGGTCCGCCAGCACCCCCTTTCAATCTCTCCGTCGAAATTTCGCGCCGCCGGTCCATTTCAGGTGAGTTACGACTGTTTTTCTTGGACCGGTTCGCCTACGAGGTAGGCAGCTCATCGTACGCTGCCCGCCAGATTCAAAAGGCCATCTCTTAAAACGCAAGTTTCTGTCGACAGGGGGGTGGTTTCAGACGGATACGCGGTGAAGAAACAGCGCCCTGGTTTAAAGTGTGGCGAAGCCTCCCTCCCCCTGCCCCCGCGCTCCTCGCGGCTGCGGTTGCAGGAGTGTGTAAAGTTAAGCTCACGTGAGCTCACGCGGGAGTGAGTTCACGCATGAGCTCACGTTTACACTCCCATAGTTTATTATCCTGATGATTTCATTATTGTCACATCCACAGCACTTCCCTGACGTTGCCCCCTGGAGCCACACAACGATGCACGGGACGGGAGGCATCCCAAAGGATCACATCCTGGACAAGCGAGGCGGGATTGCTCACCCCAGGAAAGAATCACATCTCGCGACCACGAAATGTCAGTAAGTGTCGTCGTCCGATCAGACAGAACTTCTGCCGTAATCAGGCCGTAATTATCGCTCTCCCCCTTTGCCGTGCCACGTCACCCACCCCTCTCCTCCTCCCCACCCTGCATTTCCCGCGCCTTTATAGAAACGTAAACAAACTAACAAACAGTAACGCAATTCGTGTCACAATCGGCGTGTCTTCTGCCCAATACCGATAATACCTACTCATTTAATTGATCATTTGACGCTAATCAGAATTTTAGGGCGGACATCGCCGCTTTTTTGACATTAATCGCAAGGTATAGTGCTCGATTGTTTCCGGTCCGGAATATAGAATTGTTCTGTTCCGGTTTTTGTTGTAGGAGGTTATCCAGTGGGTATACATGCACAAGTTGTCAGTTATTTTTGAGGCCGAGTAAATGATGCCCGTGATGTAAACTTGGCTCACTGTAAGCTTTGTTGAATGCCTAATCCTAATCCCCCAAACAATCAATCAAGGTGCGTTGCAGCTAATTTGCTGCTGCCCCTTGTAACTGTGGGGAAGGTATCTGGGAGATGTGCACAGCCTACAGTATATGTGTAGAGGGATGTTACATACACTTAATGCCTGAGTCCAGCTCCAAATTAGATATTTGAAAGACCATGGTCATTTAGAGTATAGGGGAAGAGGCGTTTAAAAGTGTATTGTATGAGTAAATTTTTGGAGGCACAGTAAATGATGCCCGTTATTTATACTTTGGCTCACTGTAAGCTTTGTTGAAAACGTGTTAAAAGGGTACACTTCTCCCTCCCATGCTGTATGTTACTGTGGTAGGTCTTTTGCAAATGGGTGTACTGTTTGTGTATCATTGTATATCATACATGTTACTCTGTATTATTCTTGTGGAACAGCAAAATGTATTACTTCTGGTTGGGGTGCGGGCTATCAATGTGCATTGCAGCTAATTTTCAGCTGCCCTATCCACTATTGTCCTGATAATTGTGGATGTGCACAGTCTTCATATGTGCCGAGTGATATGTTACGTACACTTAATGCTTCAGTCCAGTGCCAAACTATTAATTTGAAAGACCATGGGGGGGAGAGCCATTTAAAAGTGTGTGGTATGAGTAAATTATATGTAATTAATAAGTTGACGATTGTTGAGTAATAAATGAAAGCAAGCTTTAAAAAAATTAGTGCTAATTGTACCGTTTAATGTGATTGCAGGAGCACGGACCAGAAATGTTCATGACATGAGCCAAGAAGTCTATGGAGTCATTTTACCTTAAAGAATAGGTGAGTTGACATGGCTGTAACCAACGCTGGTCCAATTTGTCTCTGTACAGACTTTGAGGAGCTCTCTTTGGTGCGTGAAAGGACGGTTTTTGATGGTTTTTGTGGTGCTGATTTGTTATCATTAGAAATGTCTTTTAAAAGTTTTGCGAATTTGGAAAATTGCTGGAACTGGTTTGGATTGGTCCGGCAGACTCCCCTGGGTAACATCCATCCCCTCCTCAATAATTTACTTAGGTTGTAGGGAGAAAAATCAGACCACAAACTTAATCATTCATTGAAGTTACAGAGATGAAACATGTTGACTTTTACCTAATATTATTAGTATTTTGTAATTATTATGGAACAGTATACTTTATTGCTGCTAACATTAGCCTTAAATTAATTTTAATTGCTTTCAGATGAACTTTCTGCTTGTGACATCATATCAAAAGTATACTGCTTTCCTGGGGATGGTCTTTTCAGCTTTTACTTTGTGGTGAGAGTATACTGATGAGGTGAGCTATGAAATTATACAGTATGAGCTGAGACTAGAGTTATTTTATTCTCTCTAATGAATCACTTTGTCCACTACTTACAGTTCTGGGACCAAACTTCTGACATTATGTAAGGATGACTGATAAAAGCTTAGGTGCTGAATCTTCTGTTCTGCAATATCCACAATGCAAGTATGAAAGGTAAGATTTAATTTTGAAACTGAATTTTGATCTATGCTAAACTAAGATTATTGAAGTCTTTGATATGTTTTATCATATTAATGGATGAAGATCTGTATTTCTTTTCTTCTTAGGTGATTCCCATCAAAAGAAGAATGGCAAGAGTCTTTTATTGGTTGTATAAGACTGGGAATGGGACTCCATATTTTAAAGGACAAATGGAATTTGGATGTAGATGTTAGTTTTCCTTTGGAGATTGATGAGGATGATCTCTCCGTAACGTACCTTACAATGCTTGGATCGTTTCACATGGTGAGTACAATTTCATATGGAGGGGAGTTACAATTTTGCTTAGTATGACGATATTTATTTTCATCAAGTCGTAGACTTAAATACTATTTGTGTTTAAATCATTGAGCATTATGTTAATCTTTACTATTTAGCTCTGTGGAAATTTATACTAGTTCTGATTGAAAGGGATCATAAAGATATACTTATTCACTTACTTTTCTTAAATATATAGCTCAGGCTAGGCCCATTCTCTAGCCCATTTTCAATTTTAAGGAGGGTACATTCATATATTGATGAGAAAAATTTGCAAACAAATTAGGATCAGAACAAATGCTTTTCTGAACTGTGAGGATTATCCTCACAGGAGTACACTTATTGTTCCTTTCCAATGTTGTTAATAATTTTTTGTGGGCATTTGTTTAGTTTATTTATATGTCAGTTGGAAGAAATACAGAATTCTGCACAGCCAACAATAGTCATACAAAGCTTAAAAATAAAAATAGAACAATAGTATTCTTTCATGCTAACATCACTTTATATTTTCTGACTTCTGATTTTAATCTCGGATACAGTCTCCAAAATTTTAGTGTTTTCTGATGGGTTTCTATATTTTTGAACACGTTTAATGAGTTAGCAGTAAATTTTAAAGCCTTTGAGCCCCGATATCTTTGGCCTTTGTGCTGCAGTAATGATATTGCGAAAGAGAGATATAGAGGACACCATGAAGCAGAACTGGAAAAATCAAGGGCTTACAATTTTGCTGAGTTTTACTTTATTTACTTTCTTGAAATCTTACAAATGTTTTCTATCATGTGTTCACATTCAGATTATTTTTTTTATCGCTTCTTTGATTTTGCACTTTTTCCTACTCAAAGACAGGCGGAAATATTCCAGTTCATGCCAACTGAATGCTCTTTTTGTCATTAGTTTTGTAACGAATGATGAAAATGTAAAGTTATAGGAAACAGAGTTTACAATGCATGAATATTTATGATACTCCACGTGTGAACATTTGACCTTAGTGGGCGTTGTCTGTCTAAGGCAATGCTCTTGAAGATGGCACGTTATTGTTATGCAGCTACCTGAAACTGCAAGGAGTCCAGAGAGGAGTTGGTGTCTCTGTGATATATGTGGACCAAAATATGGTTTTTACCCTGTTGCAGGAATACCGTCCACTAGTTGCATCCTTGCTTGACATAAGCTATGCACCCTGTAGTTGTCATCCGATGTATGCTGAGTTGGCGTCACAACATTCAGCATGAGAAATGGCCCCTATTCTCATGATCACAGGAATGAATCTGGTAAGCTTTGACTTTTTATGTAATGTTAACAAAAAATTTCAATATATTATGGTAGAGTCATGTGAGGTAAAAGTAAATTTTGGTATTTGTCATATCTTTACTGTCTCTCCATATACAAGGCTTATTACTTGATCCTAAAATATTTAATCGTGAGTTGATTTTATTGGAGGGATATAAAGGCAAATCAAGAGTGTCACTTTCAGTAATGATGCTATTTATTTCATTTTTTATGGCACAGTAAGTCTTGGTAAAATAGAAGGATATGGGGTTTTGTTGGGTTTTTGTTCTTCTCATTTGTTGATGTTGTTCGACCCAAGGCAGCCACAGCAAGTCTAGTTGTTGACCAAATAAGGGATATGCCTTGACTTGATGCTGGCCACCTGTAACATAGAAAGTCCATTCAATGAGTTAGGGGAACAGTGATACATGGACAAGAGCATCTGAATCAATTTGAATTTAACTTTGATTTTTTAAATTCTTTTTCAGGTTTTGAGATTGGCCCAAAGTCAACTGTGGAAACAAGCCATAGCTACTTGGGGGAAGAAGGCACATCCTTAAAATGTAAATGATTTAAAACAATACAAAATAAATATTTTTTATCATCACCATCTTTAACCTAAGCCACTTTAAAGAGGGCTTGAGGTTTTCATCCACATTAGAGCGGTAAACCCTGTTGTTGTTCTTTGTTGCAATTTTTCCAAATTTGTTCACTTTTTTCAAAAATCTTTTACACTGACTAAAATTAGCCGAAGTGAGGTTTCCCTTCATCAGTTCAACTTTCTGATACTATGATGCACAGAATCATGTAAAATTGTTTTGGTTTGAAGAGTTCTTGCTTCTCGGACATTTCTTCTTTCACATATCTTGCGTGGAACTCTTCTCCAGAACTATTTGACTAAGAAACCTGAGTGAGGGCACATTTTCAAGAGAAATGAATAAGAGGCAATGGGATACCAGGTCCCTTTGTTATTTTTATTAAAATATTAAGTATTAAGAACAGTTTGAATAAAGCATTCCTTGTAAAGCTGAAATGCTGTACAAGGTGGGAAAGGAAACGGAAATCTTTTATGCCTTAACATGGTGACTTCCCGTTTTCTTGTTCCATGCATTCTTCTGCATTTCAGCGTTACTGGAATGAGTTAATCAAAACTAGATCTAAGTCACTTTTGATTTAAAATGCTTAAAATAAAACGCACACACATGCACTGCGTAAAGCTACAGTTCGTAAACGAACAGAAATCGGTGAATAAACTTACACTAAGCCGACGTTTGACTAGACATAGGAAGGTTAACGAATTAAATTTAAACTCTTCAAAAGATAAAATGAATCCGGGGTATATTTCAAAGCAATAGTCAGGGTAAACGCTTGTCGGCAATTTGCCAAAAATTGGCAACTGATGGGAAATGAAATTACAAATCTGACCTCTCAACAAAGGTTATGTTTTCTAACCTGTTGGCGTAGGTAACTAACACAAGTTAGATTAAAAATTTGAAAAAATAGGGAATATCTGGAGTTCCTAACCTAACCCAGGTTAAGTTAGGAACTTGCGTTAGGTTAAGATTTTGAAATTTTTTGCAAGTACCTAACCTAGGCAATTTAGGTTACGTTAGGATTTTTCAAAAGTAGGCAATAATTTTCAAAATCATAACCCTGGTTGCCTATTTTCTTCAAAATCCTAACCTAACCCAGGGTTAGGTTAGGCTCCTAACCTAACCCAGGTTAGGATTTAAAAAAAATTATTGCCTACTTTTTCAAAATCCTAACCTAACCCAAGGTTAGGTTAGGCTCCTAACCTAACCCAAGGTTAGGTTAGGCTCCTAACTTAACCCAAGGTTAGGTTAGGCTCCTAACCTAACCCTGGGTTAGGTTAGGATTCTGAAAAAGTAGGCAATAATTTTTTTTAAATCCTAACCCGGGTTAGGTTAGGAGCCTAACCTTGGGTTAGGTTAGGATTTGGAAAAAGTAGGCAATGTTTTTTTTTTAAATTCTAACCTGGGTTAGGTTAGGCGCCTAACCTAGCCCTGGGTTAGGTTAGGATTTTGAAAAAGTAGGCAATAATTTTTTTTAAATCCTAACTCGGGTTAGGTTAGGAGCCTAACCTAACCTTGGGTTAGGTTAGGATTTTGAAATAGTAGGCACTAATTTTTTTTAAATCCTAACCTGGGTTAGGTTAGGAGCCTAACCTAACCCTGGGTTAGGTTAGGATTTTGAAGAAAATAGGCAACCAGGGTTATGATTTTGAAAATTATTGCCTACTTTTGAAAAATCCTAACGTAACCTAAATTGCCTAGGTTAGGTACTTGCAAAAAATTTCAAAATCTTAACCTAACGCAAGTTCCTAACTTAACCTGGGTTAGGTTAGGAACTCCAGATATTCCCTATTTTTTCAAATTTTTAATCTAACTTGTGTTAGTTACCTACGCCAACAGGTTAGAAAACATAACCTTTGTTGAGAGGTCAGATTTGTAATTTCATTTCCCATCAGTTGCCAATTTTTGGCAAATTGCCGACAAGCGTTTACCCTGACTATTGCTTTGAAATATACCCCGGATTCATTTTATCTTTTGAAGAGTTTAAATTTAATTCGTTAACCTTCCTATGTCTAGTCAAACGTCGGCTTAGTGTAAGTTTATTCACCGATTTCTGTTCGTTTACGAACTGTAGCTTTACGCAGTGCATGTGTGTGCGTTTTATTTTAAGCATTTTAAATCAAAAGTGACTTAGATCTAGTTTTGATTAACTCATTCCAGTAACGCTGAAATGCAGAAGAATGCATGGAACAAGAAAACGGGAAGTCACCATGTTAAGGCATAAAAGATTTCCGTTTCCTTTCCCACCTTGTACAGCATTTCAGCTTTACAAGGAATGCTTTATTCAAACTGTTCTTAATACTTAATATTTTAATAAAAATAACAAAGGGACCTGGTATCCCATTGCCTCTTATTCATTTCTCTTGAAAATGTGCCCTCACTCAGGTTTCTTAGTCAAATAGTTCTGGAGAAGAGTTCCACGCAAGATATGTGAAAGAAGAAATGTCCGAGAAGCAAGAACTCTTCAAACCAAAACAATTTTACATGATTCTGTGCATCATAGTATCAGAAAGTTGAACTGATGAAGGGAAACCTCACTTCGGCTAATTTTAGTCAGTGTAAAAGATTTTTGAAAAAAGTGAACAAATTTGGAAAAATTGCAACAAAGAACAACAACAGGGTTTACCGCTCTAATGTGGATGAAAACCTCAAGCCCTCTTTAAAGTGGCTTAGGTTAAAGATGGTGATGATAAAAAATATTTATTTTGTATTGTTTTAAATCATTTACATTTTAAGGATGTGCCTTCTTCCCCCAAGTAGCTATGGCTTGTTTCCACAGTTGACTTTGGGCCAATCTCAAAACCTGAAAAAGAATTTAAAAAATCAAAGTTAAATTCAAATTGATTCAGATGCTCTTGTCCATGTATCACTGTTCCCCTAACTCATTGAATGGACTTTCTATGTTACAGGTGGCCAGCATCAAGTCAAGGCATATCCCTTATTTGGTCAACAACTAGACTTGCTGTGGCTGCCTTGGGTCGAACAACATCAACAAATGAGAAGAACAAAAACCCAACAAAACCCCATATCCTTCTATTTTACCAAGACTTACTGTGCCATAAAAAATGAAATAAATAGCATCATTACTGAAAGTGACACTCTTGATTTGCCTTTATATCCCTCCAATAAAATCAACTCACGATTAAATATTTTAGGATCAAGTAATAAGCCTTGTATATGGAGAGACAGTAAAGATATGACAAATACCAAAATTTACTTTTACCTCACATGACTCTACCATAATATATTGAAATTTTTTGTTAACATTACATAAAAAGTCAAAGCTTACCAGATTCATTCCTGTGATCATGAGAATAGGGGCCATTTCTCATGCTGAATGTTGTGACGCCAACTCAGCATACATCGGATGACAACTACAGGGTGCATAGCTTATGTCAAGCAAGGATGCAACTAGTGGACGGTATTCCTGCAACAGGGTAAAAACCATATTTTGGTCCACATATATCATAGAGACACCAACTCCTCTCTGGACTCCTTGCAGTTTCAGGTAGCTGCATAACAATAACGTGCCATCTTCAAGAGCATTGCCTTAGACAGACAACGCCCACTAAGGTCAAATGTTCACACGTGGAGTATCATAAATATTCATGCATTGTAAACTCTGTTTCCTATAACTTTACATTTTCATCATTCGTTACAAAACTAATGACAAAAAGAGCATTCAGTTGGCATGAACTGGAATATTTCCGCCTGTCTTTGAGTAGGAAAAAGTGCAAAATCAAAGAAGCGATAAAAAAAATAATCTGAATGTGAACACATGATAGAAAACATTTGTAAGATTTCAAGAAAGTAAATAAAGTAAAACTCAGCAAAATTGTAAGCCCTTGATTTTTCCAGTTCTGCTTCATGGTGTCCTCTATATCTCTCTTTCGCAATATCATTACTGCAGCACAAAGGCCAAAGATATCGGGGCTCAAAGGCTTTAAAATTTACTGCTAACTCATTAAACGTGTTCAAAAATATAGAAACCCATCAGAAAACACTAAAATTTTGGAGACTGTATCCGAGATTAAAATCAGAAGTCAGAAAATATAAAGTGATGTTAGCATGAAAGAATACTATTGTTCTATTTTTATTTTTAAGCTTTGTATGACTATTGTTGGCTGTGCAGAATTCTGTATTTCTTCCAACTGACATATAAATAAACTAAACAAATGCCCA
Source organism: Frankliniella occidentalis (assembly GCF_000697945.3). Lineage (NCBI taxonomy): Eukaryota > Metazoa > Arthropoda > Insecta > Thysanoptera > Thripidae > Frankliniella > Frankliniella occidentalis. The sequence continues at coordinate 1,595,231 of NW_026267133.1, read as the reverse complement.
CAAAAAATTATTAACAACATTGGAAAGGAACAATAAGTGTACTCCTGTGAGGATAATCCTCACAGTTCAGAAAAGCATTTGTTCTGATCCTAATTTGTTTGCAAATTTTTCTCATCAATATATGAATGTACCCTCCTTAAAATTGAAAATGGGCTAGAGAATGGGCCTAGCCTGAGCTATATATTTAAGAAAAGTAAGTGAATAAGTATATCTTTATGATCCCTTTCAATCAGAACTAGTATAAATTTCCACAGAGCTAAATAGTAAAGATTAACATAATGCTCAATGATTTAAACACAAATAGTATTTAAGTCTACGACTTGATGAAAATAAATATCGTCATACTAAGCAAAATTGTAACTCCCCTCCATATGAAATTGTACTCACCATGTGAAACGATCCAAGCATTGTAAGGTACGTTACGGAGAGATCATCCTCATCAATCTCCAAAGGAAAACTAACATCTACATCCAAATTCCATTTGTCCTTTAAAATATGGAGTCCCATTCCCAGTCTTATACAACCAATAAAAGACTCTTGCCATTCTTCTTTTGATGGGAATCACCTAAGAAGAAAAGAAATACAGATCTTCATCCATTAATATGATAAAACATATCAAAGACTTCAATAATCTTAGTTTAGCATAGATCAAAATTCAGTTTCAAAATTAAATCTTACCTTTCATACTTGCATTGTGGATATTGCAGAACAGAAGATTCAGCACCTAAGCTTTTATCAGTCATCCTTACATAATGTCAGAAGTTTGGTCCCAGAACTGTAAGTAGTGGACAAAGTGATTCATTAGAGAGAATAAAATAACTCTAGTCTCAGCTCATACTGTATAATTTCATAGCTCACCTCATCAGTATACTCTCACCACAAAGTAAAAGCTGAAAAGACCATCCCCAGGAAAGCAGTATACTTTTGATATGATGTCACAAGCAGAAAGTTCATCTGAAAGCAATTAAAATTAATTTAAGGCTAATGTTAGCAGCAATAAAGTATACTGTTCCATAATAATTACAAAATACTAATAATATTAGGTAAAAGTCAACATGTTTCATCTCTGTAACTTCAATGAATGATTAAGTTTGTGGTCTGATTTTTCTCCCTACAACCTAAGTAAATTATTGAGGAGGGGATGGATGTTACCCAGGGGAGTCTGCCGGACCAATCCAAACCAGTTCCAGCAATTTTCCAAATTCGCAAAACTTTTAAAAGACATTTCTAATGATAACAAATCAGCACCACAAAAACCATCAAAAACCGTCCTTTCACGCACCAAAGAGAGCTCCTCAAAGTCTGTACAGAGACAAATTGGACCAGCGTTGGTTACAGCCATGTCAACTCACCTATTCTTTAAGGTAAAATGACTCCATAGACTTCTTGGCTCATGTCATGAACATTTCTGGTCCGTGCTCCTGCAATCACATTAAACGGTACAATTAGCACTAATTTTTTTAAAGCTTGCTTTCATTTATTACTCAACAATCGTCAACTTATTAATTACATATAATTTACTCATACCACACACTTTTAAATGGCTCTCCCCCCCATGGTCTTTCAAATTAATAGTTTGGCACTGGACTGAAGCATTAAGTGTACGTAACATATCACTCGGCACATATGAAGACTGTGCACATCCACAATTATCAGGACAATAGTGGATAGGGCAGCTGAAAATTAGCTGCAATGCACATTGATAGCCCGCACCCCAACCAGAAGTAATACATTTTGCTGTTCCACAAGAATAATACAGAGTAACATGTATGATATACAATGATACACAAACAGTACACCCATTTGCAAAAGACCTACCACAGTAACATACAGCATGGGAGGGAGAAGTGTACCCTTTTAACACGTTTTCAACAAAGCTTACAGTGAGCCAAAGTATAAATAACGGGCATCATTTACTGTGCCTCCAAAAATTTACTCATACAATACACTTTTAAACGCCTCTTCCCCTATACTCTAAATGACCATGGTCTTTCAAATATCTAATTTGGAGCTGGACTCAGGCATTAAGTGTATGTAACATCCCTCTACACATATACTGTAGGCTGTGCACATCTCCCAGATACCTTCCCCACAGTTACAAGGGGCAGCAGCAAATTAGCTGCAACGCACCTTGATTGATTGTTTGGGGGATTAGGATTAGGCATTCAACAAAGCTTACAGTGAGCCAAGTTTACATCACGGGCATCATTTACTCGGCCTCAAAAATAACTGACAACTTGTGCATGTATACCCACTGGATAACCTCCTACAACAAAAACCGGAACAGAACAATTCTATATTCCGGACCGGAAACAATCGAGCACTATACCTTGCGATTAATGTCAAAAAAGCGGCGATGTCCGCCCTAAAATTCTGATTAGCGTCAAATGATCAATTAAATGAGTAGGTATTATCGGTATTGGGCAGAAGACACGCCGATTGTGACACGAATTGCGTTACTGTTTGTTAGTTTGTTTACGTTTCTATAAAGGCGCGGGAAATGCAGGGTGGGGAGGAGGAGAGGGGTGGGTGACGTGGCACGGCAAAGGGGGAGAGCGATAATTACGGCCTGATTACGGCAGAAGTTCTGTCTGATCGGACGACGACACTTACTGACATTTCGTGGTCGCGAGATGTGATTCTTTCCTGGGGTGAGCAATCCCGCCTCGCTTGTCCAGGATGTGATCCTTTGGGATGCCTCCCGTCCCGTGCATCGTTGTGTGGCTCCAGGGGGCAACGTCAGGGAAGTGCTGTGGATGTGACAATAATGAAATCATCAGGATAATAAACTATGAGAGTGTAAACGTGAGCTCACGCGTGAACTCACTCCCGCGTGAGCTCACGTGAACTTAACTTTACACACTCCAGAGGAGAACCGTGCGACGCGGCTATGCGAGTGGCCACTGTATTGACAAATCTGTAATTTTCAAAGACGAGCCAGAACGAAAAGAAAATAACAACAGCAGTTTCTTACCTCCGCGAGTGGAGAAATCAGAAACAACTGAGCACATGTATGCGAGAGCAGGGGGCTAGCAAGGGGTATCGCCGCTCAGGCGCTGAGGGTAGGCCACTATCTTCATACAGACACTTGGCGGGAAGGCCTACCCGACGTGCCGCAGGCGTTGTCATTCGGAATCGAAAAAAGTGGCTTGTGGACTTGCCCTAACCAACATTGTTTCTTTGAAACAAATTAAATGTAAGTTACAGAGATTAATCGATGGGTCCGGATTTCGACGGAGGAGTGTTCGAATCGACAGGGGTGCTTTCGTTCCGTCAAAAACCACCCCTGTCCACAGAAACTTGTGTTTTAAGAGGTGGTCTCTCGGACTATGGGCGGGTTGCCAGCTAAGGTAGTAGGAAAAGAGCTCTGCTCTAGTGGGTCGGCAACATGATATTTATACAGAGTAAGTAAAAGGAATCTGCCGGACCAATTCAAACCAATTCCAGCAACTTTCCAAAATGTCAAAATTTTAACACTACATTTATTACTAATCAGCCTGGATTTATACGGGCAAGGATTGAAATTGACAGGGAAGAAAAACCCACCAAAAACCGCCCACACACCAAAGGAAACTTCTCATACAGTCAGTACAGAGACAAACTAGACCAGCGTTGGTTACTGTCATGTCAACTCACCTATTCTTCCAGGTAAAATGAATCCATAGACTTCTTCGCTCATGTCATGAACATTTCCGGGCCGTGTTCCTGCAATCATAATAAACGGTACATTTAACACTTTTTTTTTAAAGCTTGCTTTAATTTTTCACTCTTCAATGATCAGCTATTAATTTCAGATAATTTATTCATATCATTTTTAAATGCCTCTCCCCCATACTCTAAATGACCATAGTCTTTCAAATAAATAATTTGGCACTGGACTCAAGCGTTAAGTGTACATAACATATCCCTCGGCAGATACTGTATGCTGTGCACATCTCCTAGATACCTTTTCCCCAAATATTAGGACAGTAGTGGATAGGGCAGCTGCAAATTAGCTGCAACGAAAATTGCTTGATTGATTGTTTAGGGGATTTCACAAATATAGAGCTAAGAACCTCAGTTGACTATGAAAGCCTGCACCCCAAGCAGACGTAATACATTTTGCTTTTTCACAAACATACTAGAGTAAATTATGTGATACAATAATGAACAAATAATAAACAAACAGTACACCCATGCAGAAGACCTAACCCTTACAAAGCTTACAGTGGCTCATGAGCCAACAGCGGAAGCCATACAGCACTATACCTGGCGATTAATATTAAAAAGAGACGCTGTCCACACTAAAATTAAATTTGGGTAGGTAATATCAGTACTGAGAAGAAGACGCCAATTTTTAACTGTTTATTTACGTTTCCACCACACAAAGGCGCGGGGCGGGGAACGCGGGTGGGGTGGAGGGGAGGGTCACCCCTTATTACCACTACTGCAACAACACGACAAGTATGTGCACCTTTGCGTAAGAAGCAATCTGTTCGCAAGGTGCGAACAAACGACAAACCAGTTTAGTTTGTTTATTTCATTGATTAAGGAATTTAAGTTAGTTTTCTTAAATTTGTTCGCAAAGTTAACATCAGGCGGCCAGCACTTGCCTATCCTGTTGGCTGTCTGCACTCAGCACTTGTCCATTTGAATGAATGAAATGAAAACATCACTAGGATAGATAGGTTTCTAGTAGACAAAAAAAAACTTAGAAGTGTATTGAGTGAAATTTGTGTAATTGATAGTTTTTCTAATTTTTTCTTCTATTTAATTTTCTAATTGTGGTACATGGCAACCCAGGTCTAGTAAGTAACCCGACCTGAGAGAATAAGTTAACCTGATTCAGTTCTTTGTACCCAAATATCTCCTGAAATATAGTTGTGCAGTGGATGGCTACAGTATTTTCATTTCTGAAAAAAGTTCCATCATCACTGACAACTTCTATAACTTTCTTCCTCCTTTTCTCTTAAAGGTTGAATGCATTCATCCACTCAATCATCTGACCATAGTCTGAATGACAGTGATATTCTGAAGATTCTTCTGAAGTTTTCTGACGTCAAATGTGCAGAATGGGAACCACAATTTCCCTTCTTGGATTCAACTGTAGTCTCCCAAGTCTCGCAGTCTGTATCACTTGTTTTTGGCAAAGACAAAGCAGATTTAAAAAAACTGATTGTGGTGAGTTTGTGGCAAATTATTTCTCTATATCATATTATAAGTTTTGTCATGAAACAATTGGGGATAATTTTCTCCAGCCATTGTTGAAGAAGTGGTGTACAGGACAGAATAAATCTCAGCTTCTTACTCACTCTGCTTGGGTTGGACGAACGCTGACAATGGAGGAGTGTGTATCATCAGTAATATCAGTGTGTATTCCAATTTTCAAAGATGAAGATGACTGGAATAAAAGGGATCAAGAACAGCAATTGGCTTTTGCATATGCCATTCTAGGCGCAGCTTTGAATTCCCCAACCCCATTGCACCCAGATGCTGGTGAAATTTGTCAATTGATTGTTGATAGAATATTCAAGTTACAGGAAATTGATAATCTTCATCACAGATTCCTATCCCACATCTGGAACTCAACTGGTAGGTCTCATTGACAAATCATAACATAAAGTTTGATTTTTAAATAATCTGCTTTGACATTTAAACACTTTGATTTGTCATGTGGTTTGGTATTTCAGGAGAACTCCATTTATCACAATCAACTCTAATAAATTTGGCAGAAAAATCATTCTTAGGGATTGAAAAAATGATACTCTGGCTAGGTCAAAGAGCAGTCAGTGGCAATCAAGCTGCAACAGTGGAGGCATTTCAAACTATTGTGGGATCATCTTTATTGAAGGTGTGCTCCCAATCGGCAACAGTTTTTCAAGTTAGTATTTTAAGTTCACCTTCAATCTAAAAGTGATGTTTCTTTATTTATCAACTTCACCCTAACTTAAGCAGTGTTAAATTTTGTGTTCCAGAATGTTTGTGATGTTCTTTTGCACATGATGGTAATCAGTGAAGCACACCCTGGGATACAATCTTTAACAAAGGCCTTTGTTACCGGGGTGGAAACAGAATGCAAGAGAGAAGGTACTGATGTCACTGTGCTTTATCGAGAAATATCCCAGGTACCATCCGCTCTTCTCTGTGTGGATCCGTCTCTTCTCCCAGACAATGGTAAGAATGTGCTTTCAAAAGAAACAGTCATACATCTCTTAAATGAACTGCCAAAGAAAGAAGCAGCATGTCTGCTTTCTCACAGACCATCCTGGCTTCTCTTTTTAAATTGAGTAAGCAATACTTACGCATTCTATTCCAAATTAAAATATTCCCTTTAATAATGCCAGTCTCAGATTGTAAGAAAACTGTGATACAAAATATTGAAACAAATGCGGATGGTTTTAATTGGAGAGTAACAATAAAATTTACACAAGCCGCTCAACCTTTCCATTTTATTATATACAATGCCGAAGTCAAGACAAAGTTTCGACTGTACAGTGTGGGCCTGAGACGTCCGCTCCAAACGCTCTGCTAAAACAACAACAACATAGAACAACAACGGAAACAACAAACTAACCAATCCAATTGCTTTGACAAAAGAGCCACTTGTAAAGGGCGCTCCATCAACATCAACCATCAAAGGTTTCATCCTAAGATGTGGTACTTTTCCTGTGAATGCTGGAAAACAGCATTCAATCAATCATGAATGTGGAGCACATAATGAAATAATTCGTCTTATGCTAAATATAAAATACTTTTCATACGCAAGGAATCAGACTTGAAAATAATGTCAATTCGAAACCTGAAGTTTTATACATAAAAAAAATTCATGTGGAGCACCCAATACTTAATCAAACATTAACAATGGACTTTACATAACTTCTCATTAATTATAAAATCACCATGGTATACATCAAGTGTTTTCGATATGGATCAACCTTTGTTTTGTGGACAAAACTCGCGCACTTGGAACAACATAACATTGAAATGGCTGGTAGATAGTGGTAGATGGATCTTTCTTGTAATATTTTGTAATAAATAAAAAAAATGGATGAGGTAGCTCTTCCACTTTCAGTTACTAGTGGAGTTGGTAATGTAATACAGAAATGATTTGTCAAATGATGCAGAGCTAAACATGGCAAATATATTTTTATTTTTTTCGGAGGAATGTTTGAAGTTTAGCATTCTACTCCTTTACCTCAGTACTGTTGTAAATGTGTTTTCCCAGAAATTTTCCTAAGAAAGGGGTTACCGATATTTTCCCCCCCAAAAAAGATTTGCTTTTGAAGATACTGGTGCTCACAGATTTCCTTTCTATACTGCATAGGCATTGGTTAGCTTCCTTGCTAAGTTATACCTTGGACCATCATGAAGTGCTGAGGCAAGACCTGCTTGCTTTGCACCTTAATATTGAGTGTTATACTTGGCATTATCTCAACGACTCCAAGTTTTAAAATGCTTTTCTTATCATTTAGTTTTCCATTTATTTATCCTTTCCCCACTAATATTTCTTATTCATCAAAGTATTTACAATATAAGTGTGAAATATCACAAGGGTATCATTGAATTGTAGGTAAGAACACAAATAAAGCTGCTTGGACTCTGCAGCTGGCAATACCACAGGTCCCGCTCTCTATATCAACACGTCACAGCAAAGCCCATGGTGAGCTTAAATACAGATTCCCCAATAATCCAAAGGCACAATATCGCTTCCAGCGCTTGCACATATTCCATTAAAGTTATAAGTCACAAAATACATTATTTCATTCATAAACATTCCAGCCACTTGGTGTCCATCACTCCAGTAATTAAACCATCCTTAAAAATGTAAACATTAGGAAGTTTAAGTTGTTTTAGATGTGACCACTTTAATTTTTGTTCTACAACCTTACCAATCAAGTCTTTGTGAGGTCATTACTAGGTTCAATAGGTTCGTTAATTTTGTTGAGTCCATTGGCCTTGCAAGATTTGTTGATTCCTTAAATTAAGTAAAGATAGTAAGATCCATAAAATTCAGGGTACTTTTAAGATTCAATGGCGTCTTAGTGTTTGTATGAAAAAATCAGATTCAAATTATGAAAAAGCTTAAGGAATTTTTTTTTTTAAATCACAAAATTGGAAAGTTTCCACTCTAATATCATTGGCGATTGTACCTTTATCTCTGGGGCTCTCTGCACCAGTCACCAAGCTTCTCTCTGACCCAAAAACTGCAATTTGTTTATTTGTGTCTGACTTTCCTAACATGATGTTATGCCCCATATAAATAGGAGGAATGTAAACAATAATCAACACACATAAAATTTATTAAATTGTAACAAATTTTCTTGATCAGTTAAAACTAGAATGAAAACTAGTATTAATAAAGGTTGGAATCTCTATAAATTACAGTATTGTGCTGTGAAGTTAGCAAATACCAATGATGTCTGGCAGGTGCCCTTCAATATTTCAATTAGGTAAGCCTCTGGAACGCCTAATATTCTGTAGCAAGAACGGTACAAAGATTTAAAAAAATTCTGTCCCCGATAGGATATTTTATTTAACTGTTTGATAACCAAAGTTTATGTATTTGATCAAACTGAATTTCCACACAAGGTTCAAGCCATAATTATTCACTGTTGGATTTTGAAGGTGTTTTGGCGCTAGCAAGAACAACCAGATTATATAAAATCATTTTCAATAATATGTTTTCCCAAGTTAAGAACATAGTACAAGCTGTGCCGAGTATATTTGCCCTCCAGGCATTGATCAAACAGCTGCAGTACATTAGATATTCACATAATTGTTCATTCATTGTGCATATTTTTATTTGAAGTGAATTTTATTTAAAAAAATTAACCATGGGAACCCCATACAAAATGTTTATATGGAACCTATATTCATGACGCCTGAACTTTGTAACTGAAATGTAAAATAAAATAAAACAATGGGGCTCAAGCCATTTCACAGCAGAGTAGGACCTTCACAAGATTTTTGTTTTCACAGTTTGTAAGCACAAGGTCCTTATACTTAGACACAAGAAATCAAGCTTTGCCATTTATCGGTCAGAGGAGTCTTTTAATGGATATGTATAACATTATGGAACTATATTCTAAACTTTCGCTCTCATTCGATGGACCTTTGGATTGGTTGGTGCTCTACACCTACGACTTATTGTGGCATATGGTGAGCGGGCGGCCGGCCCAGTACCGACGGGCTAGGAAAAGAAACAAAAAAAGTAATCATGGAGGAATGAAAGAGATCTGAACAATGGGTGTTTGTTATTTTGGAGCTAGACAAAGGCTAATCCAACCCTAATTATTTTGAAGCTTCACACAGCCCAAAAAATTATTAAGCACTTAAAACAGTGCTCAAAACTAATGTGTTTGTTTCTGTACAATAAAATATTCAACAAGAAGTAATGATTGAAACCTGTACCATTTTATCTATCCAATATGAAATTATTTTCTTAGGAAATAACATTTCTTTTAGCAGCAATAAAAACTCGGAGTGATTGAGTTCACTCCGGTTTCATCGTGAGCGGTCGAAAATCCTTACTGGTTAAGTACGTTCGTTCATTAGTGAATCCCACGCCGCAGTTTGTTTAATAACTAAGGACTTCTAGGGAAAAGGAAACCGCACTGTAAGTAGAAAATACTGCAAGTGCCTGTACCTGAATCCGCGACTACCGAGCCGTTTCCTTTTCTCGGCTAACGTAAAAAAGTGTCGACTGAAAAGTTTCGTACATGGAAGTCGCGTACCCAGCTACGCTTCTCAAAGTCGTTTCTTCTCACTCAGTAGTTCTAAGCCCCAAGGAGTCCTAAGGGCTGCCGGCGCCAAAAGGTGGGTCAGAGGATCTGGAGGTTTATACTCTTTTTCTCCCCTATTAGATTCGAAAAGTTTTTGGCAGGATAATTTTGCTTTCACGCACGCACATAATCACACAGTTTGCTCATCGTTCACTCTGCAGTCGCATACACACACACTCACACTTCCCACACGCACACGCTTTCACCAAAACACATTCCCTCACCTCTCTCTTTTACACACACGGTCGCTCTTCGTCAGACTTTGCACGTATGGCCACTCTTCCTATCATTCATAGTTTTCGCACTTTCGCAAGCATACACGTAAAAGGTGGCAGATAATGTAATCCTTTGCCTCCAGGACCGACCGACTTAGGGCCCCGCCGCTGACCCTCTGCTTCCTCTAGACTAAAATGTGACAGTAATACGCTAGATACCCCTTTATGGGAAACAAAAAGCAAAATAGTCAGGTTATTTTATTTTAAGAGACACGATAAAGGAACTCAGTAAATACTAGGTTTATTGTCGGTTTTACGAGACCTTTTTTTTAAGAGTCCCATGGCGTCTTCTAGGGAAGTCCCTCTCGAGGGGAGTGGGGACACGTTCGGGTCGCGCACGTAGTCAGCTCATTTGCTGGTAAAGGGATTGTCGAAATGGTTTGTCTGCGGCGGTTGGGCTCAGGTGGGGCGGCCAGGGAGGCAATGCGGCCGCGGCGCTATGGCTCTAAGCCCTATACTAAAACTGCATGGAAGTAGAAATATTACTACGAACAACTACAGGTTCTTAATTTGAGACTTTGAATAAGAAATGGGGGTTGAAAGATTGAGTATCTTTATCGTTTCTAGTGCTAAAATTTGTAGCATTGCGTTTTTTTTCATTATAATTATTAAATTAATAATGGACTGAGTTTCGTTTCAGTAAAAATTTGGTCGGAATTGGACGAAGATACGAAAAAATAATGTGGCTGACAAAGGGAGAGTATTTGTCCTGTGTTACGGTTTGATTCATGGGCTTGATTGTTAAATGATTATTACAAATGACAGTTTTAAGACGCGACTGATCAGACGAAAATGAATGTTTTAATCAGCAACAGATTATCGAGTGAAACAAGCAATAAGAAATAAATGCATACGTTATGAAAGTGAGCAATCAACAAGCGGAATTCCAGACTGCTGTCTGCTACTGTTTTACCCTTCATATCGTCCGCTTTCTTTAAAGTTAAAAGAAGAAAAGCAAGAAAATTTATCCTTTTTTTCCCTTCAAAAAGCTGTAGTTCGAAAACTGTCCTATTTAGGATAAAGTTTGTTTAAATGCTAAATCAAGTCTACGGAAAAGTACAAGTATATAAAGTTAGGTTCCTAGACGGGGCTTGTTAGCTGCGACTCTCCGCCTATTAGCGCTGTAAACAGGAGGTCACACTGCAGGCATGGAGACCTAGCCGTTGTTGACTAGCGCCAAAAGTAATTTTCCTATTGAAAATTCATCGCCATTCGCGCAATGGGCCCGCCTATTTACAGGGCGCTGGATAACAAATCCGATCAAGGCATTTTCGTCTTAACAGATAAGGTACAGATCAAGATAGAGACAATAGAGAAGAAAATTTGGGAGGGTATCTGACAATAGAACGCCTTGGCTACAGTCCTGTTCCGCTCTGAGGGACGGCCTACAGCCAAATTGGTTCGCCTTCACGCAGTCCCTCTTCCCGCTCGGCAAGCTCAAGACTAACAATAAAATATCGATTAAAGTAATCAGTTACGCAAAACATTTGAGTACTTAAAATGATCCATTTCTTTTAGAAATTAAGAGACTAGGAAATACCTGGACGTCTGCAATAAAAACTACTGGGTGGATAAAATATTGGTGGGCCGAGCGGAAGGCACACTCACTCTCTCATTCTCTCTCACACAGATGCACGCACTCGCACTCATTCACTTTCAGTCGTCTGTCTCTCTCTTACACACACGCAGTCGCACGCGCACTAACTTTGCCAGGCAGTGCAGTCACTGACCTTTCCTACTACCACCACTCTATCCAACGGCTTTAGCATTATGCATTGTAATTAGCGCGCTATCGAGGATGCGAGTTAAATGCCTACCTCCTCTCGCGTAGCTCGCTCGGTATGGGGCGCCCCAAAGTGCGCACCTTTTTGTAATACAGTTTCTTTAGCATGCTAGGCTACACTTGATGCGAAACACAAGTATCAACCGAAAATGGATGTAGTCCTTTCAATAGTATCACAATGAAATATTTCCTATTTTAAAAGTGAGCATGACATCAGCTACATTAGATTTTATATGAAGACTTGTGAGTGCTCAACAAACGACCACGATTCTCGTGACCACCCTACCGATAGCGCCTGCAAACGCGCTGGGTAGGCCGACCCACCAAAGGGGTCGTCCATAAAGTACGTCCGTCAGTCGCCTTGACGAATCTGCTAAGTTCAGCCTCTGCAAGCTTTCATAACGCCTGGTATGTAGGCAACATCTTGCCTGTAGTGCATGCGCGTACGGCGGGGTGGCCTACCCCGAGTCTCGCAGGCGCCAAGCTCTCGTAATTTGCCGAAATGAAGCAGTGGAAAACGGACGTACTTTCTGGGCGATCCCAAAGCGTCTGTGCAGTGCAGGGATGCCCCCCCCCCCCCTAAGCGCCTACATTGGGTTTTGGGCTCGGGCGTTACGCTCTCAACGTTCCCTGTTCGCACAACTTGGGAAATACAGTTTGGCGATAAATTTAGACACTTGCTTTAGACAGTAAAATGTTAAAACTGGCAGTGTAGCAATGGATCCTCCACCCATCGCGTATTGAAATGAAACGAAGGGAAGACCTGCATTTCCGAACTAAAGCGCCGTTTTTTGAAGTGAACTGCTAGGTACCGTAGGGAGTGTGGCGTGGATTCAGTCAGTGACTACACTATCCATGCAAGATGACCCAACCCGTAACACGTCAGTTCTCTTTAGGATACAACACGTGAAGCGGGATGCTAGTCTCTTGCACCGGTAAGGAACGTGGTAACTGAAGCGTTAAGTAGCCGGACTTGCGGGTTTGTCTCTGCGAGTAATAAACGTTTCTCAACTAAAATTTTAACCTGACACTACTCTCCACCGACAGAGGAACTGGGGACGTTTAATTTGTTTCGACACAAAGGTGTGCCAAAGAATCACAGTTTGGTACAGAAGCGTCTTCTGAAGGTGAAAACATTAATTTTTTCTCCTATAGTTTGCGGACCCTAGAACATTTTTCTTAACAGTCAGTCACCCATACGATTTATGTTCACAGAGAAAACCAGCCATGTGAAGCACAATGTATGTATAAAAAAAAGGTCAACATCAACAAGAACTAAATTCAGTAATAACAAACCTTACTATGAACTGAAAGAGTACCGGTCACAGTCTGAACATGAGCAAATGCCCCGTCTTGGCTCTGTCTGCTAGCACTCCGAGCCTATTTCTCCATAGCATGCCCTGAGAACACAGCCCTTGCCCTCGCACGCCTCCGCTGCCTTTCGCAGGCAGTGGGGGATTAGGGCTTCTGTATTTTGGACTTCGGCATCGAATGACGCAAGAAACTGACAATAGGAGCCGTAGGATGATTTACATTGCGTACCGTTCTTAACTGAGGAACATCGAACAGGTGTATAAACCGACCGTCAATTTTCTTTAAATCGTGATAAAATTGTCACTGTTACTCAACTTAGGTTTTTAACTCAACTAAGTTTCGTAGGAAAACTATTTTAACACGGTTTAAAAGAGAACTTTCCGAAGGGAGCCAGAAGCCTGCTTTCACGCACAGAAAAAGAACTGCCGAATAGGGCGATTCACAAACTTCTGAGACTGGAAACGACATGAGGTAAAAAGTTGTGAAGATGTGACAAGCTGGAAAGAAAAAGGTGCCCCCACAATGCGATTCGCCGCGCCACGACCCTTGTGCCATGCTATTGTGGCCATGCACCGTGCTCTGTGCGCCTTTTCGTAGCGCTATGAATCCAATGAACTTATTTAAGCTATTTTACCATAAAAATCGGTGAACGCCGGGTGCTAGACCCGAGTGCCACATAGGGGGCTGTCAAGTCAAGCGCGCCTGCCCCTACTGCAAGGGTCGGGCGCAGGGGCACTCAAAGACGGTGGTTTGGCGAATATCCATAGCATTTCGATTTATGTACCATAAATCGCGATTTAAGGTACATTGACAAAATTAAACGGCAAAACAGCATGCCGATTAATCATACTATCTCTTTCCGGTTTGTCACTTTCTTGACATCTTTTTACCATTCTTGTTTCTGGTGAGAGGTTTAAGTGAAATACCCTATACGTTCGAGATCAAATAATCCATGTCAAGACAAACTACATTTCTTAATCAAAACATACCAGTTACACAAATTATGATGCTTGTTCAGACGTTACAAGATAATTCGCAAACAGC